>NW_024609837.1:60319089-60720229 GCF_016920785.2 Ixodes scapularis
TCGCTACATTTAAGCTGCGACGTACGCTCGGACACGAAACAAAATTTGCTCAGCACCAGCGAGCTGCGTGCTTTGAGGCGACGTCAGAAGTGTTTCGACTGCATGCACCGAAATGAACGCATGAGAAAGACTTCAGATACCTGAACGCCACTTGGCGTACAAAGGCGACCATCATATGATACCCTCTGTGAGTGCTGACAACACCACCCAGAAGATAAGGCATGCGAATTACGTCATCATTGGTGAATCCCCGACCCACCCGAACGGCCAACACATACGCTGAAGCTCGACGACGGCGAAGCGGACGCGCGCTGGGCGGCGTGGATCCACGATCGACGACGTTGGGGAAAAAGGTGCGGGCCTTATCTCCTGGGTGGCATTAGCTGTGCCCGGTGGCCCGAGTGCCTCGCAGCTTCTTCACTCGCGTTCACCGCTTCAGCGTAGCCAGCAGGATGTTCTCCTTGGAATTGCCGACGCCGCCATCTTCGGCGCCATCGTGTCTGAAGAGAAAGGATCCCATGAAAACGATCGGTTATTAGAAATCCAAAACTCTCGTCTGTCCATCACTCTCTTTCGCAGCATAAACTGTGCCAAGCTTCGGTCACCCATCCCCCACTATAGGTGTTAATTCTTGAAGGCTCTTGCATATACACTCGTGTTTGAGTGTGAACAACTGTTACTATGTGGAGAACAAGTCGTCTGCTTCTTGCGCAGCCCGTGTGCAAGAAGCAGACAAACTTGCGCTCCGCATACTCCTTCGTTCCACTATGACGCGTTGCGTGGACCACGGTTTCCATGACAACCACCTCGTCGTAAGCGTAGTCATAAGCGGTCGTGACGCAGTGAATCACACACAAACGAACATGTCTGAACTAGAACGTAGTCGCACCGCTCAAGGAATCATACAAAAGACACGGTATCCACCGCAGACACGATGATAGAATTTTATGTGGGCACGCCTGAAAATATGTTCGAAGAAGTTTTGCTTCATACTTTTGCGAGGTGCAAGTTCGTCTGCTTCGTTCGCTGGGGGTTGTGGCAACGTCAGCACGCCGAGCTCTGATTGGCTCCGATTGAAGGATAGTGGGTAGACCTCAAGGCAGCTTGCTTTGAGCTCGACCAACTATCCTTCAATCGGAGCCAATCAGAGCTCGGCGTTTTGACGTCATTGCAACCCCCGGCAAAAGAAGCAGACGAAATAGCGCTCCGCATATGTATGCTTCGAACATGATTGCAGACAGTTTTCGTATGGCCAATCTGACAGGATGGTCATATAGGAAAAAAATCAAAACAGACACATTTCTTTTAAACCGGGACGACGGACGAAAAGGGGACACGTCGTGTCCGGCTTTCTCAAATATGTGTGACATCAACCAGCTCGCCTGTTTAGACTCGGACAGGGGGGGGGGGGGTAATGCAATGAACGCAAAGATGCAAACGGGGATGGACAAGAATAATTAAAATAATTCCCGGAGAAGGGGAACAAAGGACAAACACACATCTCTAAACACAAGTAAGTGACTGGAGCACGACTGGAAAAAAAAAAATTCGCCTGGCCCTGGTATTTAACCAGGGACCTTTCCATTTCCAGTGGAACGCTCTACCAACCGAGCTAAACCAGGAGTCAGACGTCACTAGAGCAACCGGGTTTTAACAGGTGCCACCAGCCTGACACCCACAAGGCCTGTATTGTAAGGTTATGATATTAAGACAAAGGATGTCCTTTGCACGCCTTGTTCCCCTTCTCCAATAATTATTTTCGTTATTCTTGTCCAGCTCGCTTGCACCTTTGTATTACTTACATCATCATATCATAACGTTAAAATGCAGGCCTTCACCCTTATTGGTGTTAGACTGGTGACAACTGTCAAAACTCGCTTGCTTCATTGGCGTCTAACTCCTGGTTAGCCCATTGGTAGGGCGCCCCACTGGAAATGGAGAGGTCCCTGGTTCGATACCAGGGCCAGGCGGTAGAAAGTGTCCTCCAAAAAAATTTTCAGGGTCGTTTTCACGGCAAAAAACAAACTACGCATCGCCGAGCGCCCATTCTCCACCCAAATGTAGTCCTAGCGGTCGGAACACCGTTATCTTAGAAAAAAAGTTTTAGGCGATTTTCTCACGTTTTTAATGAGACCGCGGCTTTACGGTGTCTCATTTTGTCAATAGGGAGTTTTCGTAGATCCTTTCCGCTCTCCCGCAACGCTCTCCACCAACCCGCAAAATACGCGGAACTCTCCAGTCAATAGGGAGTTTTCGTAGACCGCGCTGCCCCTTCCGCTAAGCGTTCCGCAACGAAGAAGTTGCTACTGCGCCTGCGCGCCGATAGCCTTGACTGTGGAGTTTCCGCTATCGTAGCGGGTTGCGGAGGGCCTTGCGGGACGGCGAAAACGATCTACGAAAACTCCCTAATGCCATCGGCGCGCTGGCGCAGTAGCAGCTTCGTTGCGGAGGGCTTAGCGGAGGGGGAAACGCGGTCTACGAAAACTCCCTATTGTGTGTTGCATCGAAGGCTGCGCTAATGCGTATGCGCAACGCTAGCGTTGTCTGCAGAGTTTTGGATCCCGCAGAAGTTTGAGAAGAACGTTGCGGGACAGCGGACACGAGCTACGAAAGGTGAAGCAGAGGCTCGAACAGTGACAAAGCATATTTTCCAGATGGCTACAAACAGCGCCATGCTTTTTTTTTTTTTTTCGGGGATTGACAAGGTTAAATATGAAACCATGTTTTTCGGCCTGCGTAAATAAACTATGCTGCGTAAATATCTTAAAATTTCGTGTGAACGTAAAATTAAGGGAGGTGATGAAATTCAAAAATGTAAAAAACAGAACAAATAAGTAAATATATATATATATATATATATATATATTAGTGAGCTAACATTTATTTATGCTTAATATTCGTAAATCCAAGAAATATTCTTTTGTGAACGATCGTGGAAAGTATTTCAATAAAACGAACATGTAAAATGTTTTTTTTTTTCTTGCTGACAAGTTGGATTTACTGAAATGAATGCCACAGGCGCCAACCATGCCCTTTCTAAGTTTGACGAATATTTGGCCTATGTGGACGTTCGCTGGCTCTTAAAAAGAAATTGTTTTTCTGTTAGACCTTTTCTTGATGCGGGCAACGTACTGTACTCAAGCATTCGCATTTTATCATCACCGCAAACGTCACAACCTCCACGGAGTTTCAGAATTCTGCGGTTTTTAGCTTATTTAATGGGATAGAATGTCAGAATTTGATTTTCTCCATCGGACCTTATACTTTAAGACCTTGTAGCGTAGCCGCGACCGCGTCTTACCACCGGTGTCAACATTTCTCTTTTGTTTTCAGATAATGAGGAAGAGACACGCACTCGAGATCTTACTAAACCAAGGATAATCGCCTCTTTACTCGTTATCACCAGCGGGGGTACCAACTTGTTTTTGAGGGGGGCAGCCCCCGGAGGGGGGGGCGCTGCGCTTGGTATTCTTTGGGCGCCGCCGACCAGCGTTTGCCCTGCCCAGTGGCGGCTGTTTCAAGGGGGGGGGGGGGGGGGGGGGGGGCAAAACACATGCTTGCCCCCCCGGGTTGGTACGCCCATGGTTGTCACCTCAAGAAAAAAAAGAAGAAAAAGAAGTTATCAAGTTTTGCGCGTTGTTTATACGCCGCCCGATGTAGTTTATAAAATATCTGGTGGTTGGAGAAAGAAGCGATGCTTTTGGCGTTTGAAACGCGTACATCCTGATAAAGCAGCACGCACATCGAATTTAAACGGCGCCTACATATATCTTAATCCATCACTTGAGGGAGGGGGGGGGGGGAGGAATTAGTGGTGCTCCGCGAGATCACCTGTCGGGTTGGAAGGTGTTCTCGTAGATGGGATTGTCGTCGTCCTCTTCGGTTGCGGTCGCCAGCGTCGGGGACATGTTGAGACGGCGCGGGGCAGGGGCAGGCTTGCGGATGGAACTGCGCTGGTACCGGCTAAGCACTGTCCGCTTGCGAAGCGCCGGTGCCTCCTGCAGCGAACCCAAGCGGGATTAAAGTTCCAGCTCGATGGTTCAGCGTGGTGGCGACTAAAGTTGGTGACAGGTTAGGGGCCGACGACCAGACTTGAGATTCTGCAGGGCAACGGTGGACTGGGTAGGAGGGGGGAGAGGAGGAAGCGAGGGAAAAGTGGAAAGCACGAACTGGTCGTCGGCCTTTAAGAGTGCAGGACAAGCTTCCTCCAGAAAGCCCGTCACTCTTTCCACTTTAGCTGAGGGAACGCTGGAAAGAAGGATAGTCTCCCCTATCCTCCTCTCCAGCTTTCGCTCAGCTAAAGTGAAAGAAGTGGAGGGCTTTCGCCAGACTCGAGATTCTGCAAGGCAGAAGATCCTCCTTACCATGGGGGAGGAGGAAACAGGCAACGGTGGAAAGGGTAGAAGAGGAAAAGGAGGAATAGAGGGAAAAGTGGAAAGCGCGGACTGGTCGTCGGTCTTCAAAGGGATACTACAACGAAATTTTGGCGCTTATCTTATGGTCTATATGTGTTCAAAGGAGCAGTATCACATCGGACACACCAATATCTGGTTAAAAAAGACCCGAAAAGGAATTTTAAAACGAATTAGACGATTAGCAAAGAGTGCCTGGTGGATGTCGCTATAACGCCTCGTTTTTAAACCTTGACAGGTAGTGACGGTAACTGTCTCGCCCTCAGCCATTACGAGAGAAGAGCTGAAGGAGGAACTCCCCTTTCCCGGAGAATCTCGTTTATGTGTCCCAGAAGTCGCTATTGTCCCTCTACAAGATTGTAGAAGATTAACCTGTCACTCAAAATTCGCACAAAAGCAGCCGCTTCGGTGGCTGGAACGACTAGGCCATTCTCTCGACGTCAGCCTCGCCGTAGCTTTGCTCGTTCCGATACGAACTATGTCACGATTTCGTTGGATGTCACGTTCTCTCCGCTGGGCCTTCTCCGAGCGCTTGCCAGAGTGGGCCGTTCATAACGAAAAATAGAGCCACCAGGCTTAAAATACAAACGTGCGATTGACATTTACGGATATTGTGGATCATGTTCAAACTATTTTTGAACACGACGGGTATATTTCAAATTTCGTTGAAGTATCCCTTTAAATCTGTCACCGACTATAAAATGTATGGAAACGAAAAGAGGGGCACAGAAGGGCTTGAAGTGTCATCTTATGTCCCTCTTTCGTTGTTGTCACATAAGAATGCTGTCGTTGTGGAAGCGCCGTGAAGCAATGGCGGAACCTAGTAAAGTGAACGCGAGGGTGCACGCGAGCTGGTTCAGAACTGATATTTATTACCCTGGAAGTGTGGGGGGGGGGGGGGGGGGGGGGGGGAACAGAGGAGCAGGAAAACACGAGTCTTGTAACACAGATGACGTTTATTTCACGAAGCGCACGCAACGTTAAATAGGCAAACTTAAACAGACAACTTCCGGTCTGCTCTTTTTTTTTATGTCTTGGTTGCCTATTTAAGGTTGTGTTTGGTGAAATAGACCGCAGCAGTGTTTGGAGATCTGTGTTCTCCTGTCCCTCTGTTTTCCCACTCTCCAGAGTTAAGAATGTCCGTTGGCGCAATCTGAGCTTTCCATCACTACACATGCTCATGCGGGATTTTTGTGCCAGGAACAAAAGGAAGAAGAAGAAACATAATTTGATTGATATGTAAGAGACGGGATCTCTGGATGGCTATACAGTAATGTGATCTTGGGGGAAAGAAAAAAAAACATTCTATAGCAACTTACGTTAACGATTTGTGAGGTATATTTGTAAGTGTTTGCTCATTTTCAACCGCATTTGCCAAGGTTTTTTTACATTTTATTTTATGGAAGAACTAAAATATCTTACCGGTATTAAAGGTGAAGTTGATTACATTCATGCCTTAATTTCATTGAAGCCATAGAGTTTTTGGAAAGGGCCAGTGGCCTTTCTCTGTCTGGATTGCAATGTAAGTGTAGAACCTTTCCTCTGTCTGGATTGCGATGTAAATATATACCCTCTGAGCTACAATAGACAGCAGTGTGTCGGCAATTAACTATTCATATAAAAACCACGTGACCCTCAGCACCCGAACATGAAACGCCAGACGGTGGCAGTTTGCCTCGCCGCTTTTTCGCAAGACACCGCTAGCGAGAGGCTATCACCACAGCAGTTTATGCAGAAAGTTTTATTATTAATTGGTAAGCATAGGGCGAAAAGAAGGGCACCTCATTGGCTGGAATTGTTTCAATGACCCTGGCGGCGATGATTGACAGCTCTTGTGACCAACCACGAGCCACAGATATTCCCCTAGCTGAGGCAATGAGCTTTTCTAGGTCTTTTTTTGCGTCGTTCCTAGCTTGTCTACGTCTTTCTTGCGTGAGGGGATCCCAAAAAGCGCTGGCATTGTAAAGAATTTTGTCGGATTATTATTTCATAGACGAGCAATTTCGTGGAAGGTTCGTTTCAAAAACCATAACTTAACGTTGGCTCTTTCCATAAAGTGATCGATGTGAAGGTCTCATTTAAGTTCAGGAGAAAACATAACGCCTAGATATTTGAAGGTTGTTACTTTGTTAAATTTGTGACCAGATAATTCATAATTAATGTCTATGGGAAGTTTCTTACGTGAGATAGTAGGGGCTCTAGAATAACGTGCGCAAGTTTAGCGCACGCTAGCGATAAATTTAGCGCTTGCTTCAGCGCACGCAACGCGAAAGAGTTTTAGAATAGCGTTTCTCCGCCGCGACGCAAAAGCCCGAACATCTCGCGCTTGCAACGCCGTCAAGATATACAGTCCCAATTTTTATTTCACACACGAAATGCCGTGTACGCAAAGAGTCTTTGCGCTGCTCCAATGAGCGCAAAGTCCAGAAGTACGATATGAACTTGAGAAAGTTTATTTCTACACCCACTAATATCCTGCGCTGCTTTCAATAGTTGCCTTACGGTTGAAATTCCCTCTTCTGAAACCATGTTGTCCTTTCGTTAATAACGAGTGGTTTTCAAGATGATTAGTAATGTCTGAGGATATGATATATGTTCTAGAATTTTGCAACAATGAAATTCGATCTATTGTTAGCAACGTCTGTTTCATTTACGGACTCGTGAATAGGGACAATTCTAGAGACTTTCCATGTCATCGGGCAGGGACCCGATGACTGGAAGATAATGTATTTAGAGATTTACTCCGCGTAGCGCTTTAGGAATGTTGTGGAAATCAAATCGGGACTTTACAAGTAAGATCGGAACACTTAAACAAATGCTTCTCCGAAGTCGTATGTGTGTTAGTTTGATGATTCCGATTTAGAAGCAGAAAATTCGGAAACGGAAAGAAGCGTACGAAATACACGTATAGCGAAAATACGTGGTCAGCGTTCACAGTCACGAGAGCTCTGGCCGAGAATAGGCAAATCAACCAATCGGTTTGATCACAGAAAAGTATGCAAAGGAATCGGCGAGTTTTCGCCTACGTATTCTGGGCCCTCGTTGCTGTAGTCAGGAGGGGGGCTGCTTGGCGCCAGTAGAGCCGTCTCCGTCAGGGGAACCGACACGGCATCTTTCTTCTTCTTAGTCAGCTCGGCGGGGTCTGGGGAAAAAACAAAAGTACGTAAAGCTTCTTGTAGGAGGCGACGTCAGACACCAAGCTGCGCGCAGTGGAGTCACGGAAATGATGTGTCACCTATAGTTGGTGACAGGTCAAGAACGAAGTGGAAGGTCCTCCCACCTCTTTCCACTTTAGTAAAGCAACTCCTGGAGAGGAGGCGAGCTCCTCTCCACCGTTCGCTCCGCTGAAGTGGAAAGGGGTGGGAGGAACTTCCACTTCGTTCTTGACCTGTCACCGACCATATGTGTGGGCACAAGTTCACGTCACAACGTTGGGGATTCTCACAAGTCGAATGATGCTCGCGTACGCCACTTCCACGTATCGTGGTCTAAACAAGTTACTCCCATTTTTGTGCGTCATAATGTTGTTATCATACTGGCCGGTGCACTCGCGGATAGAGCTCCGAAATGAGCGGTACATTGTCACTTTTCCCACTTGAGTCGATCGGTCTGATCTACGGAAAGAACTTAAGCAATTTTAAAGCCGGAAAAAAAAAATCGACCTGTTTTTTTTTTTATTTTTTTTATTATAAAAATGAGGCATCAGAGTACGGCGGGATAGATGAAGGATATTTGGTGTGCGGGTGGCGCAATTTATTTACACTACCATAGTCGCGTATAGGCGTGACCTACGTGTGCCAGCGCGAAATGACGCCACGGAGCCAGAGAGCGAACCATCTCGTTCAGTACTATTAAAAACAGCGCAAAAGGACGGGACAAAAGTAGAAGGAGGACACAACACAGACGGCGATAGCGTCTGTTTTGTGTGCTGCTTCAACTTTTGTCCCAAAACTTTTGTGCTGTTTTTTTTTTTTTTAATTTTTTTATTGATGTCGTTTGACAACCAATTTACCCAGCAATCAACCCTTTTACAGTACATCTCTTTTACTTTCTTTTCCGAAAAAAATCATGACGTAGCGCGAGGATCACCAAAGAGGAAAGGCAGAGAGTTCTTATTCTTGAAATCTGTTCTAAAAATTAAGCAATTTTTACTACAAAACCTTATATGAACAAAAAAAAAATTCATTTTAAAACGAATACTTTGAAATAAAAAGCTCTTGCCCACTCCTTCATTATAATAGAGGAAGAATTATAACCATGTGGTAGCATATCTACTCGTTATTTATCTAATTCCCTAATTTACCCATGAATTTAATAGCTTGCCCTAGAATTCCCAAGAACACAGGGAATATGTTAGCAAAGCTACTTTTGAGTATCTATATTTCTTTGAATAAACTAAAGCCGGTTTGTAGCCATTTAAGATTACTGCCGTGGGACTTGAGCCGTGAAGGTGTACACTGCGAATTTTTTAGCTACCCCAACTAACTATATTTTATAGTTAGTTGCCTTTATTACCGGCCTTTATTCTTTCGGGTATGGTAGTTAGTATTGCGAAATTCGGAGTAGTTACTGTGAAATCGGCAAGTGAAAATGATACTCAAACCAATATTCAAAGATATCCGCGCTTTTAAGTGCCGTGACGTCAGGGGAAGGCAGGCCTCCAAGGTCGATTTGGCAGTCTAAAAACTGGTCACGCCGAGCATTTGTTTCGTGCTGCTGCGCGGGTGCTGGAACGAGCTTCCAAAGCATTCGTTTCACACCAGGAAACTGCTTGTAATCAGTCGGGAACAAAGTGTACAATCCAAATTAGTAAACCCTTGCTTTCCGCTGTTGTCACTTTATCACTGTTGCCAATATGCCTCGCAAGTGGGCTCTTTTCGTCTTCCGCGCATGAGAAAGGAAGTAGCGGTGACGTCAGAACGCCGAGCCCTGATTGGCTGATCGCGACCCCCTACCTCAGCGTCGCCTGCTCCTTTGCAACGTCGTCTGCTCGCAACGTCGTCTGCGTCTGTCTTACCTTTCCTGCGAATTTCGGAAATGCAGGTCTTTACGAGCGAGCTCGACTTCGCCTTTCAGAGAGGGCACACGAAATAACTCGAGCGGTACATTGTTTTTGTCTAACAACTAGCAGATGCGCATCAAGGAGGGAAGGACTCACTGGCGAGGTGTTCCGAGGCGCCGAGGTTTGTTTGCTAAGAACCGAGAGGTGAGCGTGTTAGTGTTCCACAAGTTCTCTCCCAAATACTTTTTCCCTCCTTTCGTGTGCGGCGAGACCCCTCATTATTTAACGGCGTCGGCGGGTTGGAGCAGTGAACGTCGTCTGCTTTACGTCTGCTAGTCAAAGCGATGGCTGCTTTACCTTTCCTGCGTCTGTCAGAGATTCACCGCTTTTTCTCCGGCGAGAGTCACCGTCGCCTCGGGAAACAAGGAGATAACAAGAGGAAGAAATTGACCACTTAATCTAAAATTGAGGTCAGCGATCAAAGTATAATACGGGAAGGGTTCACAAGGGTCGCGCGGGCATATTCCATTCAGCACGCCAGCCGGTCGTGGGCAGACGGTCGCCGAGTCGCGGAGTGCCTGCTAGGCCTAACTGCCGAACTCGCTTGGTCGCGTTCGGTGGAATCGTGGCCGTTGGAGCTTTTCCCGGGTATTTGTGGATCCAGCGTTCTTGTTCGTCGTCATGGGCGTACCAACCGGGGGGGGGGGGGGGGGGGGGGCAAGTCTCAGAGTGGGGGCGCAAGGCATGTGTCTGCCCCCCCCCCCCAGAAAAAGCCGCCACCGGGCACGGCAAACACTACCCGTCGGCGCCACAGGGATACAAAGAGCACCGCCACAGCCCTGGGGGGGGGGGTTCCGGTTTGCCACCCCACTCAAAAACAAGTGGTTACGCTATTGTTCGTCGTGGTCTGTTTCAAGTACTTTTTACTTTTTTCTTGCTGCTTGAAGTCGGGACGCGTGAAAATCGCAAGTAGAAAAATAAACGTCCGTGGGTCGTCGCGACCGCGACGCTGTCGGCCATGCTGATTTGATCGTAAGAAGTGCGTAAGACAGCTTCGGAGCTGTCGTAGGATTTCGTCGTAATCTGCGCAAAACTTGCGAAAATTTCGTTTCGTGAATACGAATTTGTTCTTAAGTTTTGTCTTACGCACATTTTTGGCGTAAGATCGTTTCGTGAATTTGGCCTCTGCACTTCCGAAAGTCGCAGGAAAGGTAAGACAGACGCGGACGACGTTGCGAGCAGACGACGTTACAAAGGAGCAGGCGACGCTCAGATAGGCGGTCGCGATCAGCCAATCAGGACTCGGCGTTCTGACGTCACCGCTATCCCCTGCGCAAGAAGCAGACGAACCTGCCCTCCGCATAGAAAACTTTCACTTTGAAAAACGCGGTGAGGAATAAAATTGTAAATTCAATAACTCTGAGAAAAAATATTATTTTGGGCCATTATTGGCGTTTTCTATTTCACCGATGTTTGTCGGTGAGTTTAGCAAATTTTCAAACAAACCAGGGACTGAAAAAAAAAAAAAAAAAATTGCCGGAGTATTATTTTATCAAAGGCACGCGTATCGTCTCAATTTCCTTCCCCGGCATTCCCAAATAAAAAAAAAAAAATAAAACTCACTGTAGTTCTGTCAGGTACAGTATACCTGACCCCTCTCAAGAACTCCCGCCATCTAGTAGCGGCAGTGACAGTTATCAGAATCCGCCAATGTTTGGGCAGACACTCTGAACCCAGCAATCGTATCGATAACGAGTGCTTCGTCTGCGTTCGGCAACGACGATTTATTAAAAAAAAAAAAAATAGAAGGTAGTGCACACCATTGACGAGGTTCATCCAACCACGCGCTTTGTTGCCAAGATAGACGGATGTATGGATGTTAAGGGCTATATCTTTTGTAACGGGCGGTAGCATGCGCCACCTAGTGTGTCTAAAAAGACACATATGATTCCTGCCGCCCTTGTATTGCAATTTTCTCCCCCTAGCTATCACCAGGCAGTGTGGGATATCACCAGGTTGACCAAACAATGGCGACCACCAATTTTGCCTGATGGAGTTTTGAAAAAGTCTTCTTACCTTCGTATATTTCCTCGTAGTCCTGCAGGATGTCGATGCCGAAGAAGGTGCTGATGATGTCAGGGTAGCGAAGGTCCATGAAGAGCACGACGATGCCTACCAGCAGGCACACCAGTCCTGCACATAGTTAAATGCCTCTTTCTACGATTCCAAGCAATGAATGAGTGAATTAACGCATGCATCTTCTCTAAACAAATCACGTGAAATACAGAATCTGCGTCTATTATTCTCTTTTTCTTTCCCTTCGGTGTGTGATGCTACAGCTGATTTTACCCAGCGTTTACAGAAAAAAAGGGAATATTCTTACACCCCTTTTTCCATATACGACGCCCTGAAAATTCAGCTCGACGTACAACGCGCTGACGTCGAATCGACGTTACCAACTTTCACAAGCGGCTTGATAGCCGAGTGGTACAACTTATTATAATAGCTAATATACAGTACGTGTCACTGACTAAAAAAAAAAAAGAATAAAGTAATCGTGGTTTTCTTGGCCCTACTGCAAAACATCAGTTTTTTTTTTTTTTTTTTTTTTTTTTTTGTAGTCTTTCATACGCACTTTAGCTGTTTAATGAAGTATATTTCACCGTTCTGAAGCACCTCGTAAAAGTTGGGGTCGTCTGTACGACGCCAGTGCGCTTGCTGTACGTCGAACCAAAACTTTGGGGTGCGTTATATGGGACAAAAGGGTGTAAGACGACACCCTTTTTTTTGTCAGACACGTATGTAACGCGTTTGAGTCCATAGTTTCTTCTACCTATACTCCGCCTCAGTAAAACCGTGCAGTAGAGCTAAAGCTACAGGGGAGAGAGTGTATCCCGACCTGTTCAAGAGTAGGGAAAGGAGGAAAAGAAGGAATCCCAGCCCTTCTCTCCCGTTCCTCCTTTTGAACAGGTTGGCATACGCAGTCTCTCCTGTAGCTTTGGCTGTGCTGCACGGTTTTAGTGAGACGAAGTGTAGTTAATTTTTTTTTTTGTTTTTTTAGAAAAGGAGCGAGTAACATACTTATTTACTCGTAAGGCCAAATAACGAGTAACAGTATTTCGTTACTTTTGAGGGGTAACATGTATAATAGCGTTTATACAATTTCGTTTTATTTCTAACATGAGTATGCGTTTATTGCGACGAAGGCAGACGGGCCACCCGAAAAAGGACTAAACAGTATTACAGTAAAGCACGTTTATCGCTGAACTTTGCTAGTCGAACTCTACAGCTGGCAGTGCCCTTCATCCAGCGAACACGATAATGTTTGTTGGTCGAACTTTCTGGAATCGTGTACAGACCGAATGTAAACCCGGAGGTTGTCGCCAGCGCAGGAAGACACAGAGCCCATTGTCAACTTGGAACTTTAGAAGCAGAGAGAACAAAGAGAAACGAGGATCCCAGATTCACCAGCCCTTCCCGAAGCACAACACTGGATACCGTTCTTTCGAGCGCGTCAGTAGAACGGCTGGTCAGCAATGCCGGAGTTGTATTCTCAAGCAAGCGGGGAAGCATGACTCATGAAAACTTAAAAAAAAGACAATAAACCATGAAACAAAGGCAGCTGTGTATTCGGCCTTCAAAAGTAACGAGAAAAATAACTCGTTACTTTGAAGGTAACGTAACGGGTTCCTTTCGAGAATCGGTAACGAGTAACGTATTTCGTTACTTTTTGAGCTAGTAACGAGTAGAGATATTCAGTTACTTGTTTGGATAACGTGTACTTGTCTGATTTTACCCCAAGCCGCTTACCCTATCCTGTAAACATGACATGCTAACTTCTTGTTGACTGTTATGACCTCCTTCTGACTTCATCGTTCTGTTCTTTTCTGGTTGAAAACTTTTTGTTGGCATTCCTGTAGATAGTATTAACAGAAAGTCTACAAGGTTTCTGAATTCCTTTCAGATTGAATTATGTCACTTGTATCTTCTAGCCAGCCGATAACTTTTTTTTTTTTTTCATTTTTCATTCAATTTTTTTCGCAATCTTGAAGAACATGAACATCTACTGTGTTAAAAATTACGAAAACTACGTAAGTTTGCAGACAGAGCTACGCGTGCTTTGTGCTATAAAAATGAGGTCAAAACAAAGTTCACCATTTGGAATCCTCTGAACGACCGTCAAACTCAATTTTAAAACAACTCATGCAACTCGCCATTGATCTAACCATCAAGAGGGTTGCTGCACCCGCGGGTCACATAACATCAACAAGTCGCACCAAGACGCTTGTCTAATAATACCATCCATCGTTTGAACGTACCTGGGTGCCAGACTATTTATAAAAATATAAGAAAGTGCACACCGTTGACGAGGTTCATCCAGAAGCACCATCCGTAGGTCATCCGGACGTGGACCAGTTGGTCACCGTCGTAAAATGGGACCTCCAGAGGGATGAAGTTGCGCACGCTTGCGTAGACTATCGTGCCCGCAATCAGACACGATCCCGTCAAAATGAGCACGCATGCCCCGTACCAGAGAACAGTGAAGAACACCAAGTTGCTCACGACCCACAAAGGAAAGGCAGTCCTGGAAGAACACACGAATCCAAAGGTCATCAAAGCATTCATCTAAGCTCATGGCAAGTCCACGTCCAGCTCTGGGACTACAAGGCGGTCCCTCTCCTGTGCTATAGACAGGTTTAATGGTTTCTATGTAGGAGTACATTTACGAGTTGACGCACACCATGACAACATGGCTGGGCAGTTGAGAGGGGCTTACCACAGTAGAATGTGCGTGTACCACCCTGCTGTCCGGTAGTGTCTGCCGAAACGGATGCCTTCGCCGTCGAAAGTGAAGTACTCGGCAATCCAGAGGATCGGAAAGGGAGTTCCCTTCACTTGCGCCGTCCGGAAGTCCCGGTTGAAATGACCCGCTGGAGGCGGCAAAACCAATAAAATTGAACATAACTCTAACTCCAAACTGGCTTAGGTTTCCCATCTCCCTTCAGTCTCAATTGTTCGCTTGTTATAAAGGGCGCTGCCATGCAGCGCAAAGGGAACTATTAGTTCTAATCTGTCTTTCCAAAAACAATTACAAAAAATGCGAGTCGCAGCTTCTTGCACATACGTTTGGAGAGAACTGTTACAAGCGGGGATAGACCGCACGGCCGGCAGGACGTGGCCGGCTAAGCAGAAGCACGACGCCGTCGTTCCTTTCGCGTCAGGAACTGAAGAAAAAGTGTTTTAATGTTTCGTGATGGCAATCGAGGTAACCGACAACTACCGCTATGAAATCTGGTAGCGCTAGCAGCCAGATAGAGATTGTAACAACTCTCCCCCCTTAGAACATTGCAAGCGTAAAAAGAACTAAGGAGAGTAGCGCTGCACGGGTCTTTTAGCCCTTGCGCTACGTCGCAGATGCGGTGCGCTGCTGGTTGCGGCGAGGACAGTGCTACTGTTGTCCATGGGTTTGTCAACATCGGCAGCTGTGCCAACTGGTACCATAGCAACAGAATCATGTGGAACCGTAACTGGATCAGCAGTTTGGATGGTGTCTTCTGTTTGTAGTTCTTGCTGATCTGCGGCAGTCTCGGGCTGAAGTGGCTCGGTGACTGCTGCAGTTGTCTCCGTCTGTTTGGGCCGCAGGTGGTCACCATGACGATGCCACACTGTACCGTCGTTGAGGCGGACTTGTGCTGATGAGTTACTGGTGGCGCCTATCACACGAGCAGGCAGCCATGTCGCACCTTGACGGAAATTCCTTGCGAAGACTTCCTCTTCAGTGCCACATGACGGACCTTGCCGGCACCCTTTATCCGTGTACAGCTTCTGCTTTAGCTGTTTGAGTAGTACTGATGACTGGAGGCTTGGCCGGAGGACATCTAACGGTGTTTTAAAACGTCTCCCGGTCAGTAGCTCGCACGGCGCTCTGCCGGTGACCTCATGCGGAGTGGTCCTGTAGTGGAAAGGGCCGCCCACACTAGCGAGAAAACGCGCCCGGCGCGCCGATAAATCGGTTAAGCGGGAAGATAAAGGGCGTGTCTCTGCACGCGCTCGTGGCGCTGACTGTGCTTCGGCGACATTTTGTTACTTGCCGCGATCGGCGTGCCACGCGCGTTTTCTCGCTAGTGTGGGCGGCCCTGAACAGAAGTCTAGATATCTGAGTCTGGAAACACCCAGATGCACTCTTCTTAAGTTTGTTCTTGACAGTTTGTACAACACGCTCCGCTGCACCATTTGAAGCTGGATGATAGGTTGGTACAAGCATGCGGCGTATACCGTTGCGTGTCAAGAATTCCAAGTATTGTTCATTTGCGGAGGCAGGACCATTATCTGATACTATCAGATCTGGCAGTCCATGGTGGGCAAATGCTACTCCCAAAGCTGTGATAGTAGCTTCTGCCGAGGTGGATGGTACGGGGAAAACTTCTACCCACTTTGAGAATGCATCCACAATGACTACGAAGGTTCGCCCCATGAATGGGCCTCCAAAGTCAATGTGAAGCCTTGACCAGGGCTTTTGTGGAAAAGGCCAGGGTGTCTGTTGAACCGGCTGTGGAGCCCGTTGATGAGCTTGGCAAACTGTGCAGCTCTTCACGTTTTTGGCAATATCATTGTCAATACCCGGCCACCAGACGTGGCTTCTGGCGACCATTTTGCTTTTCTCAATGCCGGGATGACTTTGCATGAAGAAGCTTCAGGACTCGATCTTGCAACACTTGTGGGACTACCACTCGTGCTCCCCAGAGCAAACATCCGTCATGAAGGCTTAGCTCAGTACTCCTTGCGCTGAATGGGTTCCCTTCTGGCCCCAATGTAATGCCCTCTCCTCTCAGGACAGCAAGCATTACGTTACCCAGAAACGGGTCATTCTTCGTTGCTTGAGCCACTACAGCAGGTGACAGAAGACTGGGGTAAGCCTCTTCGAGCATAAAGAGTTCAGCCGGCACAGGTTCTGAAACACTGTCTGTCGGCACTGGCAGTCTACTGAGTGCGTCCGCGTGTCCCAAGTCTTTCCCCGGTTTGTAGAGAAGCTGGTACTTGTAAGCAGAAAGCTTGAGAGCCCACCTAATGAGTCGAGGCGAAGCGTGGACTGGAATCGGCTTGTCAGGACTCAGCAATCCAAGTAGAGGCTTGTGGTCTGTGAAGGCTTGGAACGGGTTTCCCCACAGGTACTGGTGGAACTGCTCAACACCGTACACCAAAGCTAATGCCTCTTTGTCGAGCTGGCTGTAGTTTTGTTCGGCTCGGGACAAGCTTCTGGATGCGAAGGCGATGGGTCGTTCTTGACCATCGGCTTCCCGGTGTGCCAAGACGGCGCCAATCCCGTACGGTGAGGCATCGGAACTGAGACACACAGGCTTCTCTGGGTTGAAATGAGCGAGAACCGGAGCTGAGGTCAAGAGGTGCTTGCTTGACGTGAAAGCTTCCTCTTGGTCTTTTCCCCACTCCCACTTCTTCCCGTCAGTGAGAAGCAAGTGCAGTGGACGAAGACGTCCAGACAGGTTAGGAAGGAATCGTCGGAAAAAGTTGATTAAACCTAAAAAACTTTGAAGTTCCTTGACATTTCGTGGTGCCGGGGCATGTAGTACAGCTGCCACCTTGCCGAGACCTGGTGACAGTCCTTCCTTGCTGATGATATGCCCAAGGTATTCTACCTGAGGCAAGAAGAAAAGGCACTTGTCGGATCTCAGCCTGAGTCCAACGTCCCGAAGGCGAACGAGAACAGAACGAAGATTGTGAAGGTGATCTGAGTCGGACGTGCCAGTGACGAGAATGTCATCAAAGTACACAGCAACGTGTGGCAGTCCTCGGAACAAGTACTCCATCTCCCGCTGGAAGATAGCTGGAGCCGACGAAACCCCGAAAGGAAGACGGGTGTACTGAAACAAACCCATGTGTGTCGAAATGGTCACATACTTCCTGGAGTCTTGCTCGAGAACTACTTGCTGGTAGGCATCTCTCAAATCTAACTTTGTGAACTTCTCGCCCCCGGAAAGCGTGGCCCACAGGTCTTCGATCCTTGGAATGGGGTACTTCTCCAATGTTGCCACTGGATTTACGGTAACTTTGAAGTCACCGCAAATCCTCACACGGCCATCCTTTTTGGCCACAGGAACAATGGGCGCAGCCCAGGTTGAAGTCTTTACTGGTACAATGACACCCTCTCTTTGTAGGCGCTGGAGCTCTTGTGTAACCCCATCCTTCAAGGCAAAAGGTAGCGGACGTGGCTTGAAGAACTTCGTAGGAGCATCTTGTGGAACATGAATAGTGGCTTCCCTGCCCTTGAAGGTACCAAGGCTTTCCTCGAAGACTTCCGAAAACTCGTGAACCAGAGTTTTCACATCAGAGAGAGAATGAACGGTTGCCTCCACCTCCGAGAAATTGATTCCCAGTTCTCGAATCCAATTGCGTCCAAGCAGTGTAGGGGAACCATCTCCAGCAAGGAAGAGAGGTAAAACCGCCTCCTTGTCTTGGAACTGTGCTCTTGCATCAATTTTTCCTTGGACCGGAGTCAGTTCCCCGGAATAACTTCGCAACAGCACCATAGATGGCTTGACAGGTACGGCTGGAAGTAACTCCTGAAACCGTTTTTTTGACATGACGGAGACAGTCACTCCCGTATCCATCTCCATGCACAGTGGCTTGCCGCAGACGTTGACAGTGACGGTGAAAGGCGGTGACGGCACAGAGCTGTCAACCTGCCACATGTCAAAAACTTCGGACGATGTCACTCCGCTATCTTCAGTGTTGTCATCCAGGACATTCATTGGAAGTGTATGAGGAAGACGGGACTTGCGTCCTGGCCCTGAAGAACGATGCTTCGCAGGTTTGTTCTTGGACGACGGAGCGTCCTTCTGTTTTGAATTACACACCTTCGACAGGTGTCCCCGCTTCCGGCAGTAGTTGCACGTAGTATTCACATGCTTGCAGCTGGACGCAAGGTGTCCATCTCCGCAGCGGTAGCAGGTGACGTCTCCCGCCGGTGTCGTGACGCGGTGAGTCGTGAACGCATTGGTGCTCGAGCTTGCCTGGCAAATCTCTCCGGCGTCCTTCTTCGCTGCTTCCATGGCCAAGGCGGTCTGCGTGGCATCCTCGAACGTGAGGTCCGGCTGCACCAGGAATCTGGTCTGGATTGTAACGCTGTTTATTCCGCAGACTATGCGGTCTCTCAGCATGTTCCCTAGTTCTGTTCCAAAATTGCAGTGCTCCGACAGGCTCTTCAATGCTGCAGCAAACTTGCTTACGTTTCTGCTTAGCCGGCCACGTCCTGCCGGCCGTGCGGTCTATCCCATCCTCGTCGCCAATTGTTACAAGCGGGGATAGACCGCACGGCCGGCCGGACGTGGCCGGCTAAGCAGAAACATGACGCCGTCGTTCCTTTCGCTTCAGGAACTGAAGAAGAAGTGTTTTAATGTCTCTTGATGGCAATCGAGGTAACCGACAGCTACCGCTATGAAATCTGGTAGCGCTAGCAGCCAGATAGAGATTGTAACAAGAACTTCACGAAGCGCCACACTGTAGAATTTTGACAAGCAGGGAGCATCATTGTTGAAAGTTGAAACTGACTTGCGGAATAAACGTTTCTTGTTATGTCCGTAAGCTTTTCCTTCTTCTTTTTTCACGTAGTGAAGCTCGTTTATTTTGTCAAATACATGAGTACCGCATTTTTCTTATGCAGAGGCATCTGGCAATTAAAACCTTTTATAAAATCTGTCCGAATTCTCCGCATTGCTGGACGCTATGAAAGAGCATCGGTGAATGAGGGCATCGTCCACTCGCCGTCAAAACCTACCACGACACATCAAGACTTCCACGAGAATCACGGCATGCGAAAGCACGTCCAGGAACGAGCAGATAAAATTACCTTGAGGTCCGAATCCCGCCCTGCCCTGCTCCCATGCCCATGTAAACCTTTCGTTGTAGTCCACCTTGTCGCCTGCCGTTCCCTCGTACACCGTCTCGTCTGAAAAGAAGACGTTATGATTGCAATGTTCACTGCGAGGGGAACAAAGTCAAAACTTAAACCCCGTCAAGCGAAAAGTAAAATAGCTGCGGAAACTGAAAGGGTAGAATCCAAAACGAAACCATCTATAGAAATCCTAAAATATCAGACTTACTCTTCTATTGTCCTTCCCCAAACTCTATCTTCCTTCCTTTATCGTGTTTCATCCTTATCTGAACATCTGCATATCTGCATGTGCACCTGAAGCGCCATTGTAGGTATAATGAACAAAGAAGCTCGCTTGCCCCTTTGCACTTAATTGTATTATAAAGAAAAAACTTATCGTACCTAGCCTCAGAGCGACAATATTTGCGTTTTCAGCCAGGAAACCACCGTCAAGCAGGCTGGCACTATATGAAGCTACCCAACGAAGACAATACACGAATCCGGTGCGTTAGCTGAATCTAAATGCTTTGTGTCATTGATGCAGAAGGTTCCGGGCTACAAACGAGAAAACGTGTATAGCAGGCAGCTCGGCGCACTGTTTACAGGTTGCACCTCTTTTCACGTAGGTCTTGGTACGATACAGAACACAGTGATATGAAATACGGAAAACACATCTGAAACCAACAGCAAATTTGCCAACAGTCTACTGAGAAGGCGGTGAGTGAGGGTACCTGATTGCATGTAGTTTTATTAAATCTCACATTTCTTATTAGGGAGTTTTCGTAGATCGTTTTCGCCGTACCGCAGCAACGCTGTCCGGAGCCAGCTACGGGGTCTGAACCTCTGCAGGCAAGGCTAGATGATACATGAGCAATAGTGCAATCCACTTATAACGTAGTGGCGCCTTCGTAGCGGAGAAAGAAGCGGAGGGGTATTGACGCTCGAAAAATTTCTATCGGCGACGAGATGTTTTGGTGGCTCCCTCTTACGGTTCCCACTTGTGACGTCACGAGTTGGATTATTGATTGTCAGCAACAGTTTCGATGACGTGTGGAAAAAAAGATACGGTGGAAACTTGTAGTAACCGCGTCCTTAAGCCAACACCGTCAATGTTGGCACCTCACATCCTTCTTATTCTCCTTAATGAAAGTAAATTGTATCACATACAAGACGTCATAGCGAGCGTTTGGCCAACCCTGGAAGATTAGATTAGATTATATTGGATTAGATAGATAGACCGACAGACAGACGGACGGACGGACGGACGGACGGACGGACGGACGGACAGACAGGCGGGCGGGCGGACGGACAGACGGACGGATAGATAGATAGATTTGTTTTTTGTGTGTGTGCGTGGGGGGGGGGGGGCGGTTTGGGTAAGTCAGCTGTGAGGTTCAAGGGTTAAATGGCCAAGTGGCAACGAAATAGGGACTTACTTCGGAGGGTGATGTTGACGCTTCGTAGGCCGATCTTCACCTCAATCTCAGCATGAAGCTCCTGGTGACTAAAAGCTCGGTAAGGGGTGACGGCTCTGATCTTGGAAACCTCCCACTCCTGGCCGAAATTGCAAACTGCACAAGAGAGGAGGTGTTCTTGGGGCGTCACGTTAATGTTCCTCGCATCATTGTGTACAGCCGCAGTCGCGTCGCTCGAACATCATTACATACACTCTAAAAAAAGCCCGGTCGTCTACTTTCCCGCACAACACTCGGAAGCCAATCATCGCAACTTACGGAGGCAGCTCAGCGAATGACGATGCCGAAACATATGTTTAGACCAAAAAACGTTGCCTGAGTTGTGACATCCAGCAATGCAAGCGTGACGTTTTGCATTTCTTAATGTCAAAGAGGGGACAAACAAGACCTCTTGTGTCTGTCCCCTCCTTGTAGCCTCCGTCTTGGGTTTTAGAGATGTTTGACCAGCTGGCCTGCCTTAGTACGTTATCGTCTAAGTATCTTATCTTTTCTTTTCAATTTTAATGGGTGCCTATATTGGTCTACCCATAATGCGCTAATAAAAACACACACACACACACACACAGAGAGAAAGGAGAGTATTGCGGAAGATTTTGGTCGCTACAGACGCGAAAAGTTTATGGTGCGAAGGTCCCAACTCACGCAGTATGAAGGCGCCGATGAAGAGGCTCACGCCGACTCTCACCAGCACGTTTATTTTCTGCGAAGAAACGAGCGATTTTAGTGGCTCCGAAAGATAGCTACGAGGCTTAATTTGTCCGCATACATTGCAATTTTTTTTACGATATAAACATTAGTAGTTGCGTCTGAAAATAAAAATTTAAGAGTACATAAAATTGTAAGGAGAAAAAATGCTATAGTAGTTATGCGTTTAATAATTTTGTGCTAGTTTTGACAAACGCAAAAGAGCAAGAGCCACACATTTTAGACCTTCGTCGGAACACGAATATCTAGTCAGCTTCAATATATCGATATCCTCTAACAACAATTACTGCGTACGTACAATACAGGAACGCAATACGACTTAGGTATTTTCCAACCTTTAGCTGGTGCTAAAGGTTGGAACCTTGCTGGTTCTGGGGAGTTCCGCGACATCATAAGGTATGCTATAAAAGCCTCATATAATTCCGCCGTCGTAAATGTCACAATAATTGAGTTATTCTACATCTGCCGCAAGTTTCACTTCAGTAATAAATTTTCGTTTAAACAAACCTTACATGATTCGAGAAGGAGATAGAAAGGAAACGTTTTTAAGGACGTGCTTCAGAAATATTTCAAGTGCAGGATTCGGCCGACACTGAGCAAGGTCTCCAGAACCCGAGATCTGCCAATTCTCTGCTGTCTTGTCAACACTCCTCGGGCCTGGGATTCTTATTTCTAGTACAAGATCGTCGATGCAACGTTTTCGACATTTCTAATCAATTCCGATATAACAATCTCTCACCTGTCCTCCTCGCACGCCTGGAAGCAGCAGCAGGAAAGCGAAGGTGAGAATGCAGAAGGCTAGGATGAGTCCCGCTTCGAGGACATCGGCCGTCACGGCAGTCTTGTTCTCGCCGTACATGGTCGGGAACGGCTTGTCCCGCAGCGCCGAAAACCAGGCGCTGGCCCGGTACATGACGTCCATCTTGGCGGCAAACTGCATATGCCAAAAGTTCACGGTTTAATCGTTTACACTAATTCCTTGTTTATACAGGTTTGTAAGCAGCTGCGCTTTAAAAGCTCGTCTGGCAACCATGAGTCTGCCTATGCAATGCTCAATGCTTGACTATCAGACGACCCACATCTACGCGATCTACATCTACGCAAGATGGCGGCACCCAGGGGCCGCACTCGCAAACGGGTATAAACAATAAAGTTCATCTAAATGAGCTGAAGGTATGCTGAGCATTCGCTGGAGCCGGTTTTATTAAGAACAAAGCATCTGCGCATGCTTCCTGTTGCGTATAACTAAGGGAACTAGGAAGACAAGGACAAGAGAGGACATCACTATGGTCTACAATACGGAAACATGGGCTAGTTGGTTCAAATTCATAGAATTGTGCGATGGAAACTAGGACAAGGGAAGACACCACAAGGCTCTAATATAGTCTATTCCTTGCGTTATGGTGCTTTTGCTATGATGTCAAGACATTGTGGTGTCCTAGGTGGCACAGATGTCCTATAGACATTTTCAGGAAATCCAAGACAGTTAGGACGTCATAAGAACGTCCGTACAGTCACGTGAGCTACCAGGTGTGGACTGCCTGACTTTTTCTGGCGTTCTTAGTTCTACAGATATGTACTTCCAAACTGGCCTGTGGCATTAAAGAAATGGGTTGATGGAAGCATGATCTACTTACCGAATGGGCTTGATACTTGTAGCACTGACGAAGCGAATGTAAGATGGCACATGCCTTTGTTAATGAAAAAGATCGTTGGTCTCATGAAAACATGCAATCTCTGCCGGTCTTCTTACCACAATGTTTAGCTGCGCACGGATTACAGGAATGGTCTGAAATTTCTTATATTAATTAAGGTGTATATATACCCTTCGTTGTGCTTCTGCTAGCGTACTGAAATTTTTCCACTGCAATCTACTTTTTGATCGGACAGGTTAGGTTACCGCAATCCATCATATGTAGTTAAACTTTCAAAATATTCTTAAATGGTCGTGATGAAAGTATAAACTTTGCTTAATCAAGCAGAGGATTTGAAGCTCGCGGAAGCCTGGAATATTGTTGGACTTAGGGTGCCTCAATGTCCTTCTGTTTAGGGTGATGCCACCCTTTGTAGTACCAGATGCCGACAGCACGCGCTCACGGGGAAAATACAAAGAAATCGACGAAAACAAAATGTCGCCATAGCACAGTCAGCGCCACAGACGCGTGCAGGGACACGCTCTTTCACGCGGTTCTGAACAAAAAATCAAAACAAACGTGTGTGTGTGACAAAATGGCGAGATGCCACCACCCTAAGCAAAGCGCACATGAAGGCACCCTAGTTGGACTTAAATCACAAAAGTGTGCCACCTAAATATAAACCAAACTGAGAAAGGGGTAATTACCCCTCTCTCAGCTCTCCTAAAATCACAATACAAAGACATGCTAATGGTAATGCCGTACTTGTTGGGGCTTCTTGGAACCGGGCTCACTGAAAGGGCTAAGCCTAAAATGTCCATTGCGGTTTTTGTTTTCAGGCCAGAAGGTTAGTGCTCAAACTGATATACTTTCTCGAAGACGTACCTTTCACTTAGTGCGCTGGCAGACGTATACTTCACTCGCACAACGGCAGGTTTCAACCGAACTCACTCTGGAACTCAAAGTTGTCTCAACTATGACGATAGCAGCAGTTGGGAGTTGCCTCGAGGGAACGACATTCATGTGTTAATGACCCACTATCTCTACATTGGTCCTTGAGCACGAGCTGATAGACAACTAAACACGTTTTCCTTTTGAAACCGCAATAAGCTAAAGCACAAAGACGCTTTACAGTGAAGGGAACGAATGATCACAACGTTACAAAACTAAATAAAGTGATTTTTATATCATCTTGTATTTGTTACGACATTTTGTTTTTTTATAAAACAATATTACGCCACAAAACGCCGGATAGCAAACCACACGGTCCACTGTAGGCAATTCGACACCACAGAAATAGCTTACTGCTGCTCGACGGTGTGTGGTTAACTGACGTCAAAGTAGCGCGGTACCGTGCAAACATGTGATGCTTTGTACTGAGCCGCAGACATAAACGAGTCTCCATCTACAGACACAACACTGCATTGCAACAATTATATATCTATATTTTTTTTTTGAGAATAACCCTTGAGATACACAAATCAGGTTGAAGAGCAGCATCACACAGAGCACTTACCGAAATATAATTTCCCTTTCGATGCTGATCTCTGAGAAATGTATGTAGCATTCAAGGCTCAAATAGTTGCTGAAAAGGTGAGTACTGTTTTGTACTGATATTTTTCTGTACTTTCTTTGCCTTGTGTTATTCCCTTACCTGTTATTGACTGTGGACTAAGTATCCGAGTTTTATTTCTCCCCCGAACAGCTGAGAGCTATGGATTAGTGCGGCTCTCCTTTTAAAACCACCCCCAAAAAAAGGGTGTATTCTTACAACCTTTGTTGCATATAAAACACCCCAAAATTTCAGTTCGACGTCCAGCGCACAGACGTCGATCTGACCGTACTAACTTTTACGAGAGGCTTGATAGCCGTGTGGTACAACTTATTAAAATAGTTACTGTACGTGTTACAGACTAAAAAAAAAAATAATAATAATCGGGGTTTTCTTGTCCTTACTGCAAAAACCTCAGTGTTTTCTTTATGTGGTCTTTGATACGTACTTTAAGCTCTTTCATAAGCTATATCGCACTGTTATCAAGCCCCTCGTGAAATTTGGGGCCGTCTGTTCCACTATAGTGTGCTGTACGTCGAAATTAAGGTTTGGGGTGCATTATATGGGACAAAAGGGTGTAAGATGACACCCCCTTTTTAAAAGCGCACATACTTTTGCCAAACACAAAACATTCTAAATTCTCTCTCAAACAACTGGTTAACGGAAATAACTACTTACCCTACCGAGCCAATGAAAGCCCGAGGTCACTTGCAGAGGAACTCCTCGACTCTTCGACGCGGTTCGAAGACCAAAAGCGACAAAACGGCGGTATCTACTTAGGGCGAGTACTCCGTCGTGCCACACGCTTCCACATGCGCTGGTTGGAGAATTGCAGCTTCATCAGTAGTTCCTTCAGTCTAGTCGACAGAGGAAGTATCTCTTTCCTGCGAGCAACATCCGCGAAGTGTGTACTGGAAGCGCCTCGGTTTATCGCTGACCGGCAGCGTACATCCGCCCGCACTCTGCCTTACAGTCGCTGAAGTCATCGAAGGCTCTCCTTGTCTGCATCGACTGCATCTCGCGACGAGTTGTGTCGCCATGCGCCCGCCATGGCTGCTTGAAATAGTGCTATTGGCAGGAGTCCTTTTGCCCCTTGTGAGGACACAGACCGAGGCTGTGACAAATGCGAATCTTCCACCAGATACACCTTCTCCAATACCGCAGCCATCACCGTCCAACGAACCATTAGGTAAGAGTAAACGCTATCCTAGCGCCATAGACCATTTAGAAGATCCCGGGTGACGAACAACATTTATTGTGGAAAGAAGCGAGTTATATAGGCTAGAACAGACGCGACACAACATGGCAGGCGTTACAGGATTAGTAGTGAATGACGTGACGTCAGGATGACACAACTTATGTCCTGCTGCTGTTTCACGGTCCGAACATACTGCACAATGGCGACAAGAGCCACAGCGGTATATGGAAGTCTGCAAGAACTATATAGCACAACGGTCAAGTGGTAATTGGGGAATTTATAAGCTTGCTGCAACGGTGATGCTGATTTCAGTGTCCGCTATTGGGCAGGACTTTCAAAGCTTCCAACAGAAGATGGACATCCTAAAAGGTTCGACTCCATAGACGCCGTTACTGTCAATCTTTTCGCTTTTTGCTTTCGAGTACGGGTTTCCCGTATTAACTTGAACTGTTTCCTAAGTTGAACTCGTACTGAGTTTATTTGTTCCTTGGTTAACGTACCAAATAAGCGATTTATTTTAGCTTCTGATTTATTTACGGGCTTATGTATATGATGTCATCGCGTCGTTTACAATTCGTAGATGGTTACTTTATTTGACCCATCTGAAAACTTGATCCCTCCCCTACAATTAGAACCTGTGGGAGCTTGAACCCTCCTTGACTATCTTTATAGTTCGAAAGTGGAGAGCACTAAAAATATGTTTTTATTTGCAGAAAATTGAGGTTTTAAGTTGGGCTCTATAAATTATATCGTCGATGTGATGTCTTTTGGCAGTCCTTTTAACTCAGACAGATTTGAATTACATGGCAGCTAAGTATACTCTAATAAATGTTTTCATGTAGTGTAAGGACGCGCTCAAAAAACCTACAATCAATCTTTTTTTTTTTTTTAATCTTCTTAGCCACATGGAGTCTTATTGACCGAATTGGGTTCCCACCCCACTCTTTTTTTTCTTTGTGCAACTCGAATTAATTGCGTGATTATTGGAACGCGATACCGCTCACCGTTCCCTCTTCACCCTCTAAACTGATCAAACTAAGGTCGATTATTGATGCCCCGCATTTTAAAAAGAAGCTCTGCGAGTTAGGATTAATGCAGAACACAAAGCCAGCAAATCACGGCGAGCAATAGAAATATATCAGCGAATAACAATGCTCAGTATACGATTACATCTGTAAAATGAGATGTGCGCAGAGACCATGGGCAAGTCAAACGTAATACCATATTTTCATGAAATTTCTCACAACCTGAAGGCATTTGCGAGGCAGTTTGGAGTAGACACCGTCTTTAGTTCAGATTTTAGATTAAGTAAACTGACGCCATTCCAAACAGGTGTGAGTGAGTGCAAAAAGGCTCATCGGGAAAAATCGGTATGTTGCGAGACGTGTTGTGTATGAGATACCAGTCGAGTGTGGATTTAAGTATCTAGGACAGACGTCACGCTGCATAAATAACAGATTAAATGAACATAAAAGAAATGTAAAGAACAATGCACAAAACTCGCAAATAGCAAAACTTATTCATGAATGTAACAACTGCACGGCGCTCTGGTCGGAGGCCGAAATAATACACAAAGAGAGGAACGATGTAAAGAGAGTAGTAAGGGAGACCGTGCGGATAAAGTCTCTAGGCAACTGCATAAGTCAGGCTTCACTACAGTTTGGAAGCAATTCAGAAAGCTTTCTAAAAATGTATTTTTTTTATTTGTCATTTAGGTTGTTTGTAGTGTAACCTCTTGTGAGTTTCCAAAAAACAAACTGTAAAACATTTTTGCTTTGTATGGTTCTCTACGTGTATTGGCCCAACTACCGTTTCAGTGTTTTTCTTTTTTTATGTGGAGAGGGCGTGTTATGATTCAGAGGTATGAACTGTGTTTAAAATAGTAGGGGAAGAGATCCTTTTGTTCAAGTTCAAAGGTGGATGGATGTTGCCTTATTGCATCGACAAGTAAAGGTTGTCAACGTTCTTGAATTGTGTGATAAAGACTGTGGCGCTTGAACTGTGTGATGAAGACTGTGGCGCTTGAACTGTATAGACTTCGTTCTTTTGTGTTGGTGGAGATGACCTTGAGAGGAGGTGGACTAAATGTACAAGTTAGCTGAGTTTGAGACGTCGTCCTGTCCATTTTCTGTCCCTTCTACGTTTTAATGTTTCTTCTCTACCCCAGTCTCAGGTTAATTCAACATGGTTAATATTCACCAGCTCGCCTGCACCCTTACGATTTTTTCTAAGTCAAACGCCATGATAATTTTTCCTACGCACATCTCATTATCTTTGCCTAATCGTATTTCAAGCTACGTCATTCGCGGGGATCTTCCTATTTTTGCCGTGATTGACTGCAGGAAAGCGAACTCATACAGAAATTTAAGAAATTATGGAGTCATTTCCGGAAGCATGCTTAGTGTTTAACAATAAAGTGTATTGCCTCCCCCCCCAGTTCAGAAACCAGCCGACATCAAGAACGCTCTCATTGACTGGCTTCTGGATGGCGTCGATCCGTACCACGAGACGGAGTTCGAAGGCTACGACGGCTGGTACAACAACCCAAGCCACCCCGAACTGGGTTCAGCAGGTACGAACATGAGTAGCACAAATAACAATACACTTTTCATCCAGGAAAAACGAAAATGCAGAGTTACCACACCGTGAAAGCGAGTCTGATACACCGCAGAAGAATGCTACTGCGCATGATCAGAACGCCTTCCACGATGGATGGATGAAAGCTAATGGCTGTACCCTCTATAACGGGTTGTAGCTTACACCACCGAGCCTAGAAACCACAGATATGATCCATCCTCTCGCCCTACTAAGCCAATTTGCTCCCCCACTGCACAGCCCAGTTGACAAAGATGGCAGCGCGCAGGAGGAGATACGGCACGCTTCATGCAACGATGCAACAGCACACTTGATAACTGAAACCGGAAGCAGGATGGGACGAAATACGCCTAGGCTCCGGCACACTACATTTCACCATGTTGCAAAACTTTTTGAGCGACATACACCAGAGTGCTGCACTCAAATTGTTTTATGATAATCCCAACTTCCGTCATAGATATTCGCAATTTCCGCCTAGATAATCGCAACTTCCGCCAGCGAATCGAGCGGATATTTTCTCAAATTGCCAAAGTTAAAATTCAAGATGAAGTTTGCGGAATGTAAAGTTTATGTAGCCGGGAGCTGCACAATAACAAAGACAACCGATTTTGTTTCAGGACGCGGAACATGATCAATTGTATTGGACTTTGAGAGCCCTAGCTAAGTCTAATAGATTTAAAGAAAAAGATGCTTCAACATAGGTTATTCTATGTACGTGATTTTAAAAGGACAAAAGAAATAAAAACAAAAAAAATGGAAGCCGTTTACAATTCCCTGTAACGCCAGTTAGGGCGCAGCTCTTGGGGAAGATGGAAGCGTACTGAGGGATAGGTGACTCCTTGAGGTCACGTGACCTAAGGGGGCTCGCGTGACGTCAGGGGGTCAGGTTACCTCGAGGGTCGCGTGA
Organism: Ixodes scapularis; assembly: GCF_016920785.2. NCBI lineage: Eukaryota > Metazoa > Arthropoda > Arachnida > Ixodida > Ixodidae > Ixodes > Ixodes scapularis. The sequence continues at coordinate 60,348,459 of NW_024609837.1, forward strand.
CTTCAGGGGGATCACGTGAACTCGGGGGGTCGCGTGTCCCCAAGCGGGTCACGTGACCTTAGGGGGGTCACATGACCTCAGGGGGTCACGTGGCCTCAGGGGGTAACGTGATCTGAGGTGGGACACGTGACCTGAGGGGGGTCACGTGACCTGAAGGGGTCACGTTACCTTAGGGGGGTCACGTGACTTCAGGGGGTCACGCGACCTCAGGGGGGTCACGTGACCTCAGGGGTCACGTGGCCTGAGGGGGTCACGTTACCCTGGTGGGTCACGTGACCTCGGGGGGGGGGGGGTCACGTGACCTCGCGGTTACGCCGACGCCGACGGCGACGCCGCTCTAGCCGGAAACGGGCCCCTAAGAGCTGCGCCCTAAAAGAAGAGAGAGTATAATTAGTGACAGGTCAAGAACGAAGTGGAAGCTCCTCCCACCTCTTTCCACTTCAGCAGAGCGACCACCGGAGACGAGGCGACCTCCTCTCCAGCGTTCACTCTGCTGAAGTGGAAAGAGGTGGGAGGAGCTTTCACTTCCCCGTTGACCTGTCACCAACTATAGTGGCCGTCTTGTTAATTCTTCCTTCCTTGACGAAGAGGCGTTCAGTTCCCGTGATTTAGCAGAAACAAAAGATAAGCAATCTATCCTTGCACTTACCAACCTCCATTCTGTCAACCTCCTTTGTCTTCTTCAATAAGCGCGTCTCACAGTCACACCCTTGTCCTTGGCGGTTCCGCAGATGGCCACTTGATCCGGCTGTTCCCGGCGCAGTACTCTGATGGCTCATACCGACCTAACGGTCAGAACAGGCCGAACCCCTTCACCATCAGCGAGAAGACAATGAAGGGAGACTTCGGAGAGGGTCTGTCCCGTACGGGAAAGACAGCCTTCCTGGTTTTCTTCGGTAAGACACTGATAATGCGAGAAATCCTAGTGTCGTTTATTTTTCAAGAAAAAAAATCTTACGTCCTATAAAAAAGCTTATCGAGCAATAAGGTTATTAGAGCTTAGAGACACGATAGGGGGCGTTCCAGCAGTCCAAACTTTGGCGTATACAGCGTTCTTTCTAAGTCCAACGGGTATATTTTTGAATTTCACAATGATGATAAGACAGTTGACAAACTTACTTAAAAGTAAGAAGATGTTTCAAGCATATACCAACTTTGGGTTACCTCAAAAGTCCGCCAGACGGCAACATCAAGCGGCTTAATCTCGGGGCTTTCGCTCCGTCTAGGCTACCTCTGGAGTTTGGAGGCAAAAACATAATTTGCTGCATCACGTGTTTCTATCGCATGCCGAAGCGAACATGTACTGTATATATTACATCCTGGCGCCGTCAAAGCGTGCTAAACTTAGCAATCGAGCCAACTTAGGCCGGAACTCTTGATTTTACTAATCGACCAAGAAAATTATCGAACGGTTTAATGGCCATAAAGTCAGCACCCTGCAAAAAGCGACCCATGCCCCTTCATCAATGCCCCATCGCCCAGGCTGTTTGCTAATACACTGGGAAAGTGACATAAACAAACGACAGTTCTTCCTGCAGGTCTCCCAACGGTGTAAGGTAACACTTATCCTCATCCAAAATTGAGGGCGAGAAAGAAAGACGTGAACAAGATGGCGTGTTGCAGGTCAGCAGGTGGTCGAAGAGATCCTCGATGCCCAGAGGGCCGGATGTCCCCCCGAGTACTTCAACATCCCCATCCCGGAAGGCCACGAGTACCGCAACATCGGAGCTCCCGCCATGCCTTTTCTACGCACTCGATACGATGTCAATACGGGAAATTCGCCCAACAATCCTCGCCGACAAGTAGGTGCCCTGTAACAAAAAGCTTTGCGCTCTTGCCCGGTGTAGCTCGTCCTTATAATCGTTTTTGTTTCGCAGGGAATCGAACTATGCGGAGAGGAAGTTCGTCTGCTTCTTTCGAAGGGGTTGTGGAGGACGTCAGAACGCCGAGCTCTGATTGGCCCTCATTGAAAGATAATGGGTGGACCTCGAGGCAGCTTGCTTTGATGTCTACCCACTATTTTTCAATCAGAGCCAATCAGAGCTCGGCGTCTTCCTGACGTCATCGCAACTCCTGCGCAAAAAGCAGACGACTTGCTTTCCACATTTGATTCATTGTGACACGGATCTTCGTATCTCCAACACATTTTAACTCCATTTTTATTGTTACTTTTTGAATTTGTCCCTTTTCTCTTTCTTCACCTTCTCTCATTCTCTTTCTCTCTCTTTCTCCTTGGATGCTTGCTAAATCAGCATGAGTTGGTTTTCTGTTTAGGCTCCCAAAGCCTAAACTTTTGTCCAGCGTAGTAAATGAAACTCGAACTACTTTCAATCTATCCGGGTCAAAAGCAGTCCAACTGTACGTGTAGCAGTAGCACAAGACTGCCAAACCAAAACCTGTCTTTCCATTTAAAACCCTTTCCATTTCTCTTTTTGGAGAAGTGCTCGTGTGACCGGGAGGAAGGCGGGTGAGTGTGTGTGCGCGCGCGTGTGTGTGTGTGTGGGGGGGGGGGGGAGGGAACTGCGAGCCGCACTGTAACACGCGAAGAGCCGCAGCTTGGCAGCCCCTGGTCTAGACCTTCGGAGAAGCACAAGGAAACCGCGGAGAATAAATTAACGGAGTCAGGGTCAACAAGAAAGTGCTTGCTTTGTCTCCAATCTTCCCGCGGGTAGTTGTGCTGTGTATGAGATAAATAGCTACCTGATGTCTTCGTGACAAATAAAAAAAAAGGGAAAGACGTTTACAGTTCTCTGTAATGCCGAATTAGAGCGCAGCTGTTGAGGAGGAGGAGGGGAGGGTGCGGAGGGGACGGTCAAGTGTGACGTCAGACGTGACATCACGTGTGACGTCACAAAATGTGGCGGAAATTCTCCCCGCTAAAATTAGCGGAAAAATATTTCCAGGTTCAGTGGCGTCACTGTGACACCACGAGAGTAAAATTTTCCCGCTAAATTTAGCAGAAAAAGTTCCCGCCAAGTTTAGCGGGAAAATGTTGCCCTCGTGACGTCACACGTGATGTCACTTATGACGTCACTCTGGCAAACGTCCCATAATGCAACGCGCGTTTGCGCCGACGGCGACGGTATCGCCGCTCAAGCCGGAAACGGGCGCGTAAGAGCTGAGCTTTAAAAGAGCACACCGTGAACTAACGATGACCTGGAGTTCTTATGTGCAAATACACTGAAGAGACGATTGTCTGCAAGACCATTTCTTAAACTTACACGGTCCTCTGCAGGATAAGAAACACCCTACAGAGAAAGGCCAGAAAACAGGGGGCAATAAAAAAAAAGTGATCGTGTTGTCTCCAATCTTGCTTAGTAGATCGTGCCCTGCTTGAGTCAGAAACAGTTGGAGTATTATAGCAACCCGATGTCCTTCTGACAGATCAACGAGATCACACCGTGGATCGATGGTGGCCTGACATACGGCACGTCCAAGACGTGGGCGGACACCCTGAGGTCCTTCAAGTGCGGCATGCTGGCGTCATCCCACAACGGACAGTTCCCTGTGGAGAACGACATCCGTCTCCCGATGGCCAACCCGCCGCCTCCTAGATTTCATCAACTTCGGCCGGTCTCGCGTTTCTTCCGTGAGTAAATTTCTCGGCAGGTTCATATACACGACTCGCACGGATAGTCATTGCACCATAAGTGGTGGTCATTTCTACCTGTTCTTTCCAAGAAAAAACAAATTTGGTGGTGCGACATGTATGTTGCGGAAGGACGTGTAAAGCAAGGAGGCCACCACAACGTCAATGCAAGCAGACAGTCTGCGCCATCCCCTCCCCCCCCCCCCCCCCTTCCCGCAAAAAAAAAAAAAAAAAAAAAATTGTCAACGTTTCTTATTTGCTTTTTTATTGCAAAATTAAGTCAAGCGCTGTCTCCGCCCAAATGTAGCCATAACGGTCCGAACCAGGTGCCAAAGTTTCAGATCCTAATGTTATCTTAAAGAGATACTGAACCTAGGAAAAATTTTTTTTTTTACCTGATTAGGACAGGCATGTCTCAAAATAAATGTTCATTTGTTTTACAATACCAGTTTTTCTTTTCGATTTGCGGGCGAAATCAAGATTGTAGCCCTGTGGGATGTATTTACCGTACGCCATATTTGAGAGCGCCGTTTAGTGTGCATGCTCAGAACGAGCTAGCATTAATAGGTTGCTAAGACCGGCAATCTTGATGGTGCGAAATGCACGTTGCAGCAGCCACGGACACAGTGGCGTATCAACTTGTTTTTGAGTAAGGAAACTAACCAGACCCCCCCCCCCCCCCCCCCCCAGGGGCGGGGAACCGGTGCCCATGGCATTCTTTGGGCGGCGCCTACCAGTGTTTGCCCTGACCCCTGGCGGCTGTTTCATGGGGGGGGGGGGGGGGGGGGGGGGGCAAAACACATGTTTTGCCCTTCACTCCGAGAACTGGGAGGGGGGGGGGCAAGCACCTCCCTTGCCCCCCCAGTAGGTACGCCCATGCACACACAGATCTATGGCCGACAGTGAATACACCCTATGGACAATTGCAAGCATGGCAGCGTGCGCGTGATCATAGCTTTAGCAAACTTGAAATTGCACGGGCTTTCCAACACGAGCAGGGACATGGTGGCGGCCAGTTGTCTTGCCTGCAATCGTCTGTACTCTGTTTCACCATAGCCTCCTCTATACTCACAAAGCCTGGCAGTTTGATGACGGAGCCATAGAGTGCCCGGTCGCAGATTTGGAGCGCGAGAATCTGGTAGCACAGAGCATTTCTCGGGAGTCATTCAGCGCTCAGCTTTTGAAGAGGCGAGGATCCGAAACATGGTTTCAAACCCAACGAGAAACGAAGCGGCAGCCCGAGGAACGCGAGAAGCACGAGCGGACATTCGATCGCTCGGGACCAGTGTGTTTCGGCGTCTCGCCGCAGCGGGGCGCCCGTTGCATGACTCTTGTCTGCTGCTCTACCTTTTCACTTTCGGCGGCCACGTCACGTGACGATCTTCCAGGCTTCGTCAGTAGGAGGTTATGGTTTCACGCAACGATGATTTCACGATACCTTGGCGAACTGTGGAGGCTCCGGCACCGTCGATCCAATAAGAGCATCGGAGCAAAGCACGTGACCCCTCCATGGTTCACACGAACGTCCCTTTGACGTGATGTCACGTGCATCGATCCGACGCTCTTATGGGGTCGCGGGGCGGTGGTCCCCACAATTCGCCAAGTTACCGTGAAACAGAGTATGGTATGCGCGCGAGAGCTCGAAGTCGCTGCTTCGAGGCGTTCTTTCGCAAAACGAGCGCTCGCGTTAAAAAGGCGTGTCTCAAAGTCAGGAGCGCGGGCTAGCTCGCGATTGTAGCTTTCGCCGCAGTTTCAGTTTACACAGGGTGCCGCGACCGACCGGTTGTCCGGGACTTCGGGTACGGCAGGGAGCCGACCCAGGGCACGACCTCAACAGAAAGCCAGAATCGGGAAGGACCGGGGAGCAGGAAAGCTGTCTCGTACACCTCTATTTATTTGCATATTGACAGGTTCAACTTGAGAGCACACGTCTGCTGGTCCTTTTATAAAGTCGCATTTCCCCATATCCCCAGCAGGGAATCCTCATGGCCAGTGCCTCGACCAAAGCGGTGGGGCCATTGTTTCTCCTAACGTCCAGGCACACCCTTCCCCTCTCCCTCACACACCGCCACTCGCGTCACACACAACGATGGGCCAGACGTCCTTGGTCACGGTGTCGCCGTTCGATCTCGGGCGGTCCACGGCGCCATCGAAGTCTAGATGGAGGAAAACAACCAATTCTCTCTAAGTGCAGGCGTCTTGGCTTCCGTGCGGTAGGGAAGCCATCCCATAAACGCTCGAAGCTGGGGAAAGGGCACGAAGCCCCCTCCTTTGTCCAGGAGCGCCCCAAGGCTCTCGCGGCCAGACATAAGCAGTAGGAGAGGGGCCGGTTGGTAATGACGTCTCGTGATGATAGGCGTCGATCAACTTCTACCCTGTCTACTGTTGCCGGTTTATTTTTCCCCCATGGTGAGAAGGATCTTCTGCCTTGCAGAGTCTCAAGGCTAGCCGTTGGCCTTTAAGCTATCAGTGGCAATAGGTGTCTCATTTCCGAATATTTCTTTTTTCGTATATATGGGGTGGTTCAAGTCACCAGGCTCGATCTAAAATGGACCGTAAAAATCGACGCCTGTACGTAGCAATCTAAACTTTTCGTCAAAGGTTAATTTACAAGTCAGTTTTTTCTTGTAAAATTACAAAGCCGTAGCTCTCTTTTTGTAAAAAATAAGGCCAAGAAACTTGCCAGGCGGATGGTTGCCAGGCCGATGGGGAGCAGGTGGTTGCCAGGGGTCTACGGCGGGCAGCAACGCAGACGACAGGGGTCCAGTAGCGGGGTGTGTCTGGCGTTCGTATTGATAGATGGCGCTACCACCTTATCGCGACGGATCGCGACCACCGTGGTTTATTAAAACGAATATTATATTTTTGAAATGTGCCTTCGGTTAAAAATAAATGCAAGCAATAAAAGCAAAACTTAAAGTTTAAAAAAATGCGTCAGCATAACGGCGGCGCTTTTGCTGCCAACGGATTTCGTCAGCGTTTCCTCCACTCTCTTTTGCTGGTCGGCTGCACCTTCAGACGCTGCTCCCGACGCCATCTATCAATACGAACGCCAAACACACTCCGCTACTGGACTTGGTCGTCTGGCAAGTTTCTTGACCCTTTATTTTACAGAAAAAGAGCAACGTTTTGTAATTTTACAAGAAAAAACCGACCTGTGATATACACCTTTGACGAAAAGTTTAGATGGCTATGTGCAGGCGCAGATTTTTATGGTCCATTTTAGATCGAACCTGGTGACTTGAACCACCCTATATATTAAAGACAATTTCAGCATTTTAATAGACATTAATCCCGTCGCCTATTTGTGACTTCATCGCTGTTCTTGTTCGTTCGAGCAGGGCTGGGCAACCCGAGGGGCAACGAGAACACGTTCCTGCTCACTATGGGCACGCTGTGGTTCCGGTTCCACAACGCGGTGGCTAAACGCATGTGCGAGCGGTTCGGCACTGTGAACGCGGGCTCGACCAACGTATCCTCTTTGCGGCTCTGGAACGAGGAACGCATCTTCAACGAGGCTCGCAAGCTCGTCATCGCAGTCCACCAGGTAGGGCAAAAAACCCTAAAATAGCAAAAAAAAAAATAAAATAATAATAATGCCAGTATAGCGCTTTGGAAGGCGTCTTGGACTGGTGATTAGCGTCCCATATTCCGCCCACAGGTCAAAAGTAGTGCCGAGAAACGACGTCACAGAAGCCGGCATGTCATGCTGTCGAATGTTGCGATCGTGGCGGTTGGTGCTACAAGTCCCGGTGGAAAGTACAAGCGAACGAGGTAGAGGGGCTTAGAGCGATAAACTGGTATCCCGCCCACCAGGCAAAAGTGACCCCCACTTGGCTGCTGCCATGCTGTACAATTTTGACCACTAGACACGTGACCGTACCAAATCTCGAGGCTTTCACGTAAAACTGAGTGGAGATTTGCATTGTGATAGCTGTAAAAAAAAACGTGATGAAGCTATTTCTCAACACTGTTAGCCTCAGAGCGAAAAAAAGCGCCGAAAAAATTGCAGGGACACAAACGAAGGGAAACATGACGCCTTGTCCTGTTTCCTTTCGTCTGTGTCCCTGTATTTTTTTTTGGCGCTTTCTGTTCGCAATGACCCAACTTGCCCAAATCTCTTATAGCCTCGGAAATCAGTGCATAGCTCCGATAAACACCCCTAAATACAGCACCGCAACTGACGGCATCTAGCAGGAGCCATTGCGGAGCTGCCCAAGGTTTTGTCGTAAAAGCGCATTTTGGACTTAAAACAAACGAAACGTAACTTATCTCGTCGTTACTGTTATCAAAGATCAATAAGCAACTCTATGTGCGCGGTACCTCGTTAAAATCTAGACATAAAACTCTAAGGTCACATGCCTAGTGGTCAAAAATGTTCAACATGGCGGCAGCCGGGTAGGAGACACTTTCTTCAGCTGCCAGTTACTTGCACTAAGCCCCTCTCCCTGGTTGTTACAAACGAACGCGAGTGTCGCTCTTATTCTGTTTGCTGAAGCTCCTGTAGCCTGTTAAGATAGAGAGGGACCTGCAGCAGATCAGGCGTCTGCTATTTCCAACGCTGCTGCTGTGACCCTGCCAGGATCGTGGTCAGCGACAGCATGACCAGAGTCGTTCATACTGAGAGAGTTTGGCCAGGGGGCGGTCTTGTTGCCCGCTAGAACCAGCGGATTTCGCGATAACACAAAATGGCGTTACTTATATGTCTCGTTTATTCCCGAGAAGTCGCATAGAGTTCTATATGAGTCAGAGCCAGAAAATGGCGGACGGAAGTAGTCATCCCCCCGTTGTCAGACTACGCTGCTGTGGTTGCCAGGCTGTTAAAACCTCCTTGAGAAAGCCAAACACCCTCAGTATAAACGGCTCTGCAGCATGACTCTTTTACATAAGGCCATCAGGCGAAAATCAAGAAAACACTTTCAGGACGCTTTAAACACACCAGTCGGAGACGCGCTCCAGGCAACGTATACACAAAAAAAAAAAAAAAAAAAAAACTTAAAATAATAGGAACGTTTTAACTATTTCTCAGGAACTTATCAACACAAAACGGTTTCTTAAAAAGCTTCGGCTGCCGCTCTGAGATTTCCAGGAGAATCTCTTTCAAGCTCCAGTTTTAGCAGGTCCCAAGACGGATCGTGTCTTGTTCTTCTGTGGACTTGTTTCGTTTATCTATAACAGTCCGCTAAAACTCTAGTATTTTTAATAGCGTTTTTCTTTTTAATGCAAAAAACAAAGAAACAAAAAAAAAACTTCCGGTCCCTGATAGTTTAAGACAGTAGTCCTCAACCACTGATGCTTCGCGGACCCCTTGTGGATCGGCGGAAATGATAAAGGACCCCGTTCGTGGTGAGGGGAAGGCGGCTATTGATTAAATATGATAGTGATTTTATAAATGAATATATCTAAGGGCTAGTGTGATGTAGACTTCTCCTATTGACATATACACGAAAAAACTCACCCGAAAACCAAAAACGCTTATTCTCAATTTAAAAAACAAACAAAAAAAAAAGAAAAAAAAAACAATTTTAATTGCCGGGAGGCAGGGCATCGCGGACCTCTAGGATGCCTTCGCGGACGCCCATTTGAGAACCACTGGTTTAAGAAATACTGGGTGCGGCTTATAATTTTTAAGCTTCTTGTTCAATCTCATTGGCTGTGAGCGAAGGAAACTTGGGAGCCGTGACATGCCCCGGCCTGCGCTTCTAAAACTGCCAGTGACTTGGAAAATCAGCAGTGTCGTGTTCGTGCTAACAGTGCCACACACAGTATCTCTTCTTGAGGTAGCAAAATGTTCCCCGAAGTATCATTCGCAAATAATTTAATTCATCTCTTGGCCGCATTGCAACTTGAATAGATATAAATCTCTGCGCTTTTTGCAGCACGTCATTATCAACAACTGGCTCCCAGAATGGCTTGGCTCTCCGCTTTCCGAATACAAAGGTAAGACAAAAGCGCAAATGCCAGTGGCCAATAAGGTCCATGAAAAAAAACAAAAAAACGAGGTGAAATAAAATATTAATTAAAGGAAAGTCTCATAAACTGTATTAGTAGCAACGGTACGTTATAAACAAGGGCAAAAAGAAAGGACACAGAGAAAAGTCAGTCAGAGCATTATAGAGCCTGAGGCACCAGCAGAAAATTATAAATTCGTCCTCTTCGGTGTCTGCTCAAATTTCACTTGGTATCCGCATTCGCGGTGATAAGAACTGGAACCGAGAAGTAAATAACCGAGAAAATACTAAATCCACAGACTTCGTTTATTACGTTAACGTTTATTACATTACGTTTATTGCGTTATTAAATCAACACTTGTTTTTTTTTAGAATAGTTGTGTTTCGATAAATTTTTATGTATATATCCCAGTGATATTTTATGAATCTTTTATAAATTTTGACACCTGTTAAAATGCTTCGCAGCGATGCAGAATGCTTTGTAACTAAAATATAATTTACAGAAATGTCGGGAAGAATGTGTGCATGCAATGACAAGAACTAGAAAAACATAAGGTTGCTTTCCTTTCGCCCCAAAGGCAAGCTGTTTATTAGAAAATAATCTGAGACTGTGCATTACTTGTTAGTGTGAAAAAAGCGCTGCGTGTTGCAAATATGCAGCGAATCGAAATCGAATCTCGCGAGGCTGGGTTCACTGTGCCGTTGACGACGCCTGTTCATTGAAACTAAACAGTTGAAATAAAATGATGGCTTCTACTTCTACTGTTGATGGTTTGATGACATATAAAATGATGGCTTCTACTGTTGATCGTTTGAAGCCACCTTGGTCGCTTGGTATTTTATGATGTGAAATAGCATCTGAACCACTTACGCACCCCTCCGCTCGACTCAGTCGTCTGCGTCGCCACCCGACGTTGACCCTGGAAAGTTTTGTGGCCCTATATTTTACAAAAAAAGAGCTACGATGTGTATTTTTACAAGAAGAAAACGGACATGTGAAATACACATTTGACGAAAAGTTTAGATTGCTTCGTGCGGGCGGAGATTTTTACGGTTCATTTTAGATCGAGCCTGGTGATTTCGAACACCTTATATATAGATATACTCCGATGAACGTAAACATATTTAAGGATGAACACCCTATTAGCGCTGTCTCCTTCCCGGAAATTCGGCATCTGCCTCGAAATGGTTCCACCTAGGAGTCAACTATAGCTCTTGGTAACGCTTATTAAACTTGGAGACTCGTATGCATTGTAACCCACCACTGTTGCTACCACATAGGGTGGGATTCAAGCATCGACCCTGGCATCGCAACGGAGTTTCAATCCGCAGCTATGAGATTCGGGCACACGCTGGTGACATCTGGCGGATACAAGAGGTAAGGACAAAGACAATACAATTGGATCGATGTGCATCAGTCGCTGTCGAGAGCAACAACCGTTGTTATTTGTTACATTTTGTATTTAGATCTCGCCTAAAGTGAGAGACCCGGCTTTGTCACACCTCAGGGAACCATAAAACGATATCGAATTTTAGTGGTACGTACCTTATCAGTAACATGCAACGCCAGTGAGTTGAAAAAAAATTGCGTTGTGTGTATGTTTATACAGCCTAGATCTTGGTCTGCCTCAACGGGCGACGAGTCTCCCAGCTGTAGGTGAGCAATTTAGCCAGTGCAGTACAACCGCTAGCCTGGGGTCTTTAACGTGCACCACGCAGTAGTGATACACGAGCGCACGCCGGTACGATGCTCATCCAGATAGTGAGTTGAAGGCTACTCTCACGCCGTGTCATTCTAAGGATACAAACGTACTATTTCCTTCCGTCTCTCGTTCGCGTAGCTTACTCACATAGTCACGGGAATCCCAATGTCACCGAGCATTTCGTGCGACGCCCTCAAGCATAGAGTTATTACAATAAACGCTAGAGACTCAGCTGTGGCTAGTGTCTACGGGACTTCCGGTTGCAGACTGAAGCAGACAGCTACCAGTCTACGTTTCCATTCTTCCTGTGTATTCCTATGGGAAAACGTACGTGATATTTTTCTCTTCGCCAGGGAATAATGGAAATCAGCGTAGTTTCTTTACTCGTAACGGGTACTACGTAGCTTTATTCACATTATAAAAGTGCAAGTTATTCAGTTAACTTTTTTTTTTTATTACTGAGCGATGTTTAAGTTAGGAAATATTGAGTCTCAGGCCTATGTTGTACAGCATGATATGTCAATGCAGGCTATCGATTCAAGCAAAAATAACAATTAAAAAGTGCAAAAACACTGGGTTACTGCTTTATTTTGATGATTCATGCACAAATTGTTTATTAACTCAGTGCGTGTTCTTCGTTCTATAAATTCATGCTTCGTTCTTTTCGTCTGTTTTAATTGTTTGATTTGGCATAAATTAGCATCCTTTTGGTGTTTTGCCAAGCTGATTCAACCTCTGTGCTTCATAGCATTAACGATATGCGTAAATACATGCCCATATAATAGCAGTCTGGAACGTCAGCAAGTATAATACATGTGTATTGGGCTATTTTAGCGGAGTGTTCAACGTCATGAATTCCAAAGAAAAACGCTCTGACACATATGTTTGTAGATTCGATTGTAAAATGCTCCAAACTTTTTTATTCCGTCACGACACTAAGCAATATTTGCTCTTATAATCGAGCGCGAAGAGAAAACGAATTTGCGTTTTCCCATAGGAATGCATCACCGGAAGTCAAAGATAGACATGGCTGCTCTCTGCTTTAAAATGCAACAGCACACTAGCGCCACCTGAACCTCTAGTGTTTATTGTTAATAACTATGCTCTCAAGGCTAGCGTATAGCTTCTGCAGTGCTCCGATGCCGTCGGAGCTACTTGCGCATGCGCGTGAAAATAAGACCTAAACCAAAGTTACGTGCTCTCGTGGCAGTGCGGGGCTGCGGCACTCAACACACGAAATAGTTGGCGCCAAGTATAGTCACGAACTGTGTTGTAGAGTGTGGCACGCGGCACGGAACGCGAGCCCAGCGTGAGCATTTGAATATATTTCATGTCACCAAGTGCGATCGCAGCCGCCGCTACGATCCGACTTAGCCAAAATCAAGCAGCGTAAATAGTGCATCGTCACGGTGCTTACTGTCTTTGTGGTTTTTTTTATGACCGACTACACCAATCGCTCTCAGTAAATTCACCCTGATTCTGCGTGTTTTTTTTTTTTCTGGGCGTGACTTTTGCGCAGCTTCATCGACTCCATCAAATCGTAGCGTCGGTCGTACTTATAAGTGAATAGGAGAATAGGGCTCGGTTACAAATATAGTCAATGCGTTAGGAACAATCAAATTAGGGCTCATGACCGATCGGTGCGCAGACGGTAATAGCCAAGCTCCACAAATGGCGAGAACGCCGCCCGTGTACACTGTCAACACCAGCTGGAATAGCCAAAACGTGTGCACTAGAAGTGGACGTCGTCACAGCGAGATCGCGCGAAGATGAAGATTGGATACGAGTGCTGCGTCAGTGCTCGGCTGGACGTCGTGTCCAATGGATGTGTCGAGGGACGCTCGGCATTGGGCTCGGGTCCAATCGCTACGTGAGTCGGCACCGTCCGACTGTGATTACGTTCCGTGGAGGAAGAGTGGGGCCGTTCGGAGGCCTAGATTATTCTGGATGGCGTTGGTACTGTACGCTATCAAACGCACATGGGACTACGATGAAAATTTCCGGCATATATTTGCTGATGGTGAGGATGCCGCTATTTCTTTTGGATCGGGCGGGCTTGAACAGCGTTGATGCCCAAGCCAGGGGACGGTTGCGCGTTTCATGTTCCCTGAGGTTGATCTCCCTCCACCAGTCTTCTAACGTTTTTTTTGTGACCTCTGCAGGAGGCCTGTATGGCCCTCCGGAGGCCATCTGACATAAAGATCGATGGTGTCCGAGCGAAGGACATACCCATTCTCGTTGTCCCGGATGAAGCCCAGTTCGTGGACTTATTGTCGGACGAACGTTTACTAAACTTTCCTACTTCACGTATACAAGAGTTGGAGGCTGTCTTCGATTCTGGGGGTTGAGTGACTGCCCGTTTGCGCAATTAATGCCGTTCGAGCACCACCAAAAACTACAATTGAAAGCAAGGAAGGAGTTCATTTTCAAGAAATACTTGGTCAACTAGATCACCCTGATGGGAGAAAAGCAGGGTCATAGGCCTCGTCATTTACAGACACTACGCGATGGATGTCCTGATTGAAATGACCCTCGGTGAGGTCACAGAACCTATGTATCCTGCAACTAATGGAGATATCGTCATCAGGAAAGGGCAAACACTTGGGCGAGCCAAGTCAGTTGAGATCTCGCAGGTAGACATCAATGACACTCATGAAGGCCACATCGAGCGCTACGAAAGCAGGGAGAGCGGAAGGGAGAGACGACCCATCTAGGGGACATAAGTTAACGCTGGACCTGCAGTAACAAAGCTGCAAGAGTCTGAACTCGTAGAACTATTGTACCAATTCAGAGAGTGCTTTGCAATGACTTCAAGTGAAATGGTTTGCAAATAAGTCGTTGAAATGAACATTGTTGAAACTGCGGGAACAACCCCTTTTCCTGTGCGACCATACCGTGCAAACACCGAAGGACGGGAAGAATACGCAAGATTGTTAAGGAATGAAAATGTGTCGGTGTTGTTACCGATACAAGCTCCGCTTATGCTAGCCCTGTGCTAGTAGTTCACAAGAAAATTGGAAAAAGAAAGCGGATGATGGTCGACTATAGGAGACTGAACGCCTAGTCAGTAAAGGAGAAGTATCCTTGACGCAGCATCGATGATCAGTTTGAAAGACTTGCTTATGCGACACTCTGCATGGTTCTGGATCATGCGCATAGATACTTGCAAGTATCCTTAACAAGAGAAGCTAAACGTAAGACTGCGTTTATCACACCAGATGAAACACGCCAGTTCGAATATATGACGTTTGACCTCACGGATCCACCAGCCATATTCCAACGCACTATAAACCGTAGACCCCTAAGAGTACGAGTGGTGATGTGTTACTTAAATGATGTTCTCATCCCCGCACAAGACTGAAACGACATGGTTCACCGGTTACAAGTTTTGCAAGTTTTCAAGGATGCAAATTTGACCTTGCGCCTCAAAAAGTGCGCGTCCGCCAAAGATAGCGTGAATTTTCTGGGGTTCCGCTTGAACGGAGGGCAGGTGCAGCGAGGAGAGACCAAGATTAATGCAATCGCCCAGTGTTCCACTCCTCAGAATGTGCATGACATAAGGCAATTCTTGGGACTGAGTGGATTTTTTTCAGCTATTCATCCCTAAATATGCTTTGATCGCCAAACCATTGACAAGACTGACTGACAAAGAAAAACGCTGTTTACTAGTGGGAAACAGAACGAGACAACAGCTTTCAGGGCCTGAAAGGGCGCCTCACGTCGAAGCCTGGGTTACAACTTTTTGACCCTAAGGCAGAGACCGGATTGCATATAGATGCTAGTTTAACGGGGCTGGCAGGATTGTTGATACAACGAAAGGACAATAAGTGGCATTTTGTCTGTTTGAGAAAAAAGACCACTGAGGCTGAGAGCAAGTATCACTCAACAAGACTGGAACTCATGGCCATTGTTTGGTCAGTGAACCGACTGAGATCCCTACACTTGGGAATCTAGTTCACGGTGGTTACAGTCTTTCAAGCGCTCGTCCACTTGAATGCCCAGCGAATTAAGAAGCCTCAAATCGCGCGTTGGTATGACCTCTATCAGGAATTTGACTTCACGATCAGGCACAGACATGATACCCAAATGCAGCATGTTGGCTCTTTGGGTCGGCAATCTGTGGAAGGCTCGAGCGACACAATTCACGATATTCTGAAAGTAAGCTTTGAAGTGTGCCTGACTTGCAGCCTGGAGTCATTCCATTCCATTTTGCAGCCTGGAGCCATTCAAAGAGAAGACAAGGAGATGCGCCAGCTGTTTGAGATACTGAAGAAACCAGAAGACTTCCGTACTAAGGAGGACAGGAGAAAAGCTAAGGACTAAGCTCTCAAGGATTGCGAGTTCATGCAAACCATTGATAAAAAAAGCAAAGATCAATGAAGTTTGTGTTGCCCAAGGCAATTCATAAAGCGGAAATGGTGCAGTGCTACGACCTCTTAGGACATTTTTGGACAGAACGGTCGCAAAGCTTCAGAAAACTTTTTGGTTTCCTCGGATGCACAACTATGTGAGCAAGTACATCTCGCAGTGCTTTGAATGCATTTTCAACAAAGAACCTGGCGGAATAAAGGAAATACTCCTCAACCCCATCCCACCTGGCAAGCGCACCTTCGAGAGAGTGCACCTCGAATATATTGGACCGTTTGTTCCAAACAAGAAGCTCAACCATCACCTCATGGTTATCGCTGACAACTCAACAAAGTTTGTGCGACTTTTTGCTACTTGAGATATGTCAGCCAAGCATGTGCTGTGTGCGTAGGAGAGATTCATACCTGAGAAAGATCTGCCTAAAACCATAGTCACAAACAGAGGAAGTTGTTTTGCATTGAAATTGTTCGAAGAGTTCTGCACGACACGAACCATAAAACGCGTGCTAAACTCTTTACGACATCCGCAGACCAACGGTCAGGTCGAACGAGTAAACCGGACAGTGCTACATGTCATCACAACGGCCATGAAGAATCCCTATTACCGAGAGTGGGACGTTAACTCAAACGCGCAGAGTGCAGCCTGAACAATGCGGTGAGCAAGTCAACAGGGAAAACACCATTCGAACTGCTTCATAGATGCAAGCCGAGCTTCTACGGAATTGCGCTACTGGAGCTAGCATTGGATGATGAAGCCACATGGAAAGATCCTAGCGAGCTGCGAGTACGTGTAAAGCAACGGTTGTGGGAGGAAGAGGAAGGAAGCAAGCAGGCGTATGATCGTCGACACCACCCAGCAAAGCTGTACGACGTGGCGGCAGTTGTATTTATGAGGAGAGCAACACAATACACCGGAAACCCAACGAAGACACAACCAAAGTACCGAGGACCCGTGGTTGTCACCCAGGTGTTGCCTGGAGATACCTATCGAGTTGCAAAGCTCGATTCAAGTTCTGGGCAACGACGTCGGCATCGCCCCAGCTTGACGACGACACGCCTCCAAAGATTCAGGAGACAAGCAAAAGGAACGTCCAGCTGCTAGAAGGCCCGCAAAGAAACGCACATGGTCTTTTATGCCGCGGGACTGTATAATGTGAAGTAGTTTACTAATTGTTATTTGCGTGAGTGTTCGTTTATTACCTTGATATTTGTGTGTATCTTCAAACTTAACAAGGACATTAAGGCTCCAGGACGGTCGAATGTAGAGTTTTTCTTAAAACAAGCGACCTCTTGGAAGAAGAATAAGGACGACGATAGCTCGTGCGGCCGGGGCACGCTGTGTGCGAAAGTGCGATACCCATAAGCTTGCGTAAGAAGCCCTTTTAATCTTCCGACATGAATTAAGTACTAAGATAACACGAGAGACAATGGTCCTGGCAAAGTGGGAGTGGTAGAACTATAAAATATATTCACCTGCTGCAAGTCCGGCACGAAACCTTCACAAAAAGTCTTCGGTAAAGACTGACCTGAATGGCCCTGTTCACTGCTTGAGTGACGAGTCTTGCGACCTCGCTAGAGTGTACTAGAAGGAACGAGTGGGACGAGCTACAGGCTCCGCTCATGCTTTCAGTTGCACCTCAAAATGTGAAAAGCGATCAGGTGAAACCAAGCCACTTCGATCGCAGCGCCACTTTCGTAGAGTGTACTAGAAAGGACTGAGTGAGACGACCGAAGCGTTTTTTCGGCGCCGCCGCTTGTGGAACGATCATGGCGTTGGAACGCAACGCGTTTTTCATAAAAACCGGCTAATCCGAACCGCTTTGCTCGTAGTGCCCGAGAGGGCACTACGAGCAAAGTGGCTTGGTTTAGCCGGTTTTTTCCACATTCTGAGGTACCTAAATAGCACTCCGGTCGCCCCGGCACTCGGTCCTTCTAGTACACTCTAACCTCGCTGCTGACAATTCCTTTCCAGAATTTCGCGGCCGTCTTTCTTTTCTTCTGTGAACCGAAACTAACAGATAACCGTTGAGTGCACAAATAAACAGTCATAATGTCATGAAAGCAGAGTTAAATGCTGATGCGCCTCGTCCACAATTGGATGGTGTGAAAAAAAAAAACAAAAAAACACGGCGGCTCATAATGGCATGATAAAGGTAGCTTGCAAGGATTTTGCATATGGCCTATAAGGGCATGAACTAGCTTACTTTTTGTGATATTCGTGATCCTTGAAGTTGTATTTAAAATAATCGAGTGTTTGCAGTCAAAGTCAAAATCGCTTCAGCTTCCCTTTAAGTGCACGTACTGCACGCGCTCCCATCTGCATAGAATAATCGAGGTAAATAACTGAACTGAGGTATCGATGAACGCACGTGCAAAGCGCCAATTGTTTTAGATGTTTTTTAATATTTTTTTATGACAGTTACTGCTGCAGATGCTGGTAAATGCAGCACGTGCACCTATACGTTCCCGGAATTACCTTCGATGCCTGGGTAATAAAACGAAATATATATTGGCACCAGTTCATGTGGCCGCTTGTTCTGGCTTCGAAATTAGGCGACGAACGCACATCGCCTGCCTTCAAGTTTTTTTTTTTTTTTTTTGCGGTGATTGTTGGTGGGGGAAAACAACTAAAGGCTAGTTCCCACACGTCTAGTTCACGCTAGTTAGTGATACTAGTTCACACATTTGTATCGGTTGCGTCCATGAGCAACCAAAACCATAACAACGAATGGAATGCCCGGATAACATCGACACATGATTGCTTGGCGTAGCTATACTTTTTGCATTGCTTGACACGTTCCATGCGCGGCGAAAACTTGCTGCGGCTTGGGCCGTTCTGAACACAAACAAAGAGGAAGAGAGAGAGAGAGAAGTAATAAAAAAAGGGAAGCCTGGAAAAACACAAGCAACGGAACTGCCTGAACTAGGCTTCACGATCAATCTGTGAATCTCCCCGCGCTCATGTATCACAAACCCACGCCACAGGCGAAGCGAGGGGAGTCATGATGCAACATGGACAAAAGCGTACACCCTGTAAATTCTATATTCATTTATTTGGGCAAATATCCCCAGGAATCATTGGTTCTGTATAAGCCAGTACGAAATTGCGGGGTCCGATAAACAGCAATTCGAGGTGCCAATAATAATAAGTGTTACATTAAAAACTCCTGCGCTGGTGGTCCTGTAAAACAGAATTGTACAGAGCGCTGTATAATAACTATCAATATGGATTACTGCTAGAAATACTACGCGGTTGCTTCTGTTAAGCATCGAAGTGCAGAGTGCCGAACTGCAAAACGGCATTCGGACGAACAATAATTGAATTGAATTATCCCAAAGTAGTATTGTTACAATAGAGTAATTTGCCTGTTAGTCACAGTGTTTATTAACTAATTATTTGAATATACGCTCACTTCTCGCCCGGTGACAGGGGACCAGCCCCGGAGTGCGCCGTGAAGAACGTCACTTTCGAGATGAACGGACAGAGACACACCGTAAGAGGCGTGAGGACCTGCAACTCGTTCTGGAACCCACAGGTTGGTTCTTCAGTTTGTCTTTGGAGTAGAACATTCGGGAACTTTACCATTGCAGCACACGTGATCCGGCTTTGTTAGTATACCAGTGGGCACAAAGCCTACGTGGTGGCCGTGCTGAGGAACTACATAGAAGACGCACAGGACCGCACATAAAATATGACACGGTGGTGAATCATTTTGCTTGCAAGTGGATGATCTGCCGGCAAATTTGTACTCGATTCTGCTTGGCTTCAAATTTGTTTTGTCCATTTTTCTACCTCTCATGTTCGTGTTATTACATGCTCTTGTGAACTCCCTGTTTGATGACCTCTCAATAATCTTGGGAAGGTAATTTAGTCCGGTGATTCCTTCTTGGGATTCTCCTTGGGGCTCGCTGCACTCGAGTCCGGTGTCGTGGGCCTTGATCCTTTCCCAGCCTCACTGTTCAGATAACTGGTTTGCTTCGTTGGCTCAGCCTGAAAATTAATGAGGTCTTTGCTTCCCTGTGCCACCACTGGCGAACCGGAAGTTTGAGCATCCGAACTTCTCGCCATGTCTTCGGGTGTCGACAGTTGATAAGTCGGGGAAGATAACTCGTAAGGTGCCCACCGCGACCGCCGGTCCCTCGGTGAGCTTTCATGCGCGTTCCTGCCGGAGATCCGGGAATCCTTTGACACTTCGCCGACGTCGTGTGAGGGATCTGTGTTATCAGGCACTAAAAAGTACATGGCAGCCCGGCCGATTCGCTCCACTTCCGAGTGGCTGCTTGGGACTAATCGCTGTTCCTCAACTGCTGAGGTCTCATCATTATCTGGAAATTCCGTAACGAGTTTTGTTAATCTCACAGTGCCGCTTGTTTTATCGTTTGGAAATTCAGTAAGGAGTCTTGTTAACCTGCCGTTTGTACGCTCTTGTCCCGTACTTGTGGATAGCGGCGAAACGGCGTCGGGGATTTCCTCTCTTGGATTGATCGTGGAGAACGGACTGTACCCTCGCCACATTTGGGAGGATGGAGGAGAGGTTTCCACAAGAAACGTCTCTTTCTTCGAACGAGCAGCCGTCTCTAATTCTGGCTCCAAATTGAACTGAGCATCGATGGTCCTTCGTGGTCCCTCAACTTTATTCTCAACTCGTGGGTACCTTGATTGGATAGGTCTGGGAGCACTTGACTCTGGGAGCTCACCCTTCTCCTTAAATATCCGCTCGAGAATTGGACCATTGAGGTAAGTTTTCGCCGCTTCCTCTGATTGTACGATGGAAATTTCCTTCTCTGAGGTCATGGATTGAAACGGTCCTGGGGGACTCAACCTGAATAGTTCTCGCTCCCCCTCCTCTGCATATGGCTTTAATATCGACCGGCGATCATTTGCGGTACCATTGTCAAACGCTTCTGACAGCTGCTCGTCCCCGAAAGGTATTAAACGAGAAGGTTCTGGTATTGCAATGTCCTGCAGCGGCCGGTCTTCAGTCTCATTAAATTGCGCTGAAAGCTCGCCCTGATTATCTATAGTTTTTTCGCTTACCTGGATGCTTTTTTGCTCGTCAGGTGACCTTGCTTGAAACTGTCCGGGCGAATGCACTTTAAGCTGTCCACCGCCACCCGAATCAAATTCTTCACGCTGAGGATCCTGTTCAGAATATGTATACCTCCCAGTACTCTGAAAATTTGGTTCCAGTAGCTGCTGATCTTGTCTCTCATTAACATTAACGGGGGGCTGAACGCGACCACTCCACATGCCTTCTTTGGTAGATTGAAGGAGTCTTTGGTCTTCGAGGAGGCTTGCTTGTAACTGTTTTCGATTGCCCAATTTCAACAATTCTTGGTCTTTCCTGTCAAGATCGCTCTGTAATATCTGCTTGTCTTTCCTGTCAAGATCGCTCTGTAATATCTGCTTGTACGTATCTTTGTCTTTTTCGGGCTTTTGAACCTGACGCCTGCGTTCGGAAGGCTTTGGAAAAATGGGACCCTCATCATTCTGCTCCAACAGCGGTTGGTATCTTTCCTTCACTGATCCACCGAGACTTTGAAGTTGTCTCTGATTTTCAGGCGATACTCTTTGAAATTTTTCTGGAGAATTCCATTTGAATAGTCCTCGCTCTATGTTGTCCAAAGCTGGCTGGGATGATTGAACGCCGCTAGCATTTTTTGGCGTAACATATTTTTCCAGCTGACTTACATTCCCATTAGGTTTTGAGCTGAGCGGACCCTCGAGTTCCGATTCTAATAGTTGCCGTTCTTGTCTCTCTAAAAGTTCTCCATGTGGCTGACTGCGACCACCGCTCGTACCTCCTTCGGTAGTTTCAAGGCGTCGTCGGGCTTCAGGTGATCTTGTCTGAAGTTCTCCCAGTCTCTCCGCCTTCAGGAGGAGTTCGTCTCTCTTGTCAAAGGCGTGCGGTAGCAACTGCTTTCTGTACACGTCTTTTTTAAAGTCGAGTTCATCTACTTGAAGTCTGTCCACGGGAGACCTTGGCAAAATGAGGCCTTGCTCCTTTCGCGTTAACATCGAATGCTCTCTTTTTTCCAGTGCTTGAACTGATGGCTGTTCGTCATCTTTCTTCACTGACTCATTGGGAGTGTGAAGCTCTCTTTGTTCCTCGAGAGACATTGATCCACGGTCTGTCTCGAAGAGTTCTTGATTTTCATTGTCAGCGACTTTCGGTAGTAACTGTTTGTCGTGAGCGTCTTTGTCTGCTTCACGCCTCTTAAGTTGGAGCCTTTCCTCAGAAGACCCTGGCAGAATCGGTCCTTCATCTTTTTGTGTTAACAGATGAGAATCTCTTTTTCCTAGAGCTTGCAAAAATGGCTCTGCACGATCCCCCTTCACTGATCCACCGAGACTTTGAAGCTGTCTCTGATCTTCAGGCGATACTCTTTGAATTTGTCCTGGAGAATTCCATTTGAATAGTCCTCGATCTTTGTTGTCCAAAGTTGGCTGGGATGATTGAACGCCTCCAGCATTTTTCGGTGTGTTATATTTCTCAAGTTGACTTACATTCCCAGGAGGTTTCGAGCTGAGCGGACCCTGGAGTTCCGATTCTAATAGTTGCCGTTCTTGTCTCTTTAAAACTTCTCCATGTGGCTGACTGCGACCACCGCTCGTACCTCCTTCGGTAGTTTCAAGGCGTCGTTGGCCTTCAGGTGATCTTGTCTGAAGTTCTCCCGGTCTCTCCGCCTTCAGGAAGAGTTCGACTCTCTTGTCAAAGACGTGCGGTAGCAACTGCTTTCTGTACACGT
The DNA here is from genome assembly GCF_016920785.2 of Ixodes scapularis. Classification (NCBI taxonomy): domain Eukaryota; kingdom Metazoa; phylum Arthropoda; class Arachnida; order Ixodida; family Ixodidae; genus Ixodes; species Ixodes scapularis. Next base: position 60,370,819 of record NW_024609837.1, read on the forward strand.
CGTTGTTAACGTCCAGTTCACGTACTTGGTGTCTGTCCACGGGAGACCTTGGCAAAATGGGGCCTTGCTCCTTTCGCGTTAACATCGAATGCTCTCTTTTTTCCAGTGCTTGAACCGATGGCTGTTCGCCATCTTTTCTCACTGACTCATTGCGAGCTTGAAGCTGTCTTTGTTCCTCGAGAGACATTAACTGACGTTGGCTTGAATCTTCCGCTATAAACAGCTCTTTTTCTTCCTTGTTGGAACATGGCTTTGATATTTGACTGCTACGAGCATCTTTTGGTGTGGTCAAATTCTTGAGCTGACTGTCTTCTTCAGGAGCTTCTGGGTTGACGGGAACCTGAAATTCCGATTCCAATAGCTGCTGCCCTTGCCTCTCCAGAATGTGTTCGGGTGGCTGACCGGGACCGCCCCTCACACGTTCTTCGGTAGCTTGAAGGTGCCGTTGTTCTTCAGGGGACCTTTCGTGAAATTTTCTCAGATTATTGAAATCCATCAGACCTTGGCCTTTTGTGTTCACATATTGCTGTATAAACTGCTTGTCTTTAGCGTCTTTTTCGAGTTCACGCCTACCAACCTGGTGCCTGTCCTCAGGAGATCTTGGACGAATGGGGCCTTGATACTTTGGCACTAGCAACGTAAGATTTTTTCTTTCCCTAGGTTCCATGAGTGACTGTTCACCACCCATTTTAACTGATTTATCTGAACTTTGATCCTCACGAGCTATTGTTGGACGCCCATCTGAACCATATGCTTTAAACAGCTCTCGGTTTCCATTTTCAACAGCTGACTCCGATAATTGATCGTCGGGAACATCAGCTGGCATAACCAATTTTTGAAACTCAGTGTTATCTTCAAAAGGCTTCAAGCTTTTAGGATCCGGAAATTTCGGCCTGAATGGCTGCCGCTCTTGCCTTTCAAGAACCTGCGCGTGTGGTTGACCGCGACCATCGTTCAAACCTCCTTCGGTGGTTTGAAAATGCCACTGGTCTTTAGGAGACCCTTCCGGAGGTTGTCCCACACTCTCCCGTTTGACCAAGCCCTGGTCTTTCTTGTCAAAAACTAGTTGAAGCAGCGGCTTGCCGTTAGTTTCGTTTTTCGCTTCACGCCTGTCAACCCAACGCCTCTCCTCTGGAGTCCATGGCAGAATAGGGCCTTGATTAATTTTATTTAACAACGGACGATTTCTCTTCTCCAGAGCTTCGAGTGATGCCTGTCCCAAATCACTCTTCGCTGATTCGTCAGGAGGTTCGAGGGTTCGTTGATTCTTTTCAGGTATTGTTTGACGCTGATCTGATTTGTCCGTCTGAAAAATACCTTGTTTTATCTTGTCCAGTACTGGCTTTAAGGGCAGACGGCTACCTGCGTCTTCCGGTGTGCTCAGCTTCTCAAGCTGATCCTCATCTCCTGGCGATTTCAACTGTATAGGGGCTTGGGTTTCTGGCTTCAGCTGTGTTCGGACTTTCTTCTCAGGAACGTGCGTCAATAGCTGAAGCCGATTATCAGAAGACATTGGCGGACAAGTTTTTTCGGCACCTCTCCCGAATGATGTTCGCTTTTTCTCCTCCAAATCTCGCTCTGACAACTGACCGTCATCAGGGTGTTTAGCTATTTCAGGTCTTTCAACTTGGCGTTCTGCTGGAGAACTTGACAATATAGGAACTTGACCTTGTGGTCTTGACAGCACTTCGTCCTCTTCTAGACATTGCACTAAAGGCCTTTCACGATAGTCTTCCATTTCTAATTTTTTAGGAAACTTATGATCCGGAGAAGATTTGAGTGGAGTTGCTGTGTGATATGCCAAACTTGCAAGTTCCTTTTCTTCCTTCTCTACCTGAGTTAACGGATTTTCAGCCGATGATATTTGACGCGAGTCACGTGCCTGGAGCACATGCCACGTGTCGACCGCGGCAGACTCGTTCATACTGTCACCATAGGGTGCCAGTGCGTCATCTTTTTTAAATTCCACCGGTTGAGATTCTTCTATCTTCGACGCTGGAGCCGATGCGCTTTCTTCGACCGGCGTTTCAACAATGCCTGCTTCTTTAGCTTTCTTAAGGAGCCGGCCCCGTACCGATATCAACTCTTTCTTCCATTCTTCTAACGGTCCCTGGTCGCTGATGGGTGGTGCCTTCCTTCGTATTATTTCTGGGTGCTCCAATTCAAGTATGGAATCGTCCTCGATGGACGGTCTGGAACGTTTAGAAAGCGGTTGATTTTTCGATTCTGGAGCCTGCAACTTCAGCTCAGGTTTTGTCACAGACCCGTACTCCGCACGTAGGCGTAATGGTATGTCGCATGAGACGGGCGCCTTGCACTCAGGCAGCAACTGTTCTTCTGTTGCTGGTACCCCAAATGCTTCTTTACTAGACCACTCTGACGTCTGCTGCGAACTATCTGGTAATCTCGATGTTGGCAATGCACTGTAAGGAATCGATTGTCCCTCAGCGGGCATGCTACCGGTTGATAGAGATCCGACAATCTGTTTAGAGTGATCACCTTCAGTGGCTTGTCCATTCTTGTTGGATTCGAGCAATTCAAAGCTGACAGGCTGTTTCGGAGTAACGAAGACCCGCAAATCTGACTCATCCGTTAGCGGGGGAAACAAAAGACCTTTACGCTCGGCTGTGATAAGGGGTTCGTCAACTGGCTCAGGCTTTTTATCTGCGCCTGGGCTCTTTACAGTACATAGCAAGCGGTTGCAGTCTTCAGATGGTCTTTGTAAAGACGAATCGCTACTCTCTGGTGCTAGAGACGTTAACTTCATTGATTCTGCTCGCGATATTTTATTTGATTGGGACTCACCGGTAGTCTCACTGGGAAAGTCTTCCGTGGGAGCTACTTCTGAGGACGTCGGTTGTATTAGTTCCCTGCCAGCGGATGGTAGTAAAACTAGTTGTGAGGTACCGGTTCCTAAAGCCGATTTCGATTGTAGCGTTGCTGCCATTTGTCCTGGAAACCCTCCCTCCTGAGGTGGCGTAAAATCTACCAATCCAGTGCTCGCCAACGACTTTTTCTCGGACTCTTCGTTGTCTGTTGATGTCTCAAGATCTGAGGATAAATACGATCTTGATTCACGCTGTTCGTCTAGGCTGAACGGTTCTGTGGACCCATGCTCGTCGTGACGTCGCTTGTAAGGCAGACCGCACCCCAGCGTGAAAGCAGAGTCTTGCCCAAGTCGGCTGACCTTAGGCTCCGGTCTGGTTCGATCTAACGGAGGCTGTGGGAGTTTGAGCTTAAAAGAAGCCGAGCTCACCTCAGGGGTGACGATTGATTTCCCGCTGAAAGGAGGTGCCATAAAATCAGCCTCATCTCCGGAAAGCACTGGTTCGGAAGGAGGTCTCTGTAGGACTTCCGGAGTTTTGCTTTGCAAACGACACCACTCTTGGGGAGACTTTTCCCAAACTGATCCGGGCGTTTCTTTCTTTAAGTTCCATTTTTCTGGATTCTGGCTTGTTTCAAAAGCTGACACTTTCTCCTCACTTCCCACAGTCGTTTCTGGGCGTTCCTGGTCATCGGAAGATGTCGGCTGCGACTGAGGTTCGTTATCGGCTTCATGCGGTTCGCGCGTTTCTTTGTGGAAGACTTGCCTGAGCATCTGGCAGGCGCCAGCAGTCCCTTCGGCCCCTCCCACTTGGCGCTTGTCCTCAGAAAATGACATGTCAAACGCTGCCGGACTATCGACTTTCTCTCGCTCTGACTTGAGTGCGTCTTCTTTGAACGGCACGTCGTGGTAAACCCGAATGACGCCTTCTATAGGCAGTCGCTCTGTAGGAGACTTGGGATCAAACTTAAGGGGTTCTCGGTCATCCACGACCAAACTTTCTGGGACAAATTTATCAGGATAAATCGCAACGGCTCTTTCTGATGATGTTAGTCTCCGTCGATCTTCAGGCGACCTCTCCCGGAGAGCGTCCGTTGCATCTACCCTAATTAACTCTCCCTTATCTAGCCCATGCTTGGATGTCTGGCCTCGGTCGAAGTAAGCCACCATCTGCGGCACTGGAACGGAAGATTCAACGGACTCGGTGTTTCGTGCTTCCGTTGATTGGGGACTTCGTGCTGTCATCTGCTTGTGCGGAATCACCGGTGACTTCTTGGATGGTTCTGAACGCCGACGAAGTGACGGAGTCGATTTCATGGAAGCCCGTGCAGCGGCCGCTCGACATTTAGCGGCTTCGTATTCAAACAGCCGACGAAGTCGTGCCGAGTTGACGGAGATCAAGGAGTCGCTGGTTCTTTCCAAGTTGGACGTTGTGGCTGCCGGCTTCGTGTGTACTTCCGCCGTGTCCATTGAAACGTCTTCGACTTTGTTTGTCTTAGACGCCTCGATTCCGCTTTTTGACTCGACGTCTTCGCGTTGTGACTGGTCGCTCCAATTTGACTCCAACGGTTTTTGTTTTCCGGGTTGTACGTGCCCATAATACAAGTCGTTAGCTTCGTCGTAGCCAGTATCAGAGATTCGAGCGTAGAGAGGGGAAGACGTGACGTCGGACGCGGCTGTGATGGTCGGTACGGTGGCGGGTGGTTTTAGAGAAGCTTCTAGCGTCGAGTAATAATCCTCTCCAAAGACTTGCATTCGAATGTCTTCTGGTGCCCTAGTTTGAGTCAAGACTTTCGAAGCCTCGTTGGTCTTCTCAGAAAGTGGAAATACCACTCCGGTTCTATCCTCCGGTGATAGAGTGGACGGCGTTTCAGAAGAACCCGTAGAAGGAGGAGCGGTGTGGCTGGCGCCCACGGCAACCGGAATTTCAGCAGCGTGCGAATGGAAGTAGGTTGTTGGTTCTCCCTCCCATGCGTCGTCGTCGAGTGATGGGTTTTCGTGTCTTGTTTTACCGCCCCGTGCATGAACGCCTAGTTCTAACTCCGGCAAGTACGAACGGATCACGGCGCTGCGCTCCCAGAAGGCGTTCTCGTGGGAGTGCCTCCCGGTACCATTTTTCTTCGCTCCTCCCGGGCTGTCCTTACGGTGACGCTTCTTCGGAGGCCCTTGACTGGCCGTCGAGAAGACTGTCTCTCTGGATTCCTTTCGCTCAACAGAAGCTGTTCGCCGTATCGGTTCTGGGAACGATTCTCGAGAGTCATTCCTCGGCCGTCCGGTCCTTGCCCTCGCTTTTCGAGCGGACGACGCCGACGCGAAAACAGAATCTCGAGGCCTGGCGGCGTCCTCACCGCTAGCCTCGACCCTAGATGCGGTCTGAAACTGGACGGCGAATTTAGGCTGCACCACCGTGGTATGACCGCCAGTAGTGCGATCCTGGCAGGCACATTCCATGTTAGAGAGGTCCACGTACGTGAAAGTTTGGGAAGGCTTCGAATTCGTCGTGGGTTGGCCATGGGCGGCGTCCGGGTCATCCGACTGCAAAAGACGGTACTTGGAATACCTTGTCTCTGCGACTCGGATGAGGAGCAGGCAACCTAACAGCAACAAGGCGAGAAGGATCAAGGTTCCAAGGACCAGGAGACCCAGTAGTAGAGGTATGATCCCATGACTGTCGTCGTCTGCTATGCTTTCGATGAGGATTTCTGAAGTGTCGCTCTGCCGTTTCTGCTTGTCCAACGAGAGCGGAGTCGGTGCCGCGCCATGCTCCTTCTGGTGGTTCTCATGGGGTGCTGCCCAGATGGTAGTCCCGATGTGCAGCAGCACCAGCAGTGCTAGGACCAGCGTTCGGGTGCCCCAAGTCATGGCTGCCCCCCTCCGCTGGCCCAACGGCTAGTCGGCCATTCCGACGTTCCAATCACCTGGTGCTCACGTGGCTGCCGGGTAACTACGCTGTGACGCTACGGCTGGCCTGGTTTTGCGATAGAGCGGACGAAGAAAAAGATGAGAACACTGGACCACATTTTTCAGTTCAGTACGAAGTGTCTTCTTGCAAGACGTTTTTTTAAAAGTCGTGCAAGAAGAGGAAGAAATATCAAGTTGGATTTGAACATGGAGCAGAATGCGGCAAATCATAAGCATTCACGTCGGTGGTCCTGAGAAAAAGGAAACGAGAAAAAGAGTTACAAGAAAGCGGAGAAGGAAATAAGATGGCACCTACCCTGTTGGAAAGTGGCCCGGCAAATTACCTATCCCCCCACCCCTTTATATTTCGCGCCTTTTAAACTTTTAAGTGATATATTTCTCTTCGTCAGGGAATAATAGAAATCAGCGTTGTTTGTTTAAGGTCGAAAAAACAAATTAAAGCAGACGATAGGTTATGCGTCTGTGTTTTGCCACGACGAGTCGAAATAGTTTGAGAGCTTGTCAACTTTATTTATTTTTATAGAATCCTCGACTCCGGTGTTTTCCTGCAAAGTAAGCTAGAAAATAGCTAAGATACGCGCCTTAGAGGCGACATTTTGCTGCTTCTGTGTGTATAATAGGGCGTTGCCAGCAATTTGGTCTCGTCGGGTCTGTCGTAGCTTAGGGTTATTACAATAACCGCAAGAGGCTCAGCTGGTTCTAGTGTCTACGAACTTCCGGTTGCAAATTGAAGCAGACAGCAACCAGTCTACTTTTCAAATCTTCCTGTGTATTCCTATGGGATAACGTACGCGATATTTTTGCAATGAAACTTTGGTTGGGCCTGATTGGCCCCTATCGATTAAAGGATCCCTTTATCTGCAAAACAAAGAAGTGATGTTTCTTGAGGGCTGCGTGTGATGAGTGATATGAACCTTCATCTTGTTGCTTGGGATATATATAGGCGATGGGGAAAGACAGTTCGACGATGTTTCGTGTTTCATTCAGTCAGTTGGAAGTTGGCGCTTGTCCGTGTCGTGCGTGTCTTTTTTCGTCCTGTTCAGTTCGCGCCTTTTAAATTTTTAAGTGATATATTTTTCTTCGCCAGGGGATAATAGAAATAAGAGTAGTTTTTTTACTCGTAACCGGGTCTATGTAGCTTTATTCACATCATAAAAATGTAATTTATTTAGCGAATGTTTTTTTAATTACTGAGCGATGTTTAAGTTTGCAAAAATTGAGGCCCAGGTCGATGTTGTTCAGCATAATATGTCAATAAAATCTATAATTTCAAACAAAAAGAGCAATTAAAAAGTGCGTAGGGTTTGTTTAAGCTGTAAAAGCATATTAGTAATATAGTAATAGCCGTAACAGCATTAATAATCCACTCTGCTCTTCGTTCCCTAACTCCATGCTTCGTTCTTGTCGTCTGTTTGGATTGTTTGATTGTTTGAGGCTGCTGCCAAACGCCGGTCACCTATTGCAAGTCTGCCGAGGCCACGTTCACGTGTGCGTGCTTGTGTTCAGACCATTAAGGACCGCTCACACTCTTGCGACCGAACACGACCGAGAGATTGCGACCGAACACGGCCGAGAGAGGCCGGACCGGTTTTTAAGCCTTTTGTGACTTCTTAGGACCGGTCGCGCTGCAGCGGAGCTGGTCCTAAGAGATCGCAAGAGGCTTAAAAATCGGTCTGGTCTCTCTCGGTCGTACTCGGTCGCAAGAGTGTGAACGGGCCTTTACCGTGTTCCGCGCACCGCACTGCCGAAGCGTTTGAAGCATGCTTTCAAGCGCGCGCCCGGCGGTCACGGTAGACCACCCGGGAGCGCGCTTAAAAACAGGCTTCAGAGGATCCGGTAGTTGCGCGGAACACGGTAACGGTTTGCTAAAAGTCTCTGTCGTCTATATACCCTGCCGTTCCGAAGCGGCCGGAATGAACGTGACGTTCATTCCGGCCGTAGTTTTGAATGGAGCGCCGATTATGGCGGGCTAGAAGCCCACCATATAGCCGACTTGTAACAGTAGTGTTTTTTTTTTCTTTTTTTTCTCAAACTAGCACCCATGGGGCAAGACTAAATGAGAAAGTGCAGTCTACTTCTGATATCTGTGAAAGTGTTATTTTTACTAAACTTTCACGTCAATGAAGTCAAACGTCTGAGTGCTATGCATGCCCTCGCGCACCTTGACTGCCGATAAGAGGTGTGTACACGGACTGTTAACTTCTGAATTGCGTCATATAACTTTTAGCGCAAGTTTAGCCTCAAATATAGTGCACTGCATTTCATTAATACGGACGAAAACACGTGCATGACAATCGGTAGATCAGACTGTTGGAGATTCAGGCGGCAGAAGGAAAAAAAAAAACAATTCTCGAACACCATTTTTTAGACATTTCTGCGAAGATTGCAAGCTCCAGCGCGTAGCATTAATAATAAAAAAAAAATTGGGTTGTGTGTATGTTTATACAGCCTAGAACCTGGTCTGCCTCAACGAGCGACGAGTCTCCCAGCTGCAGATGAGCAATTTAGCCAGCGCAGTACAACCGCTAACCTGGGGTCTTTAACGTGCATCACGCAGTAGTGATATACGACCACGCGCCGGTACGATGCTGATCCAGATCGAAACGGGCAGGGGTGGGGATTGAATTTAGGACTTCTGGGTTCTGCAGTGCGAGCTTTCGCACCGCAGTTTTAGTAAGTATTCTAGTACACTGTATTTCTGGCTGATTCTCCAGGAGCACGAGCATTCGTGCTACCGGAGCGCGATCAAAGACAAAGGGCTCGCGCTCATAGCCTTCTTCGTTTGGCCACGACTCCACAGGGACTGTAGTCGTGGCCAAATTCAGGCAAAAACTTGGTATGATTGTGATTTCAGCAGTGTTCAGCCGGGTTCACACTGCCCATACACCGTACAAAAGACAGTCTGCCAACACGAGTCCCCGCAATACCCGTGGTTCGAATGCCGCGTGGCAAGTTTCCTCCTTGAACTCACAACCATCCGGAATTCCTATACGAAAATGGTCTATGGTCGTCTATGGAAAATTATATGGCAGGCTATTACCTCCTATGGCCCTCTATGGTCGGCCGTAGAGATCCATAAATACAGCTATAACCAGCTATAGGAACATCTATGACCCTTTGTCTAAAGACTGGAAACCATTAAATTTTCTTTGCCCGCCTATAGAAAATTTTATGGCCCTGAGTCTAAAGACCGGGAACCAATAAAATATCTTTACCTGCCTATAGAAAATTCGACGGCCCCGAGTCTAAAGACTAGGAACCAATACATTTTTTACACACCTAGCGGCACTTGCCTTTTTCAAGAAAAACGCTCCAGGTCAGAAAATTAAAGTAATACTAAATTTCTGTAATACCGGTGACAAAGCATTCCCCAAGATATGCTCTCTGCTGTTGCAAGGAGTCGTGAAAACCAGTAATATTGTTTGTTTGAAAAATCCATTGAAATATTTGTGCAACACTTAAAATTAATTATTACCCCAAAAAGTAAAAATAGCTTACACTGGCACCGAGCACTGCAATCAAGCAATAGATGATTGCAATCTTTAGCACCAGTGTACTGCATTTTATCACTGCATTGTCAACATGACTCATCGAACTTATTAAACATATAATTATTAAATATTAGTTAATTAGCCTCATGATCTACATTTGTTTTTTCAGGGTGTTGAATTAAGAGATGGGGGCCACTCCAAGAGACAAATCAAATAATGTATTAGGTACGAGTAATATTTGCTCCGCCTCTCCGTGTTTATGCGACAAATGACGGCAGTCACCGGCGAAGTCGGATTCAAAAATAAGGCTACCATATATAGAGTTAGTGCGAACTTTGCGTACGTGGATAGTCAACGCTAAGTTCGCACTTAGCGTTGTCCATCCACGTACGCAAAGTTCGCACTAACTCTATATATGGTAGCCTTATTTTTGAATCCGACTTCGCCGGTGACTGCCGTCATTTGTCGCATAAACACGGAGAGGCGGAGCAAATATTACTCGTACCTAATACATTATTTGATTTGTCTCTTAAAATGGCCCCCATCTCTTAATTCAACACCCTGAAAAACAAATGATGTAGTACTTTAAGTGTGTGGATGGTTGTTCTGGTTGTGTTTTGAGTGATGTATGTCTATCTACCATGTAACGTTCAAAAATCGAAGGTTCTTAAGAACAAATTTTTTTAGAGTGTGCTGGCTAAAGAGAGCCATAGGAAAACCCAAACAGCCTTCTTTAACTGACCATATAAATGGCTAAAGACACCGAAGGAAAAGCCATAGGCAGCTATAGCATGCTGGCTATTGAGAGCCAGCCATTAGAAAAGCTAAAGAGCGTTATGGGGCTGGACAGTGATAAGGCCATAGATAAAGCTAAAGAGGCCTATAATACCATAAAAAAACGCTAAAGACAGCCATAGAAAATCCGTTAGCTAATTGGGCCAACTGGCTAAAGCCGACCATTCAAAGAATATTTTATAGCCGACCATAGGACATTTTTGTATGGGTTCGAAGCACGGATCTCGCGGTGACTTGCTTTAGATCTGTATTTAGACTGTCTTTTTATGCTGTATAAGCAGTGTGAACCCGGCTTTAGGGAGTACATTGTACTTCAAGTACTACATCAAGTAGGAAGGAGATGAGGAGGAGAAGGGTAACAACAGGAGGGAGAGGTTCCGGAGGAGGAGGAGGGCCATACCATTCCCTCCGTACCCTTTTATCCTCCTCTTTCGCATTGCAGAGATTTGTAAACGTCTTTCATATTTTTTTAAAGACAAGTTAGTAGAAGTTTTGAAGCAGCTGTGCATTGGCGCCGCCATAACCGACCTTCAGTTTTTGTTTCCTTCTATTTCGATCACTTCGCTCCATCATATTACCACAGCAGCACAGGGTATTGCCATGATAGATTCGACTGCGTCCCCTTTTCCCCCGTATTGGTTCTTGTGGCAGCTCGCTAGTGTCCGCCTTATTAGCTTGGCACCTCGGTGAGACTTGCGTAGGTCAAAAATGGTGGCTGCAATATTGCACGTGCTAAAAAAAATCTGCGCTTAAAATAATAATAAAAAAAAAGCGGAGGACGTCAGAGACAACCACACTCTTTATCGGATTCTACGAAACTACCAAGTATTCGCTTCCATGAAAAGACAAACTAAATATTCTGTTTCGATAAAAAAAAAAAAAAAAGACAAATGAAAGCTTTAACTCACTCGTGGAATGCAGGAGGCTCTGGTGAACGACGGCATCGAACCGATGATCATGGGTCTGAGCTCGCAAGCGGCAGAGAGGGAGGACAACGTCATCGTCGAGGACCTTAGAGGTACGGAAACTTCTACTTAAAAAAAAAAAAAAAAAAAAAAAAAAAAAAAAAACATTGACGGCATTAAGGGCACAGGGTAAGGTAAAATTTAAAAAAAAAATTGATTTTATTTTTTTCGCAATTTGAAAAGTTTAGTTTTTTCGGCACATTTTCCATTGTCCCAGTTTTTTTAGAAAGCTATATTTCGGTCTGAAAATCACTTCTTCCGAAAGCAAGTAGCAGGTGACCACGCCTCCTTTTGGGATACACTCCCTGTTTATCGATGAATTCTCCAACAAAACAAAACCAACACAAGACCTAAAAGCTTGTCCAGTAACAGATAATCTCAAAAAAATTATTTCGCAACTATTGCATAGCTTTTTTTCAACCAAGACAATCACGAGACACTGTGTATGTTTTTCCCAGGTGTGTACCGTATGTACATTCAAGCGTTTGTATTTTCGTAACGACGAAATGGCGACATTGGATGTTGTTCCTTTATTCAATGGTGGCAGCATTGCACAAGCCAATGTTTTGAAGTTTTGTGGATGGAACCCTGTGTGGAAAACCATCAAGTGGCTGAGGGAAGTTGACGTCACTCGAATATACTTTACGGACCAAGCGACATGGCAGGTCACAAAAGAGGCCCGGCAAGCAAGGCGATAAGCCTGAAGGCGAAGACATGACTTTAGCAATGCCTTTCAAGCTGGCGGCTATTGAAAAAATGACTCTGAGGCTGTTGGTGCCAATAGAAATTCGTTATTCACCAGTTTTTTTACTTTAAACTCAATTATCTCAAAACAGTGTTTTTTAGTGCATAGGTACCATTCTTTCCTTAACCTGACATTATAGCGGGTTGATTTTTTATTCCTACCACATACATGGGTGTTCAAAAATACTGAACTAAAATTAAACATGTGCACCTAGCAGTTTTTGAGTTACAAAGTTTTTAATAGATGAAAAAAACTAAAATTTCAGTACTAGAATAAAAAAATATATAAAAAAGCTTATTTTAGGTTGGTTCAAATAATTCTAGTTCAGTGGATAAAACACAATATTTCGAACAAAATGATATATACATGACAGGAATACTCCTAATAGTCACCGAGAAAAATGTTCCTCAACATGGCCTCAAATGCATGGGGAGTATAGGACTTACCCTGTGCCCTTAAAGAAAAAAATATCGAGGCGTGGCAAGTTGTTTTCCTCTCATTACCAGAGCTGGCCAAATTACTCATATTTTGTAATTAAATTACATTACTAATTACTTTGCTGAAAATTGCTGAAATGTAATTAAATTACATTACAAATGAGTCATTACCGCTTCGCAGCCAATCAGATTGCAGCAATGGCAAATTCGAAGAAAAAAAAAAAACACGAGATGAGAAGCGTGAATTAACATTACAAGTTACGCCCCCGCCTTTCTTAAGCTTTCTGCGGGTGTGGCGCTCTAGGCTGTGGCAATATGGAGTGTTGACTTTTCCGCAAGTCACTCGGGTGAGGCGATGGCTGCAACCTGCGGAGGGAGCTCGGCCGATAACGGTTGCTGAACTTGACGCTTGAACCTTGAAAAAACACTGAGCATGGGCAAATCGTTTTGTTTTTATAAGCAAAAATAATTAAAGTATAAACTTTTTTTTTATTAACCTCGTCATTCTTCCAGCTTCCTTCGTAGATCTCCAGCGATTGGTTCTTCCAGGTGTTTTGCGGGAAAGTGTACGACCCAGATTTCCTGCAGCGTATATAGTGTTTCCATAAGTTGTTTACAGGGTCTTTAGACTTCTGTGCTGCTTTATTGCAACATGCCAAACCAGAAGGTCTATAGAATAAAACAAAAACTTCACAGAATTGATTTTTGAGACAGAGGTAACACGAATATAATAACACTAAAACTGGGGTAGCAAAAAAAAAAAAAAAAAACACACGGTAAAATAGACATAAACAAAAGGGGAACCGACAGCGTCTCTAACTAAGCTTTAAGGTTTATTTTGTCCACACCTTATATACCCTTCTCCAATGTTGTCATTGCCCCAAACGAAACCGCACGAGCTTCCTCTCAACAACTCTACGAAAAAAAAAAACGCACTTGTTAAAACTAGAGCCACTAAATAAGCTGCGCTTAGAGTATCGGCACTCCGTTCCCCGACATTGTTGTGGGCGCCGCCATTTTGGCTCGTATGCAGAACAGACGCAACGGCCGATCGTCATGATTCAAAAGTGCGACTTCCTCAGCATTAGATTCGGTGTTAGGAAGGTAATGTAATATTGCTTTGCCCTGTCGCGAACGGTTTGAACATTTGTGGAGGGCGGAAAAGCATTTCCTGTGATTTCAGATAAAGCTTCAGATAACTGGCAACCATGATTTTAAGCCACAATATGGCCAAGTGTCGTTACTCTGAAGCGTAGCTTATTTAGTGGCACTAGTTAAAACTAGCGCTGGGCGTCGATTAAAAGTTTTAACTAGATTAATCAACACCCTTTAATCGATTAAGTAATGAATTCATCGGCCTCGCTTACTTTTATAAAGGCCTTTTTTTTGCCTTTGCCGAATATATGATAAAAGGCGCAGACAGGGATTCTGGGGGTTGGTCGCAGAAGTCCTCGCAAATCAGACGAGCGAACGCGAGTGCCACCGTCGTCGTGGCGTCCCACCTCCTGACTGCTGAAAGCTTTCGTAGGCTGTCAAGCTTAAGAGGGACCTACAGCTGAGCAGGCGTCAGTCGCATTCACCTTCGCTGCCGTGCCACCGCTAGGGTCGCAGGAGTCAACAGCGTCACACCTGCATGACGTCACAAGGTGTACATTTAAAGATCACTTTTGAGCACGCGCTAAGAAAAAAAAAAAACAGCCAGAGTCGCGCTCCAGGAGCTGTACGTGGTACCACAATACGTTTTCGGGGGAAAAAAAACCTCTATAAACTCTTTTACGATAACGAAAGAGGGACATGGAAGACAAACATATCCCTCTCTTTTGTTATCGTAAATTAGACGCCAACACGCTTAACCATCTGCATTACAACTAAACTCTCGGGACCTTCTTGGGTTCATTGACGTCTACGCAGGACGCGTGTTCGGTCCTCTGGAATTCTCTCGCCGAGACCTGATGGCCGTGAACATCCAGAGGGGGCGAGACCACGCTATCCCCGACTACAAGACCGCTCGAAGATTGTTGGGACTCCCGACCGACTTCTCGAACTTCTCCGAGATGGGCCAGAAGGTGTCGCCCCTACTCTACCAAGAGAACCCGCAGGTGTAAATGCTCATCACTCGGGACAGAAAAAAAAAATGCTGAGTCACTGGGATGCGCTTCTACAGAGCGGGTTCCACAGCTCAGGAGCGAGATGGCAGCGCCCAGAGAAAGATTGCTAGAATGATTCGTTGCGACAGGCTTGGCTAGTAGGTGTGGGAAGAGAGTTCTATAACAGGTAACATCACAGCCACCCGATTAGATAGGTATTGATAGGCACAATTGCTACCGCCTAGTTAAAAAAAAAAAGTTCAACCGTATTCCATCAGACGTTCATCTATCCATCTATGCACAATCTTCTATTCATATTATCTTGGAAAAAAAGAAAGATCAACAAGATCAAAGGGCAACTGCCGTCCCCAAGTTTCGCACGTTTGTAAATCTGTCATGAGCCAAGAAGAACGTATTTTAAAACCATTCTCGTATTTTAAGCACGAGGGTATCAAAGTTCTAACTAAAGTATATTCGAGTTGGTCAATAATTTGATATTGTAAGCTGCGCGAAGCATGTAGCTGCGCTAAACATGTAGCAACACCGCATGAACTTTTTTTTCCGCTCTACTTAAAAGAGTGTAAGCACATACCATTTTACCAAATAGATAGTTGCCCTATATACGTAAACCCGTTCCATGACATCCGTTGGTTTGAATAAAGTATTTTCCATGTAAGACAAACAACAACAAAAAAATCTAGCAAGCTCTTGTTCTTGCTGAATATGTCACGTTCTGTACATGGTACGCTACTTCGGTATAAAACTTTTGGCAAGCTAGTTTCCCCCATAAAATAAGCGAGCCAAGCAGCGTATTCCCTCGATTCGGTAACTGCAAACTCCTTTTTTGAAGAGCGTTTCCGTGCTTATGCGTTGACGCGAGTCGCACGCGCGTACAGCTCTTCGACAGGGTTCTCCCGGAACTGTATGGCAACTCGACGGACCTCGTGGACATGTGGGTCGGAGGCCTGCTGGAGACCACGGATCGCCCTGGACAGCTCTTCCAGACCATCATCAGGGACCAGTTTCGCAGAATCAGGGACGGCGATAGATTCTGGTTTGAAAACAACCAAACGGGGTGAGCGCGGCTTATGGTAGTATAGTTAGAAGCTAAAAGGACACTGAAGGCGGGCTCAAGCTTCCTTGAATTGTTTTTATATGTCCGAAAGCGTTTTGGAAAAAAGCTTGTGAAGTAATTAACAACGGGCAAATTTCGGCCATCTGACTTCTGACAATGATTCATCCTCCAGTAAATTTAGCGGAGAAAATGCCGTGACAGCTAGCTCTTCGTGATTGCTATTCGTGACAGTTTTCTCATAGAAAT
Organism: Ixodes scapularis; assembly: GCF_016920785.2. NCBI lineage: Eukaryota > Metazoa > Arthropoda > Arachnida > Ixodida > Ixodidae > Ixodes > Ixodes scapularis. The sequence continues at coordinate 60,386,406 of NW_024609837.1, forward strand.
CGACAAATAGAGGTTTTTTTTAATGTTTGTTTCTTTCAGTTTTTTCTCAAACGACCAGATCGAGAGGATAAGGAGGTTGAACGTGTACGACGTTATTCTGACGGCCACAAACATCAACCCGGGAGACATCCAGACTAACCCTTTTCGACTTCCGTCAACCGGTAAGTTAACTCCTGTTCAGGCAAGACGCACGCTTGTTCTACTTTTTTTGCTTTTAAGGAAAAGGTACTTCCATACGGATATGCCCAACTTCGACTGTTGGATTAGGAAACCGCTGAACTAGGATGCCTCAATATGTACAGTGCTAATCACACTTGTCTATAACGCGCGAGCGTGCGGCTTTCTTCGGAGAGCTCTAGACTGGTGGCATTCGCGGAAACTAAGCTAGCACGTGGCGCAACATGGAACGGCCCGCTCGAGGGGTGTCCTGCCCACTCTATCAGCTGGCGGCGAACGCGGAAGGCTGCTCGAACGTTTTTTACAAACATCATTGCTCGAACAATAAACAAACTAGAGTATCAAGGCGTATCAACAATGTCGTCATCAAAAAACAAATGTATATCATGAAGCACTTTTATCGCTTATCAAGCTGATAGAGTGGGCAGGACACCCCTCGATCGGGCCGTTCCATGTTGCGCCACGTGACTAGCTTAGTTTCTGCGAATGCCACCAGTCCAGCGCTCCCCGGAGAAAGCCGCCCGCTCGCGCGTTATAGACAAGTGTGATTAGCACTGTACTTCTGTTTAGAGCGACGGCACTCTTTGTAGTTCACCGGAAAAAAAATACAAAGAAATAGCCGGAAACAAAATGCCGCCGTGGCAGTCAAGGCAACCAGCTCGTGCGAAAAAACGTGCTTGCAAGTGCAAAAAATAAAAAAGCGTTCAGAATAAAATCGTTACGTATCATCGTCTTATATGCAAACTACAGATGACAGCACACCAAACTGACGTTGGGGATTTTTAGAATAGGGGGAACCAAGGCTTTCGATTCCCTCAGAATAGCTTGCATCCTCGCACTGCGCGTGCGCATAACATTTGCGCTTGTGCAGTGCGACGGCCCTAAGATGCTCGGTGGAACCCAAAGCGTCTCTCTGCACAAACACACCTAGAAGTCAAGGCCTGCACGTTCCCCTCCCAAACGTCATTACTGGCGGATCCACGCAGAGCACCTTTGTAGAGAACAAGTCGTCTGCTTCTTGCGCAGAAGTTCCGGTGACGTCTGAACGACGCAGAGTTCTGATTGGCTCTGATTGAAGGATAGTGGGTAGACCTCAAAGCAAGCTGCCTTAAAGTCTGCCCACTATCCTTCAAGCAAAGCCAATCGGAGGTCGGCGTCCTGACGGGACCACAGCCCCTCCAAAAGAAGCATACAAACTTGTGCTCCGCATAGCTTGCGTCAGAGTCGCCACCAACGCGTCTTGACGGACGCGTCGTCTGTCGCTTTGCGGTGTCTCTCTAGTCGAGCTTCGGAGTGTTTGCCACTTAAGGTGCGTCGGAAATCCGCCAACGTTGACGTCACGAGCAGGCCTTGCCTTTTTTGGCTGTTTTAGATGAATGCATAACGAATCGTTTGTTGCTCGCCGGCAGACAACCCCGGCTTGGACCCGGCCTGCCTGAGTCAGCTGACAATTCAGTACCCGTGCGTCACGGCTGGCCGCAACGTAACGTGCAGCGCTCTGCCGCCACTCAACAGCGCCCGCGTCGAGAGTTGCACCCGGCTCCAGACCTTCGATTACTTCAGCGAGAGCGAGGTCTCGTACGCGCTCACGTTCCTGGGCCTGGCACTGTTCGTCTTGGGTAAGCGAGACGGCAAGCAATGCGGAGAGCAATTCGTCTGCTTCTTGCGCAGGAGTTGCGGTGACGTCAGAAAGGCACCGAGCCCTGATTGGCTCTGATTGAAGGATAGTGGATAGATATAAAAGCAAGCTGCCTCGAGGTATACCCACTATGCTTCCTTCAGAATCAATCAGAGCTCGGCGTTCTGACGTCGCCATAACCGCTGAAAAAGAAGCAGACGAACTTGCGCTCCGCACGGTCAGCCCCGAAGGACGTTTGGTGTTTCTTCTGTATAGATGAGGAGTTTGGCCGGTGCTGGGGGGGGGGGGGGGGGGGGGTATACCACTGCTAGCCTGGGTATACAGTGCCTGGAACACACGTTCGACCGGTGTGTTTAGCGCCCACCCACACATCAAAATATGGTCCCGGAGTGACGTCGGATGTCGCGATCCTGGCGGGTGGGGGGCGAGCTAACCTGAGTGTCGCTGCCGTCGCGGAGGCCCCAACTCCCGGCTGCTAAAGCTTCTCCGAACTGTCGAGCCCGAGAGGTATTTGCAGCAGAACAGGAGCCTGAAATACTCACCTCCAGGATCGCGACCGGCGACGATGTGACACTTGTACGACATTTTAAAATGAACATCAATGTGCCACTTTTTAGGACGCGGTAAAAACACCGCTCGGAGACGCGTTCCAGGCACCATGGTGTGGGGTCTTTAACGTGCACCACTGCACTATAGTGATCAGCAACCGTATACGCTGGTATACGGTGCTTGTCCGGATCGAAACGGGCAGCGTGTGAGGATGGGGACAAAGAATGTTTTCTGTCCTGCCAGAAAGGACTGTCTATACTGTCTTTCAAACAAACTTAAGCGATTTTGCCCTTAAATACTGCATTCCACGTAATATACGAATAGAAAGAGAGGTAGAGAGGAGGAGGACGAGATCGTGCGAGGACCTTAGAACACCGAGCTCTGCATGGTCGGAATGACTTGTGGATAGGCGCGAAGCCTAGCTGCCTTTATCTCTACTCACTCTTCGAACGCGTATCGAACGACAGCGTCCAGCGTTTGCGTTCGAAATCGTTCGAAGAGTGAGTAGAGACAGATTTTTGTCTACCCACAAGTCATTCCAACCACGGAGAGGTCGGTGTTCTAATGTCACTGCGCGCGCACTCGTCCCCTCGTCCCCCTCATCTTCTACCCGTACAAGACTTTGGAGATAAAAGCGGCTGCCGTTTTCGCCTTCTTCGTACACAGGATGTGTCATGCTGCTCTTCATGTTGGCCGCGAGAAGAAACCGACATGTTGCTGAGGAACGCAAGAAGCTGAACAAGAGACGACCTCGTTCGGGAGACCATAACGTGATAAGTGGTAAGAAGCTGACAACATGTATGACAGCGCTTCAGCGACATTGTTTATCTTTAAACGTATCAAAGTATTTAGTCTACACAAAATGATGGAAAGGGGGGGGGGGGGGGGGGAGTCAACCTAACATAAATGTTGACAAATGGTTTTTTTCAGAATCAACTACTGGTTTTCCTAGAAAGAAACTCAGCTCTTAATACCGGTATTTCTTTTTATAACAAAATAGTAAGAGCTCGAGTCACTAAATAGGTAACGACTAGAGTATCAGCAGTTCCTTCCGCAATCCTCTTGTGGCCGCTGCCATCTTGGTCCTCAGTGCAAAGTGCGGGCGCAATAGACCCTTTCCAAAGCACCAGCGAGCAACATCGGCAGTCGCCATTTTTTGCGAGTGAAGGACGCGATTGAATCCGAGTCTTCGCCAAACGTATACCGCAACGCTCGCATCCATTACAAGTTCACAATCCGTGCCCAAATTTCAAATTGCGACTTTTCGAGGTTTTAGACATGGTCTCGGGAAGCTCGGGTGATATCGTTCTGCTCTGTTGCGGACTCTTCTAAACGTTTCTGCAGGACTTAAAAAAAAAAAAAGAAAAAACGTCTCCTGCGATTTGCGATAGAGCTTCGGATAAATGGCAAGAATGATTTCAAAGGCCGACGGCCAGACTTGAGATTCTGCAAGGCAGAAGATCCAACTCACCATGGGGGAGGAGGAAACAGACAACGTTGGACAGTGTAAACGGAGGGAGAGAAGGAAGCGAGGGAAAAATGGAAAGCGCGAACGGGTTTCGGTCTTTAAGCACATGTCTCTACTCTGTTGCGTAGTTTTTGTATTTATTTCACAGCCGAGACTGATAGCATATTGACCTTGTGAGTGACTTTATAGACACCGACAAGTTAAGAGACGCGGGACGTGGCGAATGACATCGCGGCGTCTGTTGATAAACAAATCGAAGAGCAAATCACGAAGCGAGAAGCCTGGTCATAATAAGCCACGCCCAGCGTTTTTTTTTTTTTTTTTGCGCTGTTGGTGATCATAGTTAGAAACTATGCGGAGCGAAAGTTCGTCTGCTTCTTGCACAGGGTTTGCAGTGACGTCGGAACACCGAGCTCTGATTGGCTCCGGCTGGAAATGGTAGGCCTCGATGCTAGCTGCCTCGAGGTCTACCCACTATCCTTGCAGTCAGAGCCAATGAGAGCAATGAAAATCTTGGCTGGACGCCGTGTTGATGACTTCTCGACGTATGCTTTCTACGCCCGGAGGCAGTGTTTTCCAGCTCGGTCGAGTTATCTTGTGTCGTGATCGATCGCGTGGGTCGGAGTAGCCGGCTACACAAAAAGGGCATAATTTTGTACTTGAATTTTTGACGTAGAACTACGTAGGACTAGTGACGTCCCACAGGTAACACCGGAGCGCCGACCGATTTGCATCGCCGCGCTCCCTGACGGCGCGTCGAGCTTGCTACCAAGAACCGCGCAGTTAGGTATGCACACTAAACCATATCAGAAACATTCTCAGACTTCTTCACATTCGCACCCTCGTCGCAGGAGCCGGCAACCTTGACGTCGTCCTCGACGTCTTACTAAAGATCGCCCTTGAGATCGTCCTTGAGCTCGTCCTTGACGTCGTCCTAGAGGTCGTCCTAGACGTCATCGTTGACGTCGTCCTCTAGGACGTCGCCCTTGAGGTTGTCCTAGCGAATGCTATCGCAATTCATAGACAAACATCAATAGTGGTTTCTGCAGCAATTTCCTATCTGCTGGCTTGCTCGTTTGCTCGCTTCAACGCGACATGCTCTCGTCTGACTGAAAGGGCGGCAGACGCCGCTCCAGCAGCCCTGATTCCACAATCTTCGCACATTGCCCTAGCGGCCGAGCGGCCTAGCTCGGGTCTTCTGGGGCACGGGCAGTTCACGCGACTCTTGAGCGCAACTCGGCGAAGCGTTAATTCCTTTGACTTCTTGCGTCACCCACACGTAGTTCTACGGAAATTTATGCAGCATAGTGAACCCGTGCACCGACCAATTCTCTTGTAAAGGCCGGCATTTGTTCGGACCTGAGACGAGCCGTCAATAGAGAAGTCGACCAGTCGCGGCCAAAATGGCTCCAGTAGATGCCGTCGGGCCGAGTACAGAAAGAAAGACATCGGAGTATGTTTGCGCTTATCCGGCTTAAATTACGTCCCTACAACGTTTCTAGAGAGTTCTGCCGTCGAGAGGGTGCTTGCCTTCGTGCCTCAGCGTTTCACCAACACCAAAAGCGACGCTAATAACTAAGCGCCTACGTGTAAACAAATGGTGGGAGTTCAGGACGCAGTTCATCAACATGGCAGAATGCTGCTTACCGGAAGGGAAAATGCGTTTCGTGGAACTTTCCTATTGTACACGGCCTTAAAGTGTGCGGGCAAGGATGTTAGAAGCCAATCCACGTCGCGACTCGCGTGTTTATTGACTACACACGGTGGCCGCTAACCGGGTCGATGAACGCCTGGCGCAGCACGAGAGTGGCAAGGCCCGAAGCCAGGCTACCGGAACGTGGCCATCCGATTCCTGCCGGACAAGAAGTTTGTCAACGTGGTTCACGCCACGAGCGGGGCTTCCCTGCGAAGCATCGACCTGAGGAAGGTCCAGACGGTGGTGGTGCAGGTGGCTTCGGCCAAGAACAGGTTTTTCTTCATGCTCCGGCTGCCCAGAGAGTACGATCTGGTAGGTTGCATCTTCAGGGCGCTTTGTTAGGGGCTCTTGGAAACCAGCGTAAACAGGATGCGATCAAGGAAACTCTGTTTTTTGGCCCAAATAAGCAAACTACTCATTGCAGAAAGCTGAAATTTCGTTCGAATGATGCGCCAGTGGTGGTTGTAGAATAAAAAAGTTTCAGAACATGACGTAAAATAAATTAATCAATAAATAAAAAGAAAAAAGAAGCCTTGTCCATGGGCCGTGGATCTATTCTTCGCCCTAATAGAAGAAAAATACATTTTGGGCGATTTCGGCATTTATTTCAGTGAAATAACTTGTCAGCGAGAAAGCAATGCTAAAAAATAGTCTAGTTAACCTAAGTATTCCGTTATAATTGTTTTTATTTTTGAAGGGGGGGGGGGTAGTGTTTTTTTAATGATTGATTGGGCATTTCGTCTTTTACATATTTCTCACAATACTTACGTCTCGGCAAACAAATCTATTTTCGTCACGTTTCTAATATGGGTGGATGGGTTTTAATTATGTATTTTCTACAAAGATGCAGCTTAACTTTTAATGTCACTTAAGGTCGTAGATTTTCCTGTGTGTATTTATATAAAAATTAGAAGATATCTTGCGGGCATTATTATAAAAAGTCGGTATCTTTCGGCGATTTTTTTTAATATGAACACTATGTACGATAACTATAGGTAAAAAAAAAAACTCACCCCAAACTAAAAACTAAAATTAATTATTTTATTTTATTTTACGCCTCCCTATAGCGATTACCATTTACCATAATGCGACAGTACATGCAAATCACGGACAACAGGTCCAAAAGCAGGTCAAACAACGATTAGTTCTAAAGTAATCGCCCGGAGCTTAGCTTTGGTTTCTTTGTATACTCTTATCCTTCTGCTCACTGCGATGGCAAAAAGTTAAATTGCTCTCAAGGAATGTGTCTCTGACACAAGAAAAGCAAGTTGCTCGTGCTTCTTTCGCAAGATCCAATCAATAACGCCGTCAGTGTAGTTTAGAACACTGTCACCCAGCTCTGAATTGAACAGAACAAAGACATCATACCAGTCCGTGGTGACCGACCAACAGACATAACTCTTACGTAACTGTCCTTCAAGGTCTGTCATTCCACTGATTTGGAACTGGCAGAGTGCCTGATTTTAGATAAGAGTGTGCGCCCGACTAATGTTTCAACAAATGTTTGGGACGAAAAATAAGATCCAGCAAAACTCGATAGAAATTGCTATCTTTTGGTTGTAACTGCATTTTATTTATCTTCCCAACCGGAGGATGTTTATCTGCGTTTTTCGTTTAAATCCAGAAAGCCTAATGCCCTCCTTAGAACGACCTCTTGCCCTTTTTCTTTGCGCAAAGGTGCTGAAGTTTGACTCGAAGGAAGACCTGGAGGGCTTCATTGGCAAACTGGAGGAGTTCCTGGGTGCCATCGGCGTGGGCCGGGAGCGCCGAGAGCTAGAAGAACACACGCTTCTTCGCCAGGCGGTCACACTGGAGCACCGTCAGAAGCAGCTGGACAAGTTCTTCAGGGTCGTGTTCGCTCAGGCAAGGGCTCCGCCGCATAGTGGTATATAGCTATAGACCGACACGGCGGAGCGACTCTGTTTACCAACACGGCCGGAAGGCCGCGCATGCGCGGTAGCTATGTGGGCAAAAGCAACCCGGCTCTCCGTGTTTTCGACATTGCGTTCTATGGCGTGCGCTCGTTGTTGACGTTGCAGGGACGCTTGCATCTTTATTTGTGCGTCGTATTTCCTGACAACGTATGTCGTATGATATGCCCGACTACCCGAGCCTGAACGGCAGCGGCATCGAAACAAACTGTGCGTGGACGGCGTTGCTACGAGGATCCGTACGCCGTAAACAAGGCCTGCTGGACTTCCGACGTAAAGTTGCTGCCACCGAAGTCGACGGCTCACGTCGTCGTTTATTTAGTTTTTTTCGCCAAGCCAGTTCACGGCCGACACGGTGCAAGCGTACAAGTCTCTCGAGGCCTACGATTACTTCGAGTCGGTTTCCGCACTGCCGGCGGGATCAGCAGACTGTGGGTCTGCGGAAGTGTATTTATTAATTGATTAAATACCCGCGCGGCGTCTTCAAGTCAGGGTATGATATGTTTTTCTACCTTCATGACTACAAGGCACGACAAGCAGTAATGCGTTGTCCTTTCTGCAGCCTTGGCAATAACATGTTACAAGAAAGTTATAACGGCGCTACCAATAACGCGTTCCTTTTTCAGTAACGAATGTAACCTACTCGTTACGTTTTTGACACAGTAACGGGTAACGTACTTACGTTACTATTTCAAGTAACGTAGTTACGTTACTGGTTACTACCTCCCAAGTCCTAAAGAAATTACACTTCATTTTTTTTTTTCGTGTTTTAGGCGTCAAGCCATGTTTTTCTTTGCATTTTCTCTCGTATTTAGGTGAAACCGTAAAAAGATAAAGTAATTATGTTCAGTTTCTGGACGAACATTAATGTTTCTTGATATATGACCTGGATCGTCAAAACCGTAAAATGTGTTAAATTATAATTTAAAAAAGTGACGCAGAAGTAACGTGCGTTACTTTTATCGGTAGCGGTAACGCGTTTCTTTTATTTTTAGGTAACGTAGCTCAGTAACGCGTACCTTTTATTTGCAAGTAACGAGTAACGTATTTCGTTACTTTTTTTCGGTAACGCCTACAACACTGCCGTTCTGTCGCCGATCCCCTTCTGCTGGGTAGCACGGGCGTAGCGAGCCTCCAATGAGCGCTTGGCCGGTGCTTTGTACGCGAACACCAAGGGAACAAAATCTGAGTATTCTCGATCAGACAACGGTTTCCCTGAACATGAGCAAGCCTCGGGACGGAGATTGAAATGGAAGCCGCACTTGCCTTCAAGAAAGTGTTTGCCGCACAAACGGTCGTTCGCGCGAGGCTACCATTTTTCTTTTTTTTCGGTCCATGGATATTATTTACCTTCTATGCCTTTCAGAGTATGTCGGGAACTTGTGGAAATTCATTCCGCTGCTTTTCTTGTACATTTCGGTGCAATTAACGGCAACAGAGATGATGCTGGAATGCTATGACGCCCATGCGAAACGTGCGCGCTTTTGCCCACACGAGCCGGCTCCGGCCAGAGCCGGCTCCGGCCAGAGCCGGCTCCGGCGCGATCGCAGCGCCGCCGCAGCTCCGTGACGTCAAGCCCGCGTGTCGGTCTATAATATCTAAACGCTTCCACATCATAGTGAATTTTTTTGCTCACTTAAACCCAAAAGCCACGATTACATTACCTTACGTCTCAGACATTACCTGCACACTATGCGAAGCATAGTGTGCAGGTAATGTCTGAGACGTTTTTCTATCTTGTTTGCCGGTACTGTCACACTAGTTATAGAACAACTGCCTGCAGACATGTTCGAATCATACCAATGTCTGAAGCAGACATGCTTCAAAATGCTTCAGGCGTGTTCGCAGATAAGTTTGTCATCACGTCTGCAGAGAAACTCCGTACCTTTTTGCATGATGTATTGGCAGCGAGACTTGGGTTTTTAAGGCACTTGACTTCTGCAAAGTTAAGACTGATAGCTTAAGGCTATGCGAAGTAAACGTCGCTTTAAAGTTCACATGATGCATGTACCCTTATACACTGAATGTGGTAGTTTATCAGAGAAACATTATATTTGGGGTAAAATCTTCTATGGCTATGATTAAGAATGCGGCCGAAGCTCCTCCCACACCCACATTCCTCCGCGGTGGGCAAATAGTGCGCTACCGAGGCGCGTGGCGCGCTGACGTCACATAACTCGTTCTTGGGTACTGCCTCTCTGTGTTGATTTGCGGAGCAGTTCGATGGCGTGGCTGGAACGTGGCGGTGTGTACATGGCGCTCTTTTAAAACTTGTGATATGACAATCACGATAAGAGTTCCATGACCTTCACGTAGTTCTCGACCGGGGTTCCAGGACGGATTGCATATTCCTTGACTTCTCCAAAGCCTTCGATAAAGTACCCCATGTACTCCTTCTCCATAAACTTGGTAACTTAAACATAGATAACAACATAGTCAATTGGATAGAATCGTTTTTAACAAATCGTTTGCAATTTGTTTGCGCCAACGGAACTAACTCATCATTATCAAGTGTTAACTCTGGTGTTCCTCAAGGTTCTGTGCTCGGTCCACTACTATTTCTTATTTATATTAACGATCTTCCTATGCATGTTTCCTCTTCCATCAGCTTGTACGCTGACGACTGCGTCATTTATAAAGAAATTATTAACAATTCTGACATTTCTGTTTTTCAAACTGTTATAAACAACGTCACACAATGGTGCTCAGAATGGCATATGGAACTCAACACATCTAAATGTAGATCTATGAGAGTGTCCAGGCATAATAACACTTGTCCATCCTACAACATCATTAACTCCCCCCCTACTTTCTGTTACTTCCTATAAATATCTTGGTGTGCATCTAACCAATGACCTTTCCTGGAATTTACATGTCGAATATGTCACTAATAGCGCTAATCGCTTACTAGGTTACCTCAAAAGAAAACTTTCGCTTACTCCTGTTTCATTAAAGCTTCTAATCTATAAGACTTTAGTCCGTACTAAATTGGAATATGCAGCCTCTATCTGGGACCCCGATATCACCCTTTCATCCGCTGTTGAGTCCATACAAAATCGTTCCGCTCGTTTCATCCTCTCGAACTATCATCGCACATCCAGCGTCACATCTATGAAAGCATCCCTTTCCTTGCCTAACCTCTCTCTTCGCAGGAAAATATCCCGGCTTTGTCTTTTTCAGAAGATTTTTCACTCTAATCCAACACTTCGTCAAACATTATTCTTAGAACCACCTTACATTTCGCTACGAACTAATCACCATCTAAAAGTGGGCGTCCCCCAGTGTAACACCTCATCTTTCAATGCCTCCTTTCTCCCTCAGACCTCAATAGATTGGAATCGCCTTCCTGCACCCATAGTCTCGATAACTGATGCTACTGATTTTAAAATTGCCATTACTAAGTTTTTTGATGTTCAGTAACTTTTGTTTTATGTCTTGCCTTATGTATCGTTATACTCATATGTTTCCGTTAAAAAAAAAACCCACTACTCTCTGTAATGCCTTCGGGCCCTGAGAGAACAATAAATGAAATGAAATGCAATGAAGATGTCGATCGCCAGAACAAGACGATCTGCGAAGTGATTCCGGGGAACTGTGACGTTGCAGGCCTTTGGCATCGAGCACGACCAGAAGGAGATTCTGGAGCTGGACGCCGCCCAGGCGAGGGACGTGGTGAACCTGGAACTGACGCAGTCCGAGTTCGCCAGCGCCCTGTCCATGCAGCCGGACTCGACGTTCGTCCAGCAAATGTTCGGGCTCGTGGACAACGACAACAACGGCTACATTTCTTTCCGGGAGTTCCTCGACATGATCGTCATATTTTCCAAGGGTATACGGTCTCTCGAACAAAGAACACTTGACCGGCATTGTCTGGTGCTAAGTGCCCCTTTCGCAGCCAGATGCCCGCAGCGTTAAGTCTATACTGGATATGATATGTACTATCGGGGAAAAAAGAAATGCGAACAGAGGAGCGCGTGGCTCGCGGTACAGGCTGCGCCGCCTGGAAGTGAACCTAGGGGCGAGGGTGCGTGGCCTACTTAGATGTGGTCACGCCCCTCGATTGGCGCTCCCCCAGCTTCGGCAGTGCGCCTCTCAGTGCGCTGAAAGCTGTCACTGCTATCTTTGCCTGCTCGGCGAGTGCGGCAAGCTTCTTTGCACCGCACGCGCTGAGCCAGCAAAGATAGTGGTGATAGCTTTCAGCGCACGAAGAGGCGCACTGCTGAAGCTTGGAGAGCGCAGAGGGAGAGGCGTGAACACGTCAGAGTAGGCCACGCACCCTCGCTCCTAGGCTCACTTCCAGGCGGCACAGCCTGTACCGCGAGCCACGCGCTCCTCTGTTCGCATTTCATTTTTCCCCGGTAGTACCTACTATGTTTTCACAGCATTTATTAAAGTCATTCAAGCCATTCGAGACTGCAGGATTGGGATAGCTATGGCGCGTAAAACCAGTAATTTCAAGAAAGACCTTAAGCGCGTGAGATGCGTACTAGTGTACTAAAGTTACCACTCGTGGAGCAGGTACAAGGCTGGGGCTACATAAGAGACAGAAAACTTGCGCGGGCGTCTTACCGCAACCGCTAGCCTTGTACCTGCCCCACGAGTGGTAACTTTAGTGCACTACTATGCTTCTCACACGCTCAAAGTCTTCCTGAAAATTACTGATTTAGTGGTTTTCGATGACGCTCAGCAAGTTTCTAATTGGAACCATATGTCTATTTTCACTAGTTAAAAAGTTAGTTAACAAATTTTAATTAATTATCCGACTGCCCTACCGAAAAATCCGGTATAACTTTTCACACACCGGATTATGGAACCGGAAATTTGTTACTGGAAACCCGAAATCCAGATTGCAGACAAAGGAATAATTTTTGAAAACCTAAATTCCAGATAGAGTCCAGATAGAATCCAGATAGATTTCCGGTTCCTTAATCCGGATAGCGAAAAGTTAAACCGGATTTTTCGGTAGGGTGATCGTTACAATTAGCCCCCTATACTATGTCCCCCTGGCCGTATAACTCACCTGCACAAACAGCATAAGTGTAACTTTCACAGATCTTTTTAAACAAATCTGACAAGTTAAAAAACGGTGCGTGTGTGTGTGTGTATATGTGTGTGTGTGGTTAAAATGATTTAAGAAAACTATAAAGGTCAAGTAATAGAGTCCTCCAATATGCTATGTGGGTTGGGCTACGGCGACATTTCATTGAACCTTTTAAGCTTGGTTTAGTTGCTAAAAACTGATTAACGGAAAAACAGATGCCATAGGAATACTGAAGAAGCAGTTATACTCCTGATATTGCATGCTTATTTGAAGTAAATAAAACCAAACAACAGTGTGAAGCCGCAAGTCCCCAGGAAGTGCGATAAGACCTCCTTAGGGCGTTTAGTAAAGTATCTGCCAGGCGCCAACGCGCTCACTTTTTGAGACGAAAAGACACTCATATTTCATCATGCTTACATATATTTGTATTTGGCTGTAAATAATTTAAGATTATGTACACATGGTGCCAGGCACGTAGCCAGGATTTCGTTTCTGGGGGGGGGGGGGGGGGGGCGCTCACGACAAACTGCTGTATAAAGGGGAGGGGGGGGAGGAGGCCCCAGCAAAATGAAGATTTCGGGGGGGGGCATGGGGCCTGCCCCCCCCCCTCCCCCCTCAAAATCTTCCATTTTGCAGTCTGGAAAATGTAATCTTTCATTTCCCAAACTGCAAAGCTGGCTATAGGCCTGCATGGTGCATATTATGCGCTGCAATACTGGCATATTGACCCACACGCATGGCAAAGTATGCTTACGTTTATTTACCAGCTCTGCAGTTAGGGTATATGCTATCTTACAGCACTATTGTTATTTGTCATTATCGCTAAAGAGGCTGTTAAGAAATACTAACACTATCTTCTTTTGTATATTCAACATTTCTTTATCTAGGAGAAGTTTCAGGAACGCTCAGTCGTTTATTATCGTGACGAAATAAGTGAATCACTAGCAGGGAGTTGTCATTTCTTTTAAATTGTTATTTTTCCTTCTATCTTCAGGAACGGCGGAAGACAAAACTAAGCTGATGTTCGACATGTACGACATCGACCATTCGGGAAAGCTGAGCAGGGACGAGTTTGCCAACATGATCAAGTGAGGAGATTGCTTTTATTGCTTTGCGATGCTGTTTCTCGATGTCTACATTATATAACGTGTATTCTCTACCCGAAGCAACCCATCATTATAACGATCTTTTTCATCTCTAACTGCGTCCATTTTGGGAGAGGGGGGGGGGGGGGCAATACCGTATTTTTGATGTCAATCAAAGAGCCGGTGTCCTTCATTTTATCGCGCCACTCTTATTAGCCTTCTGTTTTTACTGTTTTGACTGTAATACTTCCCCACGCTTCCCTCTCCATGTGTCTCCACTATGGGCGACAAGCAAATATTCAGAGAATATTGTCATGTAGTCAAGATCACACACTTCCTGATACTAAAAAACAAGGAATATGACCCACCCAAATGGCCAGATCACTACCAATTTGTCAATAACTACACTCCAGCACTAATTTTGCAAGCAACAACCAGATCCAAAGCTTTAAAGACTGACCAGACTGTGCGCGATTCTTACTTTTTTTTTTCTTTTCATTCAAACGACACTTATACATCTGCTTCACAGAATGACGTGTCACTTCCGCCATCTTTGCTTATGGTTCTGCGGATGTGCAGGTCCCTCCTGGAGTTGGCCAATCAAAGCCTTTCGCAGGAAAAGCTGAACGAGCTGATCGCCTCCATGTTTCACGAGGCAGGTCTCCAGAACAAGATGACCATCACTCTGGACGACTTCCAGGAGCTTCTCAAAAGCCACAAAGAACAGCTCGGCTACACGCAGCTCAACTTTGACGGTTAGGGCCCTTTAATATTAAGTTTAATCTCTAACACATGGTAACCTTATTTTATATGTTAGATAATGCATTCGAACAGTTTACTTTGTTAACAAGGCCAATACGTCTGCTTTTTTTTTTTCCAGTGAGGATGAGTGTTTCCCTAAACGCCATCTGCTAGAAATTTTGAGAATGTGAAGCGGCAAAATTGTATGTGTTGCGATTTCATAGTTGCAGATCGGAGCACTGTAGGCATGGCGAATATGCTGCAGTTTTAGTAGGTGAAGCAGACAATACGTCTTAGCTTATTTCAATATAAAAAATTTATACTTCAAACTTCTAATTTCTGAATGGTGAAGCAATGAGTTTCAACACGAAACTTATTATATTTTATTATTGGCTATGTCACAATGAAGTTTTAATTATGCCGCCCACATGTGTTAATAACCGGTTAAGTTCAACTGCAGGGACCCCATTAAACGATTTCTTAACCTTACGATTTTAAACTTTCTTAAACGCTCAGTAAATCATCAAAATCAATGAACAGACCTTTTATTTAAAAAAAAAAATTCGAGTTCATCTTTACTATTGTGAAGTAGTGCAAAGTACTATATATTCGACAACTAACTTGACCTCTTTTCTTATGGCCGTGCAGTTGCTTCGTTTCGGGGACCAGCGCCTGCTGCGTTGAACAGAAACAGTGTCGTGTACAGGGCACAAAACACGTTGGTTCGTGCATACAGGTGACTTATTTGCATATTTACTTTTGTCATAATCCGGTATTGTGATCGAACACATGAGACAAACGTGAACATCACCTGTCAAATTATTACATTATAACTATGGAGACTGTGACATATGCTATGTTAAAGTCGAATTAAAAGTAGTACTAGTGGAAATGCTTATACATGAAAAGTTAGTAAACCTTCAAATTCAGAAACATCCTTTTTTTCGCTATGGATTTTAATCTACAGTCGCTTGGCGGTAGCTGTGCATGGCCAGAGTCATAACCGATCTTCACTTGTTATTTCCTCCTACTCCGGTCACTTCACTGTATCACTGTAACAAGGCAGAGTACCGCCTTTTTAGACACTCCAATATCGTTATTTACGACACTTTTTTTTTTGTACGTTCACCAACTTTATAGCTGAACCTCGGTGAGACATCAGAAGGTCAGAAATTGCAGGCCTATTCTGGCGTCTAGAGTGCTGAGGTTATTTGTGCGGTTATTTCTAGATCTTGTTCATATAAAAAAATACAGAAGATGAAAGTAAACCAATGGTTCAATTTTCTATTCTCAATGCTTAGTTATGTGCATAAGGCGAAGTACCGAATTCTACGTTCCGTGAACGAAACCCTTTACCGCGTTGCGTAAGTCGACTAGCTTAATCGCAGTCAAATAACAAAAAGTAATTAGTAACATTTCAAACGTACACGTGACGAGGATGAAGAAAAAATGTTGCGAAACATGTGTGGCAGCAAACACACGTAAGGTTATAAATTCAAAATAAAACAAGAAAGGCCAACAAATTGGACACTCTTGATGCACTTCTTCACGCTAGTGCTGTCGGTTACGTGGTAGAGCCACTACCAGTGCATTAGGTTACGACAAAGTGTCTCCATATAAAGCAAAGAGCATTCGTATAGTCAGTTACAGGTCAAGAAGGTAGCGGCAAATGCCCCTCAAAGGGAATCATATATCCCTCCGCCACCTTTGCATCCAATAGCGTCCCACCGTTTCCGTGACGTCGCGGACAACGCGCGAGGAGGGTCTTGCCTTTCTGTACATATTTAGTTTATCTTTCGATTTTGACTTAGCATTGTGGAAGCCACGAGAGGGAGATTAGAGTTCTCCCCCACCGACGGAAACAAATACGACTTTCGGGGATTAGCTTCCCCCCCGATGGATACAAAGGCTGCTTTCAGGAGCTCGGTTCCCTCTCCGATGAATACAAAGGTCGCTTTCTTAAAAAGTGGGATCGGAGACAAGTGGGAGTCCATTGAAGCGGAACAAGGAGCGTTTCCAGTGAACTCTTCTTTTTACTGCGGAGAGATTTGAAACGGGCGCATCACACTTGTGGGAGGAGCTTCTCCTACCTTCTTGACTTGTAACCTACTATAGTGTGGTGATAACTCGGCCATTTTACCGCCCAATTGTTTTCTTCTTACAAAGTGCGCGTGTTCTAACGTCCCTAGGGGCGACCGCGTTGCTTAAAAATGAATACGTTATATTTTACATAAATTTCAAAACAATGGTGTTTAACGACTGTCACTGAGCATTTCTTTAATAGAGGAACCTCATTAGCACAGCAGCCATATTCTGTGTGGGCGGATCTTAGCTCTTTTTTGTGGACGGAGACCCTCCCCCAAATCGTACGTCGCAACAAACTGCCGAGCGTCAAACACCAATCTCTGACTGCGAACAATATAAATTCCACTGGTTGGAGGAATCCTCCAAACAATACTGCACTTAGCCTGCGGTTTAGCGCTGCCAGACGTGGAGAACTTGGTCACGTGTCCCTCTCTGGATACTAGATTGGAGCACATAGCTCGCAGCCTTCACCATAGTCCACCTTAAGCCGCTGTCACATTGCTCACTCAAAAGACGCGGAGTTTCTCTGCAAAATCCATGACAGAATTATCTGCGGAAACGCCTCAGGCATGTTCGAATTAAGCGGGTTTGCTTTGTATATCTGTGCGCTTTGAACATGTCTACAGACAGTTTTTGAATGACCAGTGTGACACGACGTTATAGGAGGAAGAAGCGCGTCTCAGACAACGTCTGAAAGCTCGCTTTTGTATGAAGTATACAGTGTGGCCGCGATCTAAGTAGAAGAAAATTGGAGCCCAACATCATTCCATCGTTTCGCCTATTCAGCTACTTCGGCGGCAAGAGTGATGGCCAGACGGCGGCGGCAGCTTTGGCCGCTGAAGCGACGGGACAGCAGGCGAGCAGCAGGGTGCGCGCGGAACCACTGGCCGTGCAACGGAAGGTCAACTACGACCAGGACACGGCCTCGAGGTACCTGGTGGCCCTGGAGAAGTTCGTCGAGAACCACAGGCTCGACATCTTCTGGCTGGTCCTGTACACGCTCGTGCTGCTTGCCATCTTCTCCGAGAGGGCCTACTGTGAGTCAAATAATGGGCGCCATGCTTTTTTTTTTTTTTTTTTTTTCTGGCCATATGAACCATCTTCTAAATAATAAGGCCGTAGTGCTTGGTTCTCTACATCACCTACCACAGTCCTGCGCGGAGCACAGAATCGACACGAGGGTTGCTTCAGTGCTCGGCTGGGATACCTTACAGTCAGTGTATATATTGTCTTTGTTATCAAAAAGAACACACTAGAGAAAAAAAGGGGATGCGAGTCAGCCATGGAGGGGGGTATACTCGTCGTCTTGTAGGGATGGAGAGATAAACAGGGATGGGCAAAGGTATTAGGAGGTGGTGATGGGGACGTAGTGCTATACATATCAGTCAGTAATGTGGTGGGGGCCATAGGTCGTATTCCCTCCCCTGTCCAAATCCCAGCCCATATGCGCTTTCCTCATAAGAGCCCCGACTTCGCCCAGCCGAGGCTTCATCGAGGACCGAGCGCAAAAGGCCCGGCCGGCCAACAGCAGAACATCACCCCCACTTTCGCCCATCATAGAGTACACTGTCGGGGTGAGCTATTGACTATTTCGGCTACACAGATGAACTGAGCAAAGTCAGAGCAAAATGTCAGAGGCAGAGCCCGGACGCGTGCTTTATTGCCTCTAGAAAGTCGATTGCGGTCTTAGGCACGTTAGTCCTCTCCGCCCGGGAGTTCGTCGTAAAGAGTAGAGTGTAAGAAACTCGTGGAGACCCATGAAGCGACCTCCATGTGTTTATGAACGTTGCCCATTCTGTACCTAGCGCGTGGCAGTCCCAGGTGGTGTATTGCGTATATTCGGTGGAGTGACGTGAATTGCATTGTGATGATTTTAGTTTTCCGATGAGATGGAGTCGCTTCTTAGTAGATGAGCGGTTGGCTCGTAACCGGTGTAGAAAGTCCCTACAGTCAGTGAGGACATGCGTTCCAGCAGGGACTCAGCCAGCGCTAACGTCCAAACAGAGGATAGGTGACCGAGTGGGCTAGCGCAAACCAGCTCGGAGCACGCAAAGCGAAAGCTCGCGCTATTCAATCCCCACCCCTGCCCGTTTCGATCTGGATGAGCATCATCCATGGAGCTCATCTACAGCTGAGACACCAGAAGCCCACTGACGCAGACTAAGTTCCCGCTGTATGCGGAGCGCAAGTTCTGCTTCTTGTGCAGGAGTTGCGATGATGGCAGAACGCTGAGCTTTTATTGACTGATTAAAAGAAACAGTAAGTAGACCTCAAGGCATCTAGCATTGAGGTCTAACCACTATCCTTTCAATCAAAGCCAGTCAGAGCTCGGAGTCGTCCTGAAGTCACTGAAACTCGTGCGCAAGAAGCAGACAACTTGCACTTCGCATAAACATACAAACAACGTTATTACTCTTATTTTACGTCCGATCTGTGCTCCACGACGGGCCCCAATAGGGGGCGGAAATAACCCAGCAGAACGGTCTTGTCGTCAAGGGGGTGTTGGTCCCTCATTGCCCGTTTCTTGCAGACTATTCGGTGGAGCGTGAGCACGGAGGCCTCCGGCAGATCGCGGGCTACGGTGTGACGATTACCCGCGGCGCAGCCAGCGCCCAGATGTTCACCTACTCGACGCTGCTGCTCACCATGTGCCGAAACAGCATTACTTTTCTCAGGGACACCTTCTTGCACCGCTACGTCCCGTTCGATTCGGCCATTCCCATGCACCTCTACGTGGCCATCTGGGCCGGGATCTTCTCAGGTAGGCCCGTTGACGGGGGCATATCCATTCTCATTATACGTCACCGGCAGTCAGGTGATGTCAATGGTCTCCCGCGACATTACGGATTTTCATCACGTTCTTCTTAAAGAGACAACCCGCGCATGAGGGCAGTTCTTGGTTTATCGGACATTTAGAGTCGGTAGATCAAGCAATTGGCACAAAAAGAAGGTGAACTCACAGGCATGTTCAGCGGTTCTTTAATGACAGCGTACTAGTGAAAGGGTTGTGCCGATCATTCTTTACCGGCGGGTTCTCGTTTACCGCAGTTATCCACAGCGTGGGTCACGCCTTCAACTTCTACCACATCGCAACGCAGACGGCGGACGATCTCACCTGCCTCTTCAGGGAGTACTTCCACGCGTAAGAACGGCCTTCGATTTTTTTAATCAATTACTACGGTCACAGACATATTAAAAAAAAAAAAAAAGAGGTGGGGCGTGGCTTATCATTTGTTCACGATCCTCGATTCGTGATTGACTCTTCGGCGTTTTTCTCGACTGATGCCGCAATCTTATTGGCCGAGGAGCGTTAATCAGATGACGAGGACTCGCCAAGCCCCACGTTTTTTTAGGTGTCACGTGACTGTAATTAAGTTTGAGCTACACTCTAAGGAATGCCTGCGCGTCTACTTATTCGCAAAACACCCAAAGAGCCAATCTCTGCGATCAACCAAATCAACTTAGCGAATGATGAGGCGGAACATCTGTTTAGACCTTAAAATGAAGTCTGCGCTGTGGCATTACGAATGGAAGCATGAAGCTTTGCATTGCGTAATGCCACAGCGCAGACTTCATTTTTAGGTCTAAACGGATGTTCTGCCTCATCGTTCGCTGAGCTAATTACGTAGATCGCAGAGATTGGCTCTTGGAATGTTTTGCAAGTAAGTAGACGAGCAGGCATTTTTTAGAATGTAAGTATTCCATACCGTTTTCAAAGAGATACGGATTAGCGTCTTGAGAAACAATCTGCTACAGTCGTAGCGTAGTTTGCAAAACGGTCATACAATACAAAAAAAAAATCGTCAGCGGCATGTAGCTAAAAGCATCACGTAGATGTAACTGGAAAAAAGAATTACCGTATATAGCTCGGACTGTGATCAGGTTCGTCTATATACAAATCTATGACTTGTAATGTAGTGTCTCAAGTTCACCTTGGTCCGAAAAACGTGGTATTTTTAAAGTCCTGGATATCTATCAAAATCACTGCATACTGCGTGCGGAAGTTAGAGTAAACATGATCTTGGCGGTTACTTGTATTTTACTACACTTGTTGAACTCAGAAAATTAGCGCCTAGATTACTATAGGTCAGCAGCTTTGATCAATCCGTTCATACCTTAAGTTCTATCCCTTACCTCAACGTTCATTTTGCTGCCGCTGAAGACGTAACGATGCATTATGCCGAGCAGCAATCAGAAAGCACGTGTTTAACATGAACATTCTTCGTTCTTTTTTTTTTTTTTTAGGTATCGCTAATTATTATTCTTTTTTACTTTATCGTTGTTGTTTCTTTTTATACAGAACCGACGAGCTTCCCAAGTTCCATTACTGGTGCTTTGCTACGATGACAGGTAACGTCGTTATTCATATTGTTTCTTAAATAATCAAAATAATTATTGAACCGTTTAAAAGTGGCGTAAATTATGGTCAGCTGATAGACGGTAATTAAGAAAATTGCGTTTCTCCCTGTGCCAGTTCATACGTTTATGAATATGAATTTAAAGGAACGAAGAAGATATATAGTACAGTGGATCAATCTTAATGGTAAGCGACGCGAGATCGAAACCTATTTGAAGTAAAGATATACCTTGAGATATTATTATTTTACTTTGTTCATTTACTTTATACTTGGAGCAACCGTTTATAAGGCAAGGCGGTAAAAGGTTCGAGCGCCGTACCTTCGCGTATTTTGAGGGCCAATCAATGAAGTACATGCGCAATATTCATTTAATTTCATTTCATCTATTTGCTCCTTAAGGGCCCTTTTTCGAAGGCATTATGTAAGGAAAGGGCAATACAATAAATAATACAATCCATTGAAGCAAATAACAAATGCAGCAGAAAGCTACCTCCAGGACAGTGCCGTTGGCTTCTGTATCTTGTCGAAGGTGGCTTTCTTGATAACGATTAGTAAGGCCCCCAAACTACGTAAATGAGAAATAGTACTCATGTAGTTTCCCGTGGAGGGGCATCAGATTTGGCAATTAAGGCTGTAAGAAGAACGTTGCGTGTCTGGCATTGACCCTAGCCAGGTAGCATGCCAGCGAAACGCCGAACTTGCAGCTTGGCATTCCCACTGGCGTATCATTGGCCTAATGCGGTTTTGCTCCAAGGCGTTTAGTGCCAGCGTACTTTTCTTTTGTGATTCTATGATTCTTTTTGGTTCGCCAGATAATTGCCGAAGTGCCGGACATGGGCCAAAGGTGCCATGTATGAATCCAAGAAGCAGTAGTGAAGTCGAAATCTGGCACTTGATTGGCAGATTAGGCTCAAAGTTGCCGCATAAAAAAACAAAAACAAAACAAAAAGAAAAACGAACAACCAGAGGTGAAGCCTTACTCTGGCAGTTATTTGGCAATTTAGGGCCAAAGATGCCAGTTGACAGACAAACTACCAGCAATAGGAA
Source organism: Ixodes scapularis (assembly GCF_016920785.2). Classification (NCBI taxonomy): domain Eukaryota; kingdom Metazoa; phylum Arthropoda; class Arachnida; order Ixodida; family Ixodidae; genus Ixodes; species Ixodes scapularis. The sequence continues at coordinate 60,408,223 of NW_024609837.1, forward strand.
GGCTAACTTTGTCACTTATTTGGAGAATTAGGCCCAAGGTTCCCCAGACTATGGCCAAGAAAGGTCAAGTTTGGCTCTAATTCGGTCTCTTCGGGCTTTTCAAGGGCCTGAATTCCTGGACAAAAGGAATATATTTTGGTCCACATTACTGTGCTACCTGGGTATAACTTTCCTGGACCTCTAGGTCTCACCGGAGTGTTCCTGCTCATGCTGCTGGCCGTGATGTACGTGTTCGCGACGCCCTACGCCCGGAGGCACGTCTTCAACGCCTTTTGGAACACGCACAACCTATACCCGGTCTTCTACATCCTGATGATCCTGCACGGACTTGGCCGCCTGGTGCAGCCTCCCATCTTCTACTACTTCCTCCTGGGACCGCTCGTCCTATACGTGCTCGACAGGCTTGTGTCCCTCAGTAGGAAGAAAGTGGAGATCTCGGTCATCCGCGCTGAACACCTTCCTTCTGGTCAGTGCCACAAGGTCGACCTTTTATAAACGTCTGGACAGCGCGGTAAAGGCACCTGCAGATCATTATGATCATCGCCAATAATAAGGACTCGCGTATTTAAGCTCAAGCCAACGTTATTAGATCAGCTCAGTTACGTTACTGCCCATAGACACCTTACCACCTTACCCCAAGGTCCGTTCGACGCACCACCGTTTCTGGAAACCTGTGTAACTCTAGCTACCATAGCAGCCGTCCTGGCGGCTATGATAGCTAGAGTTACACAGGTTTTATGGCACAGCGTCTATCGCGCCTCACTGTAGCGTTCACGAAGAATGCAGTTTCGAAATGCAGTCTCTGGATGGCGTTTCAAACGAGGGGGGGGGGGGGGGGGGGGGGGGCTACGGGTGACGGTCTTGAGCGGGAGAGGATGGGCTACCCCTTCTTCTCGGGGGGTTCCACAACTGAGTTGATCTAATAAAGTTAGATCAAGCTATACCTGACTAGCGCAGACGTCACACCAGCTTCGGTTGTGAAGGATTCTGTTACTGCAAGCGTAAATTCTGCAAAATGTATTTCGCACCACCGATTTTTTTTTTGTCATGAGTAAGTAGGAACGACCTGGTTGTTCCTAGTTAAAGGGCGATTCACACACTTGCGTTGAGACGAACAGACTGCGAGGGTTGCTATGGCAACAGCTGCGCCGGCTCCAACAAAACGGAGCCCACGCAGCTGTTGCCATAGCAACCCGTCCGCCGCAAGCCGTTCCAGCTGCACTCGATCGGATTCGACGCAAGTGTTGAATCACCCTTTATTCTAGGGTCTCGACAGATTCAGCGGGTGGTTGCGAACCGGCTGGGGAACTTGAAAAAAAAAAATAATACGAACTTGGCTTTTCTTAATTTTCGTTGATGAAAACAAAGTACAGGCAGCATCTCAATATCGAGCCGGAACTGAGAGTTGCGTTGTCCAAACTCCGCCCTCGTTTTGAGAAACTGTGCTCTAACGAACAAGCTCACCTTAGTCCCGGCGAAGGGTCAGCTTGAACCTTCAGAAACTAAGAAAGGGCAGAACAGACAAAACAGCTCTTTTCTGATCCGTTCTTTCTTCGCTCCTTTCTGTAAGTTTAAGCTGACCCTTCACCAATATGTTCCAAATAGCTCAACTGAAGTCTGTAACCATGTTCACTTTAGTCTTTAGAAACTATTATTCCCTCTGGCGTGTGCTTCATCTTTTTTTAGCAATGATTTCTAGTTTAGTTGCTTTACTTTGGCCGTATTCACTCTCACATAAGGTTTCATCTTCAATTTTGTGCATCACTGTTCATGCATTAGAATCAAAAAGCTTGCGGCATTGCAAAAAGTCGAAGAGGGAGTGAGGGACGCGACGCATTATTTGCTATTTTTTATGGGTAGCAGAGTAGTAGAGTTTGGAAAGCGCTTCCTTATAGTCTCGTCCTTCTTTCTGTTCTGCTGTTATTTATAGACAACAGCCACATAGGAACTGAGTAATTCAAAGCGTTACTCATCTTTCTGTAGATGTAACCATGCTGCTGATGAAACGCCCGTCGAGCTTCGAGTACCGGAGCGGCCAGTGGGTTCGCATCGCCTGCCTGGGGCTCAACGGCTCGGAGTATCACCCATTCACCCTATCCTCGGCACCTCACGAGGACAACTTGAGCGTTCACGTCAGGGCCTTGGGTCCCTGGACCATCAACCTGCGAACAATCTACGACCCCAGCAACCTGCCAGACAGCCCATATCCGAAGGTTCGAGAGTCACGTCAAATTTAGTGCACTGGGAATGTGTGATCTTAAATAATGAATGTAAAGAAAGTTCAAGAAAATGGCCTACATTTAGCAAGGACACGCAGAAACCTTGTAAAAACAATGCTAACCCTAGTATATTCGAGGAAGTAAATGTTTTTATGAACCATCGGTCGTCTAGGTAATTCATTTCCGGTCTTTAGTTTCACCACCCGGCCCGGTGCCTACCCTGGAGTACCTAAAGCCGGGATAACACTGCTTAGACATCAGACAAAAGACAGTCTGCGCACATATTCGAAGGTGAGTCACCGCGAAATCCGCGTTTCGAATGTCGCATGGCAAGGTGTTCAAGCAGAGACTTAGCAAGCGGCATTCGAATCACGAATATTGTGGTGACCCGTGTTTGCAAATTGTCTTTTCTATGACGTATGAGGAGTGCTACCCGGCTTCAGACTTCGAAAAATAACTTCAAGAAAAAATTTCAAATGTCGACTTTCTCCTACTGAGGAGTTCTGCAGAAACACAGCTCTACCGCACCATTCTCGAATAACTGTGAAGTTTTTGTATTCTTCTTATCGTACTCCGAATGGGAGTGATTCATCAGAACATGCAATTCGTCCTAGTACTGCACCACCACTGCATGATGGGCATCATTGTGTCCTGTATATTCTAAACCTCGAAATCTTATTCACCAGCAAAGACCAGCTGAATGTCCGTCGCTTGTTCACAGATCTACCTCGATGGTCCCTACGGCGGCGGCCACCAGGACTGGTTCCGGTTCGAAGTGTCCGTGTTGGTCGGCGGAGGCATCGGTGTGACGCCGTTCGCCTCGATCCTCAAGGATATCGCCTACAGGGCGTCCTCGAGGGCCAGGGTGTCCTGTAAGAAGGTCTACTTCATCTGGGTGACGCGTACCCAGAAGCACTTCGAGTGGATGACCGACATCATACGCGAAGTGGAGGAGAAAGACGGTCGAGGTCTCGTCAACGTGCACATCTTCATCACGCAGTTCTACCACAAGTTCGATCTGAGGACGACCATGTTGGTGAGACGTGGCCCAAAGCCGTTGTCGCGCTGATAATTCATCATACAAAAAACAGACAGCAGACAGTGTCCAAGGCGTGTCTCTTCCTTGTGTCCCGTCACATAGGTCATAGCAAAAACTCTCTGCAAACAACTTCGAAACGTACATATTTATGACGCAAACACGCTTCTAACAGCCGTGAAGCGAGTTCGCAGACAATTCTGTCACCATGTCTGCAGAGAAACTCCGTGCATTTTGTACAAGGTACGAGCAGAGGGACTGTGGTTAACGGTAGTGTTTACACTCCGGACCGCCGCAATCTTTGGCAGGTTGTTGGACAGCTCTTTTGCCTTATATGGTATTAACTGTGTTACAGATGCTAGAAACCCCGAGTCGTATAAGTCGCAATTCACTCACCGAACTTACCACAAATTTCAATTCTGCTTTGTGTATGGTCAGGTTCATATGTAATTTACGCAGATATGATCGATCCTTTCAAGGATACATCGATCCCTGTAAGGATCGATGTATACACACCGATCCTTTCGAGAAATTAAATAAATATATGTATGTGAGGATAATAAAAAAAATAGACCTCTGCCAACCTTTGAAACAAATTGCGTTCACAAGTGTTTCGTTATCACGTTGAGTCACGTGGTCGTGTCACAGACATGAAAATATTCCCGTTGGATTTAACAAAAAAAAAAAATTCGCCCGCTAATTTTAGCTAAAAATGGATGTACACTTCGTCCGTGATGCTACATCATAGATTGTGTACCGTCACGTCCGTGATGCTACACAATCTATGATGTTCCATTTGTCGGTGATTTTATATCTGTTCGTAATGGTACGTCTCGTTTGTGACGTCACATATCCCATTTTGAAATCTCGCTCTGATAAAACTGTAGTACAGCTTTTTTTTATTTCGTCTGCTAACGAGTGATGACAGTAACTGGGCTCGTGTTTTGTGCAGTACATCTGCGAGCGCCATTTCCAGCGGATTTCGAACCGAAGCCTTTTCACTGGACTTCGAGCAATCACGCATTTCGGCAGGCCGGACTTCGCTGGATTCTTCGACACCCTCCAACTAGAACATCCAACGGTAAGATCCGGTTTCCTTTATTCGAGTCTCCTGTAAGAACCGATACAGCGGTGCAACTTTTGCTTATATTATGCCCAATTATAGTCACGCAAACTTGTAGCAATTATTTCGTTCGAACAACCCCCAGGAAGCCACAATGCCATTACGGTATTGCTCATTTCTTTTCCCTGGAAAAGCACGGCGGCTACAGCCTGATTGTACATACATGTACTCTTTACCTTTTTTTTTTTTTTTTTTTTTTAATTTGCACTAGAAATTTAAAACTTTTCGTATCAATGACGCAAACTTACAACTTGTTGTGCTGTCACTTTAGACACGCTTACGCGGGCAATTAAAAACAAAGTTGACGACGTAGTCAATTCATAATCACGTGTAAATCTAACTGCAACGCTTCTACTTACTGTTTCCTGAAGCTGGGCCATCGGGGACATTGCCCCAAAAAAAGACATCTGACAGTTTTTTTTTTGTATTTCTTTTAACGGAAGCATTAAGCCATGTAAAATGGCCATGAATACTACCAATAAAGGCACCACAATTTAAAATAGAAAACAACGTGTATGCAACTAAAACGATCAGAGCGTTAAAGGATCCATCCTCAAACCCCGTCTCTCAGACATTGAAGCACAGCGAAATGGCTCAGCCTCCTTCCCATTTATGAGCAGTCCGATAACCAGGTTGTTCTAACCACGAGTTCTCGGGGGTCTCCCTTTGAGTTAATGAAAGAAAAAAAAATTAAGAACTTGAGCTGAATTCTCTGTCAAGGACAACGTAAGAGAATACTATGAGACGCGGTACATTTACGTTTATTGACCAGGCGCCAGGACGTGCTTCGTGCCAAGATTACAGTTGCCTTTGCCACTACGCACTTCTAAATGCGACCGGTTCTGAGATAGCGATAGACAGGATTTATTATTCGCCTTGCCTCGCGGAACTAGCTGGATTAAATGTCCTCGCAATAAATGCATTTTTCGCCATTACATAACTGCTTCTTGCACAGGCAGCTAACTTCAGGTTATGTAGCATTGAGGTGTACCCACCATCCTTTCAATCAAAGCCAATCAAAGTTCGGCGTCGTTCTGACGTCACCGCAGCTCCCACGCAAGAAGCAGACGATTTGCTCTCCGCATAGCCAGCTGGCAACAGCCAGGTGGCGCCGGCGGAGTGAGAGCCCACGGTCGTACCCTGTCTCGTTGTAACTTGGCAAAGGGTGCATGATGGCACCCGCATAGCGTGCCAACGGCTTCGAAATGCACGACGTATACGAGTGCAACGCACACATATTGGAGCATGACGCAGCAAAAAGCCTGATACTTCTTCGCAGTAGAGGCGCGCTCCGGTGATACGCAGTCATATTCCCATTGGCCCGCCAGGACTGTAGCTTCCGCTGTACTGGCATGCTACGCGGTCATGGCTTCCTGGGATGCCCAGTATTTCTTGCTTCAGACACTAGGCTAAGCGGCGCCACCAGAGTAATAGTTCACATTTGAACAATGCAGCCGTCACTCCCAGGGATACCCAATATTTCCCGCTTCAGTCGCTAGATAGCGCCAAACCCAAACTCCTCACAACCAAGAAAACTTGTATCGAACTTGCGCTGATTAGGAGCGGGCCTTTGGTGGCTGCAAGTACTCCATACTTTGTTTCAACTTAAGTCCATTCGCATACGAGGCTAGGAGCTGACGGGAACAACCAGGCAGCCTCAACAGTGCACCATCACGATTTTCGTCACGTTTCTGTAAAAGTGCTCTATTATCGCTCAACCCATAAAAAACAAAACAAAATAGGCTTATTGACACGCGGTTTTGACGCCGCTTGATCGGTCTCCTTACCTCGCAGCGTCATCTGCGTCTGGACTCGAGCTGAAACGAAGTGTAAAATAACGGAATCTCAAAGTTGTTTGTTGTTTTTCCCTTCTTTCTCGTTTATCGATCAGGTGTCCCGCTTCGGCGTATTCAGCTGCGGCCCCTTCCAGATGACACGCAGCGTGGAGTCTGCCTGCGAACATCTCAACCGCAAGGAGGGCGCCATCTTTGATCACCACTACGAGAACTTCTAGCACGTGTATGCGCGCCGCTTCTTTTTTATGGATTTGATCGAATGCCGTGGCTTCCGGTGCATTCGCTATGAGATATGCTCAAGTTATAAGGTAACTTCCAAAAGAAGGATCCGGTGCCTTTCAGCAAATTCTAATTGATACATATTCCGTAAAAAAAGGAAAAAAAAATAGAGCATTCAGGGTAAAGACAAGCGAAAAGTAGGACCACGAGAGACAACTCTCTGTTATTTTCGGAAGATATAACAGAGTGTCACAAAAGAAATTTACAGGGTTTTTTTTCACCGAAGAAATAAACTAGGTATCACCAAACGCTCATTCTCCGCCCATTGGTAGAGCCAGAGGTCACAACCAAATGCCAAAGATTCAGCCCTATCCAATATTTTCTTTAAAAGTTTTAAGTGATTTTCTGAAATTTTCAATGGGAAAATAGAGCCCATGTGTTCGAAAGCTCCGTCGGCCGCCATTTTCCCATTAAAATGTTCAGAAAATCACCTATAACTTTTGATTACGTTATCGGATCGGGCTGAAACTTTGGCATTTGGTTGTGACCTCTAGCGCTACGTTTGGGCGGAGAATGAGCGTTTAGCGATGCCTAGTTTATTTTTGCGATAAAAAAAACAAAAAAACATGTAATTTTTTTTTGTGACATCCTGTATATTCCATAGTAAGTGCTGGATATTTTCTGATAATAAAAAGTTCAACAACTTAAAAGTTTCTTTTGGTTAAAACCACTGATCTCAATGACAATTGCTGGATCGCGCTTGCCGCTCCCGCAAGTGAAGCCACCGGACGCAACCCCGCTGGGATACGATTTCCCGTTTTGCTAGCCTTTTGCTGCGGTTTTCCAGCGTGCTGTAGACACGTTTTCTACTCGTTCGTCGTCATTCACCGAGGAAGTTTTTTGAGACTCTGTGTATTGTTGAGACTTGCCGTTGTGAACACGTGGAAAATTTTACGAAAGTGCAGTGTCGCAGGAAAAAGGCACAACGCGTCGAAAGGAAGGGCTGGCGGCGTGTTCAAAGCTTCTTTGGCACGCCGAAGTGCCGTGTCTCTGTGCCTTCGCGCGCTTGGATACCGACCAAGAACCGACGCCGTGTGAATGTGTTTAGCGAGTGCAATGTGCGTGAAGCCGTATCAAAAGGTACAACTCGTCGAAAACGTGTCGCCGGTGTCGCGGCGTGATCAAAGCTTCCCCTTGCCACGCCGAGTGATGCATCTTTGTGCCTTCGCACGCTTGGATACCGGTCAAGAATTGACGCCGCGCCAAAGTTCTGAACGTGTGTCGCGCGTAGATGCCTTTAGATCATTTTTATATATCGGCCACGGAGTTCTGGATCGTCCAGCTGTTCCGGTGAGTTGCTATCAATAAAAGGGGGAGATCTGTACGTGTTCATATGTACTATATTAACCATGGCTATGTCCCAAATCTACTCTAATAGATTCCGTGGGAGCACGAATAGGGCAACGTTGTGGAGCCAGGGGGGTTTTTGAAAGCAAAAGTACAAGACGGCGAGAATGAAAATCTTTGAAGCGCGGCCGATATGGTCGTGTGCAATCTGTTGACCAATTACAATTAGGCGAGCCGCGCTCAAACGTCAAGTGCAATTAAGTAGGTTGATAATAAGCCAGCACTGATCAGTGATGAGGAGCTGTTGTGCACGGTATTGTGTAAATCGTCTAAGGACGAAAAAAAGACGTACCTTCTTCCCATCTTCCGTCGCTAGTGGACGCTGGATTAAGCTCGTTCCTAAACCGCGAGGGGAAAAGACGCTGATCCAGAGGCACGAACAGCTTCACGCACATTGCACTCGCTAAACACATACACACGGCGTCGGTTCTTGGTCGGTATCCTAGCGTGCGAAGGCACAGAGACACGGCACTTCGGCGTGCCAAGGAAGCTTTGAACACGCCGCCAGCCCTTCCTTTCGACACGTTGTGCCTTTTTCCTGCGACACTGCACTTTCGTAAAATTTTCCACGTGTTCACAACGGCAAGTGTCAACAATACACAGAGTCTTCGAAAAACTTCTTCGGCGAATGACGACGAACGAGTAGAAAACGTGTCTACAACACGCTGGAAAACCGCAGCAAAGGCTAACAAAAACGGCAAATCGTATCCCAAGCGAGTGAAGTCCGGTGGCTTCACTTGCGCTGCAGCGAACAAGCGGGGAAGCGCGATCCAGCAATTGTCATTGAGATCAGTGGTTCAAACAACACGTCGTCCTTTTTCTACATTCGAAATAGGACGGCACTATCTAACGCAATGCGATTCGGAAATTCCAATCCAAACTCCCCGCTGACTCTGAACGTATTTTCTGAATAAACTGTACCGCCTTGGTATGCAAGCTCGCGGTAGGGTCCGTGGCCTGCCGTTTTGCACCCATTTCTCCTGGCACTCCTCCCGCTCCCGGCCCTGCTTCAAGACATAGAGGGCATATATCATGCTCTCTACGCAGACGATATCACTGTGTGGACATCGAGAGCAGGGTCGGAGAGTTGGATGGAGGAGACCCTACAGAGAGTGGCAAAGACCGTGCACGAGTTCACTAAGTCGTGCGGCCTCAGTTGCTCGCCACAGAAGTCGGAGCTACTCGTCATCAAGCGAAGAAGAAAGAACGGAGAACAAGAGAACGTCCGCATCACCATCGACGGGGCGAACATAACGACACCCACGCAACCACGTATCATGGGTGTCATCTTCCAGAACAACGGCAAGGCGGGGGCGTCGATCGGCAAGATCAAGGTTTCTTTGGAACAAATTTCGAACATGATCAAAAGAGTCACGAACAGAAGAAGAGGATTCAAGGAGGACAATGCATTGACGCTCGTCCAGGCCTTCGTGACGTCGCGCATCGTTTACGCGGCGCCGTACCTCAAGTTACACAAGAAAGACAGGTACCAGTTGAACATCATTATACGCAAGGCAACCAAGATGACACTGGGCATGCCGAAGCATTCGTCGACCGACAAACTTCTCGGCATGGCCAAGCACAACGTCGTTGAAGAGTTAATAGAAGCTCATTTGTCTAATCAAAGAGTTCGGCTCAGTCAAACTTCGGCGGTACGTCGCGTTCTTGCCAAGTTGGGCTGGCAAAAGGCAGATCGGAAGGAAATTCGGGGCCGCTACCCAAGTTATGGCGCATAAAATCGACAGTAAGCCGTTGCCTCGAAACATGAGGCCGGAGCGTAACGACGGCGCAGAGCGGCTCGTATAGCGGCCTTGACGGAGACTTTAGATCAAATAGAAGAAGAGGAAAAGGGGGTCACTCTGTACACAGACGCTTCGTTACCCAAGCTTTCATCGAAAGCCAGGCTGGCAGTTACGACGCGGGATGTGCTCGTAACCTGCGCCTTCCCAACACGTCTTTTCTGGAGGTGGAGAAGGGGCCGCGATAGCGATAGCACTCGCGCAGCCCAAAGTGGGAAGAACTGTCACTGACTCGCGAAAGGCGTATAAGAGCTACAAAAGGGGGTGGGTGTCTCTTGCGGCACTAGATATTCTCAAGAGTAAACGCGACGTACCTGAAAAGAAAGTTGATATGGACGCCGGCTCACTCTGGGCAGGAGAGCAACGAACTTGCCCACCAGTTCGCCCGAGAGATGGAACACCTTGTAGAGGAAGGTGAGCCACAGTCCATAATTAGTTATAGGGACATTACGAACCATTACAGGACGGAGAGGCGACGTTACTCCGATCCTCAGAAATCGCTTAGCAGAGAACAGCAAGCGATTTACAGGCAGTTACAGGCAGGATCTTTCCCGCACTCTTACCTTCGAAACAAGATGTACCCGGAAAGGTATACCAGAAGGAATGTAACTTCTGCAAGACTCAGTTAGGCACGCTCCAACACGTCATTGGAGTAAGCGATTTCGTCAAGCCAATCCCCCCTCCACTTACCATCCCCACTACCCCACCCCATCCCTCATCCTCCCTTACCGAGCGATGGGAGACCTTGCTACCAGCCCCGCACTGGAAGGCCACCTCGTCCTAATCTCCAGGGGCCAGGCGGCTAGGGAAGCATATGGGATCCGTGAAGAGGGAACCGCTTCCATTGACGGCGTCTAAGAAGACGTCGTAATTAGCTCGGTTCAATAAAGTTGCTTCTCCCTTTCTTATGTAACCCTCACGTCTTTTCGCTATTTTTTTTTTCATTCTAGCTTGCCAGTATAACTACATAAAAAAACGTTCACGAAAAAAACGCCAGGGCTTAAAAGAGCACAGTGAAATATCGGAAACCCACATGTACGCTACCAACACGGCGGCAGACGAAGGGTTCAGCAGCCGCTTGACTTGAACATGCAACGATAGGAATCACCAATGGTAACGTCGGAGGGGCATGTCCGACGTGGTATACCGTATCCGACTCGAAGACTTGCAACCTATACACCATAATGTCCTCAGCCTTGCTTGCCTTTTCTCCTCAGCCTCGCTTTCTACCATCGGCACCGCGCCTCTCGTCACCTTTGCATTTTCATCTCATCGTCAACTTGATCGGACACGGTGGAGCCGAGTGCTTTAAGCGCGCCGCTGCTCGGAGCACTTGGAGTGAAATTTCGCTCTTCAGAACCCATGGCGATCACGGGCTAAATTCCCACCCCTGCTCGTTTCGACCTGGTCAAGCATCGTTCCGGTGTGCGGTCGTGTATCGCTACTGCGTTAATCATCGTGTGCGTGAAGCGGGTTAAAGATCCCAGGCTAGCAGGCTAAATCGCTCATCTACAGCAGAGACAGCAAACGCCCAAATGGCACTGACTAAAACCAGATTCAGATGGTACGATTTTTGCTCGCGATTTTTCGGCTCTGGCGTCGAGCAGCCCAACCTCTATGACTCATGTTTTTTAATGCGAAAGCGTTCACTGGTCCCATGGAGCGGAGCCGGCGTTTTTCGTAACCGCGACAAACCGCAGAGAAATTCCCTCTGAGGGAATGGCTCTTAAGGTCCAACCCCACCTTGCATGACGTCTTGGTGCTTTTTTGACGGTTTATAACTTCCTCTTTATGTATCCTACAATTATAAATTTAATGTGAAATAAAATAGCTGTTTTTCAACAATACTTTAATGTCTCGATATTACAATTATTTTTAGTTGTTATTTAATTATTCAGCCATTAAAATACCACAAAAATATTTCTCGAGTTATAACGTCCTATTGCCCACGATATTTTATGTGAGCGTTCGGTTAGATATAATGAAGTAAAAGAGTAAGCAACGAACTGTACAGAAAATATATATTTTAAAATAAAGAAATAAAGTTTAAAATGGTATTATTTTATGGTGTTGTAAAAACAGAATCGCGTCAACTAATCAAAATTACGAGACATTAAATTATTAAGCATCATTCGATATTATATTTTTCAGAACTTCCATATTGATATATTATACGTTAAGAATGTTATTATACCTCAAAAGTTTTCCATTCAGTTACGAAAAATTGCAGTCTCTAATACAAAATACAGATGGCGGCACATGTTGAAGGACATCCTGATGGTCATTGGCCGTCGTGTGCCGCTTGAAACGCTACGTGAAAGACAAAAAAAGCGTCATATGTCAAGGCGTCAGATGTCAAGGTGTCAGATGCCTGGATGCACGCAGTGAGTGAGCCAAAGATCTCAGAACATTAATGGCTGACCAACTACACGCTGTATAAATATCCCCATAACCCAATTTGCTTTTTTTGAACGAGATTCCACCGCTTGGGATTCCGCCACGCATGCGAAAACATTTGAATGTTTTTATCACTTGCAAAAATCATTTTCGTAATCAAACTATGCTTGTCGGAACGGTTTGACTATATTTTGTTTCAAAAACCACCTCGGTGGCCCCTAAGTGGTAATGATAATTAAACAAAACACAAAATAATAAAACGTCTCAGTGTCTCCGAGCCAGCGCGCTGGCCCATGAATCCATATTTGTCGGGTTTAAATATCGACCAAGGTGCCCGCAATCAATTGAAGGCCAATCTGAGATTTCGGTGGCACGTCAACAGATCAGTTAGTCAAAATAAACCCGCTCTTTTTTCATAGGGGCGTGTTAAGTAATTTTTGTTGGTTTGGCTTGTAAAACCCTAAGGTCTGAATATTTGCTTTGCTTTACCTTAGTTCGGAGCGCAGCCAACGCTACGGGCTGATGAAGCCACTGAAGCAGCGCCAAGAGCTCGAGGTTAAGCAGTTCGTTCTCTTTCTGTGCCGGTGCGGTCGGGCTAAACTAGAGCCACTAAATAAGCTACGCTTCATACACATCTTCGTGCTTAAAATTATGGTTGTCAGTTATCTGAAGTTTTATCTGAAATCACAGGAAACGCTTTTCCGTCCTCCACAGATGTTTCAGCAGTTCGCGACAAAGCAAAGCAATAGGAAGTGAGCTTTCTAACACCGAAACTAATGCTGAGGAAGTCGTACTTTTGAATCATGACGATCGGCAGTTGCGTTTGATTTGTACTAACCACCAAGATGGCGGCGCCCACAACAACATCGGGGGAAAGAGTGCCGATACTCTAAAGGCCGGTTCAGACACTTGCGTTTGAGTGCGTTTGACTGCGTTGCGTCGAGAACCGAAAGCGAGTCACCGGCACATCTGTGCTTCGTATGAGGCGTGGACTCCAATTCAAGGAATCATCATGGCACGCGATATAAGCAGCAGGGATGTCCTGGTTTCTCGCTGCCGCAACGCAGTCAAACGCAGTCAAACGCAACTGTCTGAACCAGGCTTAAGCGTAGCTCATTTAGTTTAGCTCATAGGCTAAACCAAGTGCAGCGGGGGATCGTTGGCCGAGTGTATATATTAGGTCTGTTCGATTCGGCTAGAAAGTTCTGAACTAGTTCTGTCCGAGTTCAGAGGAGTGCAGGAGTCGTGCAGCGGCGGCGCAGAACCAGTGCAGCCGCCGCGCTAGGACTGGCGCTGTGATCGACTTCCGGAGTACCGATAAAACGGATGCGCAAGACGTCGTCTGCTTTTGCCGTCTGGCTGCGTCGCCATGGAATTTTGTCTGCTAGCGCTTGGATATTTGCGTTAGTTTTATATTACTTTTTTTTACAAAAATATTTTCCATGTATGTTTCTTTACATTACAAAGTGCGTGCAGCATCTAATGAAACATGTCTGCATTTTATATCGTCTGATTTCGTGCTGCGATCGCTTTCATAGACATTTCATCGACCACGTACCTGGATACCTTCGCGAGATCAAGATGACGATGTCCCGTCAGAATTTACTGGCCGCTGCAGTAGCGCTCATCGAAGACGAGAGCGACGATGAGCTCGACGACATCATCGCCCTCGCCTCGATTGTTTCGGCACGGACTGACAGGAACAGGGTTCCCCTGTACTACGAAAAGGTGATCGACACCTACTTCGATTTCGAATTTATGCGCTTGTTCAGGCTTTCGAGAGAGACACACGCGGAGCTGGCTGGTCGATATGAAGCTTCGGCGTTTTACCCGGATTCCGTTGGCGGACGACCGCAGATTTCGGCGGAGAAGACATTGCTGATTGTGCTTAGTTACGTAGGCACGAGAGCCACAATGTACCAGATTGCGGATCGCTTTGACATAACGGAGTCGTCCGTTCACCTCTGCATTGAAAGAGTTCTGAACTTTCTGAACAGTATCAGCGCACAAATAATCACCTGGCCTGACCAGGAAAGACGTCGGAGGAGCCAAGCCGGCTTCCTGAGGAAGACTAAGGGGAAAGGGCCCCACAAAACGATCGGGGCGATTGATGGATGCCATGTAGAAATCCTGCGACCAACAGAGTCTCCGAACTCCTACTACAATCGGAGCAAGTTTCATTCCATTGTCCTGCAGGGTATCTGCGATGATCAAAATCAATTCATCGACGTCTACATCGGGTTCCCCGGTTCAGCGCACGACGCCCGCATCCTGAAGGAGAGCCCCATCTTCGAGGACGCGGAAGCCAAGTGTGCGGGTGGGTACCTGCTGGGGGATTCGGCTTATCCCCTGCTGCCATACGTCATGACCCCCTTCAAGTCTTCAAAAGCGGCCCTGCCGTCCTGGAAGACTACGTATAACACGAAGCACGGTCAACAGAGAGTGACAATCGAAAATACTTTCGGGCTGCTCAAGCAGCGATTTCGGAGAATGTACTTGGTCGACAGCGCCAGCATCAGACAGTGCTGCCTTGTCGTTATGGGCGCCTGCGTTCTCCACAACCTCTGTAATGCAGAGAGAGACTTTTTCGATGACCTGAACAACGCCCGCCCGCCTGACCAAGTCACCAACGACGACGACCACGCGATCCAACCGGACGACGCCACAAGGAGTCTCTCTGAGCGGATCCGAGAGGCCATTGCTAAGACCGAATGTTAGGAAGCGATATCTACACCTGATCCTCCAAAAATATTCTTTTTTTTTTTTATTTTGTGTGTGTGTGTGTGCGTGTGTGTGAACATACAAAGATGGTACTTGAGCTTTGGAAAATGAAGCGTACCAACTTCATGAAAACACGATTAAACAAAGTAACGGGTTACTTCGTTCCTTCATTTCTGCGTACAGTATTATTTTGATCCAATATCCTAGTACGTTCGTATACCAGAATACATATATGCGGGCATGCACAGGTAGTCAGTGCCAGTGACTCCTAAAACGTAACATTGTTCCTAAAGCTATTTTCAACCTAACAATCAACAAAACCTAAAATAAAAAAAAAAAACTAGATATGGCGGTAAAAAAAATACATGCTGCAAAACTCGGAAATAATTGTAAAAACTAAGAATGAATCGTGGGACTACAGAGGAGTGGCAAACAAAATCAGCAAGACAATTTGAACGAATTTATTCGTACGGCACATTTGTGCACCAGTCAAAATAATAACAAAAGAGTAAATAAAACGGCCTGCGAAACAGTGAAACTGTAATCAAGTTCATTGAGGTGCATGAAGCACGTCTACTGTGCCGGCGCGCTCTTTTCGATTGCAGTCACGAGGCGCTCGAGAAGAGCCATCCGGTCCTTATGTCGTTTCTTGCGACTCTCCTCCATGTCGGCGAACACCTTGAGCAGCGAGCCCAGGGCGGTTTCCCTCTTTCTCTTGCTCGGTGTACCGGCCGGAGCACGCTGGTTTGAGGGCGGAGCCACCCCTAAGGCAAGGGAGGAGGGTCCTGCCTCTGTCCCTCGGGAGGTTTCAACCTCGGCGCTGAAACATTTTTTTTTTTTTTTATGTTACGTTGATTATACGTTTCTTAAGTACTTACCTGGTGTCTCCTTCCTTTTCAAGCACTCTTCCCGGCGCCAACAACACAGTTGGTGAAATATGGTGCTCTTTCTCGAGGATGTCATGAAGCTCGCTAAACCACAGAAACAGCACGTTTACAAGTGATGACCTATATAAAAAAATTAGTGAACGTACGTACTCCTCGTATTCAAAATGCACCCTGGAGTGGCCCGACTTGTTGTTTTTCGATTTGGCGTTCTTGTACGCTCTCTCCAAGGACTTCCACTTGTTTTCGGCCTGGTCAGCGGTGACAACGCCGCCGAACTCTCCGACGACGGTGTCGGCCAGCTGCTGCCAAAGGGCTCGTTTGGTCCTAAACATGATGTTTACTACGTATTAGCATGTATTATAAAATATATCCTGACAAAGACATACCTGAAACCCCCCTTTGCTCTCAGACGCTCTTTTAGTTCCTTATAACAGCCGATAAAGAACTTCGTCTTCGCGGCACTCCACAGCTGCCCGTCGACGTCCGTTGTGGGTGGACGCGCAGGCTGCAGGACAGTTGGGTCTGCGTCCGGCTCAGAGGCAAAGACGAGCGTAACTCGTTCTCCGTCTTAAAGAATAGAATGCGAACATTGTAAACATCGATGTATAATCGCGAGGTGAATGACTGGCTTAAGCAAGTCATTCACGAAACGTAAGCAAGGCTGCGTAAGCAAGCCGACGCAGCCCTCTTACGATTTTTAACGTATTTAATTCGAGCTTATTCCTACCTTCGGTAACGTACACCATCCCGCTTCCGTCCACTACGGGCACACCATTTTCGTCCACAAGTGGGAAGACTTCCGTTTCTACGTTGTTGTGTATAACAAACATGCTTTAATGACCGAGCACAGCGAGCAAAAAAGAGAAGAGTCGTCTGCTTTCGTCGTCTGCTTTCGTCGTCTGCTTTCGTCGTCTGCTACTGCACGAACGCTGAACTGGCTTCGGAGCCGGTGCAAGCATTTCCGGAACTGGGACTGAACTCGTTCAGAACTAGGATGAATCGAACGCGCCAGTGCAGCGGTCGTGCAATTTCCGGTTGAATCGAATGCGCCAGTTCTTGCACTGCTGAACTAGTTCAGCCAGTTCAGGCGAATCGAACAGACCTATTGGCGACGTGCGCGACCGAAAGCGTCGCTGTGGTCGGTCTTCCACGATTGGCCCAAAAGCTGACTATGACGTCGGAAAGGGTATACCATCGACGGAAATAAGAGGAATGAAAGAACTTTAATTTTGACGGTGTTGGCAGTGTTGCTTTGAGGGCGCAATGATTTCAGGCTTCCACCATGCCATCTACAAACACCATCGAACTTGTTGTTCGCAAGGTAATGACGTCACAAGGGGGAACCATAGGAGGGCGCCACCAAAACATCTCGCCGCTAATTGTGTCACCGCAGATCAGAGCACGTGGAGAAATGAGCGAGTGCGAGCTTCGTTCAAAGCACGGAGCTCACGCTACACAACCTGTACGGACTAAAGCCCCTCGATGTGTTTGCGTTGGTCTTTCAAGTAACGTCAGAAGGTTGCCAGTGCACGGGGCCCGTGTCTCGAGCGGCCCTTGGAGGCAGATGGCGGCGCAGCACTGAAATGCAACGTTACTGGAGCAAGCTTGCTCCAGTAACGTTGCTAAAATGACTGGCCCTTGAAAGCGAATGGCGGCGGAGCACCCGGTCGTGGCACGTGTCTTGCGCGTTTCTACAACAATGGTTGGCGGTACTTATAAAAAACGCCTTTATCAAAAGGCTTTAGCAGGGACGCTGGGTTCTGTCGCCCATCTGCGTCCTACAGGTCGTGCGATCGTGTATCACATATACTGCGTAATGCTCGTTAAAGGTCCCGTGCTAACAGTTGTACCTCACTTTTTATAATTTACAACGGGTAACAATGTCGCTCAACGAAATTACTGGTCTCTAGAAAATTAACGACTAATTTTGAATGCGCCGTTACATTGCATTTTCAATGTGTGTTCGCGTGTTCACGTTCTTTTTTCTTTTTGCCTACATCTTTAATTATGTCGCTCTTACATATGATGTAACAGACTATAGTTCTCGAACTTCTGGAAAACTATTGTATAACTAAGAAAATGGCACGAACGCAAAAGACAAAAAAACAACAAAGAAAAAACAACAACATAGACGCACTTAATAAATAGAAATGAAATAATAGTATTGATTATAATTGTGTTTTAAAAGGCTTGAGCTCACCAAAAGCTATAAAAGCAAGCTCCGTGCTTTAAAAGGTGCGCTTGTTCAGTGGAAGAGGAGTTCAGGGCAGCATGCTCGCGCTTGTTTGTTCCGCTTCGCTCGCACGATAAAACGAATTACTCTACCAGTAATGTATTTAGCGAAACAAAGCTTACATTTTACATATGTGCATAGCCCTCAGTTTTAACGTGATTACACACTTGTTTATCATTATTGTTTTTGGTTCCCATTGCAATTCAGCTCGTGCTCTTTTGTGTGCTACATGCATTAGAGACCAAGGTAACGCGGAGCATTCTATTTCGCGGATTATATAAAAAAAAATCTATGCTACTTTTTACGCGTGCCACAATCAATACAAAATATTCTAAAGTTCACATGTGGCCACTTGCGTGGGTAAACAATGTTGTTGGTCAAGAACAATTTCGATTGTATGAAATCACGTGGCGAAAACTCGTTCTAAGCACGCGACTGTTGGCATGCAGTGAATACTCATAAACGTTGCCAAGATGATTGGTAGCTGTCAGCAGGTAGAGTTCTGCTATCAACCCATAGTTAAAATGTTTCCTTCTTTCTGTTGTAAGTAAACAAGAGACAACTTACACAGAATCTGAGAGTAACACAGTACATATGAACCTCCAAACATAACGGCCTGAGCAGTATTTGTGTACAAGCTTTAGCTTTCTATGCACCCTTAACTTTTGATGCGCTCAACACGACTGTAAAATGTAGCGCTGTTTCAGCCTTACTGCGTGCTTACACTATATATTTTATACAACCTCCAACTGAACCCGTTTGCATTTTTTTTTTAATTTTTGCACACAAGTATTTGCGCGTGAATCACCAAATTAAGACTGAAACGTTGCTTAAACTCTGTGCAAACGCTACCCACACACCAAGAATCTTTGCCTGGCCAGTCATTGAATTTATCACTGATCTCGTATTAAAATTAATTCTTATAAATTATTGCTGCAAGTAAAATTTTAACCTTGGCTTTTTTTTATTTTTTATTATGACTCCCGCACCAGCCCTACTTTGGGCTTACCAAACTCAAACTTTGGGCTTGCCATACTTAACCCATAGAAAACAATGTGTTGTAATTAACGAAAAACGCTCTCCTCTTCTAAGCGTCCATTCGGGAGTCCCACAAGGAAGTGTATTGGGACCAGTGTTGTTTAATATTTACATCAACGATATAATAAATTCCATTGAGTGCACAAATTGCTTAATTTACGCAGATGATACCAGTCTTTTTTTCCAGTCAAGTAACACTAATGATCTCGTTAGTTTGGCAAATGTTACTCTGAATAAACTGCTTGAGTGGACAAGGGTAAACGTCTTAGAAATTAATGTTTCAAAAACAAAAGCCGTACTATTTGCGCCTGTGCAAAAATTAATAACTCGCGATATTAATATACAGCTTGGATCAAAAATGATAAAAGTTACAAATGAAGCCAACACACTGGGAATAACTTTTAATCAACATTTAAGCTGGAATGCACACGTGGACCGTGTTGCAGGGACCTTGGCAAAGGCTTGCGGTATACTTTGTAGATTCAGACAAATACTAACAACTAAAGTCAAGCTAATGCTTTACAACACTCTTTTTGCATCCCATATAAACTACTGCAACCTTGTCTGGGGAGTGACGTCGCAAGCTAACAAAACTAAGTTGCATTTATTACAAAAAAAAGCTATTCGTCATATAGTAAATGCCCCATACGATGCCCACACAAAAGAATTATTTGCTTCACTCAATGTGCTTCCCTTCCAGCACTTATACAATTTTAATCTAATAATGAAATATAAACTTAGCATTACAAATAACAATTCCACTTTTATCAAGCTGTGTAACCTTAAAAGGCCTCATGATGCATCGTATAATATTAGAAAAAAGGATTCCTGGCTGGTACCCTTTTCCCGTACTAATCATGGGTTAGACAGGCTGCAACACCGCATGCCTAGTTGTCTAAACTCTTTAGGGAAAAGGAACCTTGATATACACACCATTTGTAAAAAAAACATTGAAAGAACACTTTTTCACACAGTGAATAATTGTGCAAAAATTTTGTTGTATTTGCTTTATATTTTTCCTGTATAGTATGAACTGTCGGAATACATGTTTTAATGTGCACGATGTCAGTATTAGTTTATATTTGATGTAAATTGATTACATGTATATTTGTCATGGTTTGAATTTCTGTGTATATGTCTTGTCAATTTTAAACTGTCGGTTTGGTTGTTTCTTATGCCAAGGTAGGGGCAGGAACCCCGTCAAGCTACTGTACTGTAGCTTTTTGTTCCTGCCCTGGCATTTTTTGTTCGACAAGGAATGTCAAATAAAGAATTTGAATTTGAATTTGAATATCTAAACCTGAGTGTCATTTTTTTTTGTTTTCCAGTCTCATGGTTTTGGTCGAAATATACACCCAGCTACCTAAATAAGACACCTGACCGCCCATAACTAGTTAATTTGTTTTGATTTTCGAGGTATTTATGTCCTCAAACGAGAATTTCGAAAACCCAAGTCTATCAAGTCATCACGTTTTCCTGGAAATTTACAAACAACCAAACGCATGCTCGACAAAAGCTCCGACCCGTCATTTAAATCTGATCACACTGAAGTATGTGTGATTGGCCTCCAAATCCCCGCGGGATGCTAACGGCGCACAGGCAATTTTTTCATTTTTCAACGCGGCGGTTGTTTTGTTGCACACGTGTCTCGCCATTCGGGTCAGAACAATTTCCGCGTTTTGTTTTGAGCACATTTGCTGGAGACGTGAGCTCGGAGCATATTCAACTGTGCCCCTTGCAGGAGAACTGGCGCAGCCATGATCGTTCCAAAGAAAACTCGTGCAGATAAAAACAAGCGAAGGATCAGGCATGTCAAATTTAGGATATGGAAAAATACCCCACTGTGTCGAAGCGCCACCACACACGATTTCTCGCATTGATGTAGAGGCCTGGAAGGCGATCCCACCGCCATCTGTCGGTTCAGAATCACACTAAGCAAGGGTGGGGTTGCACCTTAAAATGGCTGCGACGCGGCAGGCGCGCCGGATAGTTCCAAGGAACGCCACTCCACAAAGCGGCGCTGTTTGTTAGCTTGTTTGTGTTTTTCTCTTTTTTTTTTTTTTTGCTGCCCGAGCGACGTTGCTACTGATAAATCGCAAGTAATATTTGCTCCATATGAATCGGCCGTGGGTTTCCGCTGCCGACACAAACACACGGAACAATTTGATCTCGTCGTCAACTTGAACCAAGCACGGAGGAAGAAGAGAACGGTACACTCGCATTTCTGAGGTGTCGGGAGTGTCGCGAGACGTATACTAAATATCATTGGTTGCAAAGTTATCATTATTAGAAGCTGACAAAAAAAAATCTTCGGAAACCGTTCTGTTATCAAGACGTCTCCTGTCATGACGAAGCTCCCCAAGAGTTACCTTTCCCCGGTTCTCCCAAACTCCATACCCTATTCGCAACTGGTATCTCGTGCCTCCATTCCCCTTTTCTTCGTTCCACATTTTGGCCACCACGCCGAGCTAGTTTTCCCTGCACCCTTAAGGCCCGTTCACCTCTTGCAACCGAGTACGACCGAGAGAGACAAGACTTGTCAAAACCTCTTAAAATTTTTTAGGACGAGAGAACACACTGGCACGCTGGTGCCATCCATACGGTGACCCTGGAACTGCATTTCACAAGGGCGAAGGTTTTGCGGAATTTCCGAGGTCAAATGTGCGTAATACCTATAAGACAGGCTCGTTTATAACGCTGACAAAAGTTTTTCGAGCCAAGAAAGAAAGGATGATGCGCGAGAGAAATAGAAAATATGCCGGACCGCGAAGTTTACACTGCTACCCAATAGATGCAATCAGTGTGTCCCCTCTTTGTAAGAGGTGTTAAGGAACCCAGTTTTAATAGCGAGTTCGTTTCACACGCACTGGCACCGTTCGAGTTCTCTCCCATAATCCATCGCACTCGCAGGATGTTGCACGGAGAAATGGACTCAAACCAACTCGCCAAACGCACCGAGTGCAGAAGACTGATGCTGCCCCCATCTATGTTGTAGAAAAGGTATCGACCTCAAACCGAAACTAGCACCTTTCTGTTCGGAGGAGGAGGAGAAAACTTTATTATTCTTCCGGGATCAGGTATTGGGGGTGGTGGAGGCCCAGAGGGCCGCCGCGATCGCCAGGGCCCGGGAGGTGGTCAGGACTTGGGCTGACTCCTCCGGGTCGCGCAACGTCCGCTCCCAGAGGTGAGGGGAGGGAAGGGGGGGGGGGGGGGGGGTATGGGTCTGCGGGGCATTCGCAAAGGGAATGGTAATGAGTGTCGAATGCCCCGCAGGCAGGACAGGCGGGGGTGGTAAAGAGGTGTGGGTGAGTGTGTATTAGTTGTGTTCGGTGGGGGAAAGTGTGTGTTTGTAAGAGGCGCAGCATGTGTGCTTCCTCTTGGGAGAGGTGGGGGTGCGGAGGTGGGTATTGGCGGCGGAGGAGGCGGTAGTGTAGGGTAATATCCCTGTACTGCAGGAGGGAGGTAGGCTTGCCTGCAGGGACATCGCGTGTAGGCGCAGCTGAAATGGCGGCTCGGTCGATAAGTTCGCGAGCACGATCGTGCACTATCTCATTAGAGAGTTTTAGTAGATCGTTCCCATGACTCCGATAACGATATCCCGATACTCCGCCACCGCCTCCCTTGCGCATGCATAGTATCGTTATCGGGGCTATCGGAGGTATCGGAACGATCTACTAAAACTCTCTATTAGCGCCTGCGCCTGTGTGGGCTGGTGTCCACAGCAGGGTCACGGTGTCGGATGGAGGGTTGTTGGTGAGAATTTGGAAGGCCATGGGGGAGATATTGCCGCGAATAAAATTGCGGATGGCCTGCTGAGAATCAGATAGGACGAATTGGGGGGTGGGGCTCTGGGCGAGCGCAAGGGCAATGGCCGCTTCCTCCGCCGTGGTTGTGTTTGTAGTGAGGATGGTGGCCGCCGTGACGTTTGGTGGTGGATGTTGGCCGAGAACAGTTACGCAGTGTGCAGGTTTGTGAGGGTAGGGTGTGGCATCAGTGTATAGTGTGCGTGGTGATGGTGGGTATAGTTTGGCGTGGATGTTGGCTCGTGCTAGTCGCCGGGCTTTATGGAAAGTTGGGTGCATGTGGCGAGGGATTGGGTGGACTCGAATGCGGTTACGTATGTGCGGTGGAATGGGGAGTGGGGGATTGGGATAGTGGGGGGGAGTATGTTTATAGTGTTAAGGATGTAGTGCCCTGTGGGTGAGGATGCGAGGCGGGTGAGTTGGGACATGTGGTGGGCGTCTAGGTGTTCGCGTATTGTGTTGTGTATGCCGAGGTCGAGCAGGCGGTGCGTTGGGGCGTGAGGGGGGAGTAGGGGAGCATGTCTATATGTCTTCCTGAGGAGCGCATCAAGGGAGTCGAGTTGGGTGGGTGTAAGGTTAAGGTAGGGCAGCTGGTATAGGATACGGTTGAGTAGAAAACTATGGACGAGTCGGAGGCGGTCCTGTTCCTTGATGCCGTGGTGTTTAGTGGCGATCCTTCTAATGAGGTGTGAGGTTTGGGCAACATATTTCTTTACGTATTTTTATTACTAAAGGGTGGGTGCGGGTGATCTGTTGTGTGTGAGGGTGAGGCCTAAAAGTCGAACTTGTTGTGTGTGTGGTATTGGGTCAGAGTGTATAAAAAGTTGGATGGGGGGGTTTTGGAGGGGTTTGTGACGAGGCGGCGTAAAGGTGAGGAGAGCGGATTTGTGTGGGGAGCATCGGAGCTCCAAAGGTTCGATGTGATGAAGGACTTGGTTGAGGCCGTGTTGAAGTGTTGCTTCAATGTGTTGGTCGGAGCCAGAGTGGACCCAAAGGGCAATGTCATCTGCGTACATAGTGCTGCGTAGTGTGGGGATAGTGAGGAGAGTACGGGCAAGTGGGATTAGGGTGAGGTTAAAGAGCATGGGCGAGAGGACCGCTCCTTGTGGCGTTCCGCGGTCTGGCATGTGGAAAGAATCAGACTGGACATGGCCCAAACGGATGGTAGCGGTACGTTTTGCGAGAAAGTTATAGATATAGTGGTAGAAGTGTAGGCCTAGGTTTTGTGATGAGATTGCCTGAAGGATGCTATGATGTGAGATATTGTCAAAGGCTTTTTGGAGGTCTAGTGAGAGTATAGAGGTGTGATCTCGTTGCGGGGGGTGTTGGTGGAAATCATGATGATACTGTATCAGGGCGTCTTGCGTGGATAAGTTGAAGTTGGGTCGAAAGCCGATCATATTAGGTGGGTAGGTTTGTGTGTATTCAAGGTGCGCATTGACGCGATTCTGCAGGACGTGTTCGAGAAGTTTGCCGAGACAGGAGGTGAGTGAGATGGGGCGAAGGTTGTGTATGGAGGGTGTTTTTCCAGGTTTGGGGATAAGGGTGATGTCAGAGTGTTTCCAGGTGGAGGGAAGGGTGTGGTTAAGCCAATGTTGGTTGAAGAGCTGTACGAGGTGTTCTAGGACCTCCTCATTGAGGTGACGTAAGAGGGTGTTTGTGATGTTGTCATGTCCTGGTGTGGTGTTGCGTTTGAGGGCTTGCACTGCCGCTTGTAGTTCTGCAAAGGTGATGGGGGCGTCGAGCTCTGGGTTGGGGTTGCCAGTGTATTGTGGAGGACCAACAGGGTGTGATGATGGAGGTGGGATTTATATGGAGCGGAGGGTGTCGCATAGGGCGGTGGGTGAGAGCTGAGTTTCCGCTATAATTTGTGTGGTTTGGTGGCGAGATTGCGTCTTAGTAGTGCGCGGGTCCAGTAGGGCACGGAGGATGTGCCAAACCTTCTTAGTGGAGAGCTGGCCTCGCATTTCGTCGCAAATATTGTTCCAGTTGTTCCTGGCTAATGTGAGTGCGTGCGTCTCTATTTTAGTGCGGAGAGTTTGTAGTTTGAGGCGAAGGTTGCGTCGGTGTTTATGTTTCCGCCAGCGCTGCTCTAGGCTGGTGTAGGCCTCCCAGAGGTTACGGAGGTGGGTATCTACATATTCCGCTGGGGGAGGAGGGTCGATAGTTTTGGTTGCAATCTGTTTAGCTGAGAGAAGGTGGGTCGTCCATTGTTCTAGGTCGGAATCACAGGTGGTGGTGGGTGGGAGTGGGCATTCGGTACGGAATAGATCCCAATCTGTGTGTGTTGGTGGTGGAAGTGCGGGGCTTGTGGAGATGCCTTTGAGGGTAAGACACGTGCTAATGATGTAGTGACCGCTGCCAAGTGTGTGTGGTGTTGTGGATGTGTGAAGGGTGAGTCGTCCGGTGCTAAAGGTGAGGTCGGGAGTGGTATCGCGCTGGGCACTGTTGCCAATGCGTGTGGGGGAGGAAGGGTCGGTGTGAAGGGTGAGGTTCAGGGAATGGGTGAGTTCAGAGAGTAGGCGGCCTTTGCGAGTGGTATAAGAGTAGCCCCACTCTATGCTAGGGGCGTTGAAGTCACCTACAATTAGGAGAGGGTCACGTTTAGTGAAAGCGAGTGCCTGCTGGAAGATGTATTTGAAGGATATGTGTTTGGATTTAGGGGGGCTATAGATATTAAGAACATGCAGGCGTGTGACAGGGGATTTGGGAAGGTGGAGTGTGGTGAGTATATGTGGGATCGGTGAGGCGAAAGTTACGTGCTGGGTGGCAATATTGCGATGTACAAGGGTGGCTATCTGGGGGAAATCCGATGGGGAGTGAGATGCATAGTCTTTGAGCTTGGGTGAGTGGTATGTTTCCTGTAGTGCTATGAGGATAGGGGGGTTGGGTATGGATGCAATGTGCGCTTGGAGGTTGGCTCTTTTAGTTCGAAAACCGCGGCAGTTCCATTGCCAGATGTATTGTGGGTTAGAGGTCCGGGTCATTTTCGTGGGTTATAGGTAGGGGTGTGGTAGCTGGGGCAGCAAGGTGCATTCATTGTAGGACTTCTTGATGTAGGGAATGTACCGATTCCTGGATTGCATTGATTTGGGCAGAGGTGTGTTGGCGGTGGTTATCGAAAGCCGTTTCTATTTCGGCGCGTAGGGTGGCTATTTCTGCGTTGCCTGAGGATGTGGGGAGAGGGTCAGTATTGGGGGGCAGTGCCCGTTTCTTATTCGGGGGGGCGGTGGTTAGCTGATCGGGTGACGGGGCTGGGGGTTGTGGGAGGTTTGGAGTTGCTGTTTAAGGAGACGGTTTTTCGCTTGTAGACGCTCATTGTCTGCGCGAAGGAGGGTGATAGTGTTACGCAATTTCTGCATTTCCTGGCGCATTTGGCGCATTTCGTTTTGCCATGTGGAGGGCGGGGGTGGGGGTGGGTGAATTGGGGGATTTGGGAGCAGAGCTGCGCGCACCTGGCCCTGAGCGGCTTGGCTGTAGGTGAGTCCGGGTGTGGTGAAGGTCGTGGTGTTGCGGTCAGGTCCGGTCTCGGGGGTGAAAGGGGGTATGTTGGGTAGGGTTTTCGGTAGGGTGCGGCAAGGCTGGAAGCGTTTAGGGCATCCCGCTGTACCTGTCAGGTGATCTTGTCCACAGAGGATGCAGCGAGGCTGGCATGGGTGATTTGGTGTGGGGCCCGGTGTACCACAAACTGTACAGTGGGGTTTCGGTGAGGGTTTGGGGCAGACGTCTCGCCTGTGGCCAGCTGACCAACAGGCCATGCATGCTTCGGTTTTCCTCTTGTAGGGGTAGCAACGAAGAATAACCGCACGGTACACACCCAGAAGGGTACATGCGGCCCCAAAAAGAGGACTTGCACGATGCCCATGTCTTTGATGCGACGGGCGTCGAGGACTGTTATGGTGGGGTTATGACGGATGAGGCTTTCCATGATTAGTGGTTCGGAGTCTTCAGCTGGGATCTGGAATATTGCTCCTGGCGTGGTGGTGCTGGGTGGGGGTATGTGGCTTTGGACGGGGTAGTGGGTAGCGTTCCAAGTGATTTCATTGAGGTCCATGTATTGTTGGGCTTTGAGTTCATCGGGGGTACTTACTATACGATGAAGTTTGAACGGGTGTTTATGCGTACTTTGTCTTGAGCAAAGTCTGTTATCTTGGCTTGGTGGAAGATGCAGTCGGCTAGCTGGGCTGCATTAGTTGTGCTGAGGTCCAGACCGCCCTGAGGACGAATGACAACCTTGAAGTCATCAAGGGGGAGCGGGTTTTCTGGCGGGGTGGTGGGTTTCTTGCGATGTTGTCGGCGTTTTTGTTGGGGCTTGGTGGGTTCAGCAGCGGGTGTGGTGGTGGCTGAAGTAGCGGTTGTTGCTGCGATCCGGGAGCGAATTGTCTTCCATCCAGGTTCACGTACGATGTCGGGATCGATTTCGTCCCCTTCAACCATGTATTCGACACGCTTTGGCGTGATTAGAATGGTGGTGTTAGTCGGAGAAGTTGGGAGCTGCTGCGGCGGCGAGTTGGTGGTAGGCGGCGGCGGAGAGTTTGAAGTTCCCGCGTCGGCAGCTGGTTGGGAGACGCTCATGTCGGTGCGTTGGGTGGAGCGAACCGCACGTGCGCAGGTGGTTGCTGCCTCTGTCGCTAAGGGCTGACGTCGAGCCGGCGGCCGCGTCGCTAAGCGAAGGCGACGTTAGGCTTAGCGAGCAGTGCCGGCGTGGATGGTCATAATTCGGTGGTGATTCACGTACCCGGTATCGATGGGCGAAGATGTTGGCACTGATGTGGTCCTGGTGACGTTAGGAACACTTTGGTATCAATTCGACTGGTGTGGTTGCGATGATACAAAGCTATAACCAGGTGGAAGCGGAGCTCATGCGGAGCACGTCCAGCCGGGGCGTGCTCCGTGGTAATAATCAGGTTTATGCGTTTCAATAAAACCCCGAGAGGGGGCAGCCAGTCGGGGGCGCGTGCTTAACCCAGCTCGCTGGTGCTGTTCTGTCTCTCTCTGTGTGGTCAATCCGAATTATCACGACATGGTGTCAGAAGTGGGGTGCGAGCGGCCACAGCAGTGAAAAGGGCAGGCGTGACGAGCGGCGGTCACAGCGGAGGAGGCGTCCGACTGGGAAGAAAGAAAACGGTCGCGAAGTCCGGGTACGTCAGAGGCAAAGAGCTAAGCCTAGCTGCGAACACTTAACCGCAACCGGTCAAGATGGCGGCGGGCGAGCATCGGGAAACCTGGGGGGCTATGTTGCGCTTTTTGGACTCCCAGGAGACTTGGAAGAGGGAAGTGACGTCAACGACTAGAGCAAACGCAGATTGGATGTTGAAAGAAGAAAACGAAATCAACACCCAATCTGCGTTTGCTGTGTCGTTGACGTCATTTCCCTCTCCCTAGTCTCCTGGGAGTCCAAAAAGCGCAACATAGCACCCCAGGCCAGCCTTCGGTTTCGCGCCACCGACGGCGTTCGATTTTCAACGCCCAGAGGAGTGGACGGCCTGGTCCAGTCGTTTCCTCAGGTACAGAAGGGTCTCGCGACTCATGGAGGAAGAAGGAGCAGCTCAAGTAGACGCTCTAATCTACTGCCTAGGGGGAGATGCCGAGGACATACTCGCCGCAGCAACGCTGACGGAAGAAGACAAAGTGGACTTCGAAAAGGTGCTGGAAGTATTCAAAAATCATTGCATCGGAAAAAGAAACGTTATTTACGAGCGAGCGAGGTTTCATCAACGCAAGCAAGAACCTGGCGAGACCGTCGAGGCCTTCGTAACGGCCCTACACAGACTGGTGGCCCACTGCGGGTACGGAGCGCTCAAAGAAGAATTGGTGCGCGACCGCCTGGTGGTCGGCTTACAGGACGGGAAGCTGTCAGAGACGTTACAAACTGATCCCGAACTCACCCTGGAGAAGGCGTTACAAAAGGCGAGACAAAAGGAAGCCGTACGAAGGCAGCAGGCTGTCGTGCGCCAGGAGAACCCAGCAGAAGAACTGTCTGTCGACGCCCTCCGGAAAACGTTGAGTAAAGGCCGCTCCAGTTCCGGAGACCAAACAAACGAGACTGCGGGGTGGAAGAGCCCGCTACACGGTTGCGGGAAGTGCGGCGGACAAAGCTTTCATGAAAAGAGCAACTGCCCAGCATCCACGTCCAAATGTCACTCATGTGGCAAGAAAGGCCACTGGCAAAAGATGTGCTACAAGAAAACTCTACGTGAAGTCACCACAGAAAAGAATGAGCCTTTACTGGAAAGATGGTCACTGGGCGCACTCAAGGAGGGTAGCAGTGCATCAGCATGGAGAAAAGAGCTCAGCGTCAATGGAAAGCCAATCACTTTCAAGATTGACACCGGGGCAGATGTAAATGCGGTGCCACTGAGGGCTGTTAGAGATGTGAGTGCAGTACGATCCACTGCAGTGAAACTCTACGGTGCCGGCGGACAGCCACTGGAGGTGTTGGGAAAGGTTCAAGCCACCCTAAGCTGTGGAAACAACAGCGTCCGAGATGAGATGTATGTTATCCAAGGGCTGGAAGAACCTCTGCTGGGCCGTCGGGCGAGTACGGGTCTAAAGATTGTACAGCTGCTGCAAGCGGTTACAGCAGACCCAGGTGCCAAGTACAAAGAAAAGTTCCCAGGAATGTTCAAGGGTCTCGGGGAAATGAAAGGTGACTACCTCATCAAGCTCGAGGCAGGTGCAAGCCCACTGTCAGTAAACACGTCACGGAGAGTGCCCTTGGCTTTGTTGGATAAGGTCAAGGCTCAGCTGACGGAGATGGAGAAAGACGGCATTATTAGGAAAGTCGTAGAGCCGGCTCCCTGGTGCTCAGCTATGGTGGTGATCCCCAAATCAAGTGGGGAAGTCAGGATTTGTGTTGACCTGACAAACCTCAACAAGTGCATCGAAAGGGAGAAGCTTGTGCTCTCGTCGGTAGAAGAAACACTGGGGCGTCTCGCTGGCGCTAAGGTTTTTTCGAAGTTGGATGCCAAAGCGGGTTTCTGGCAAGTGAAATTGGCTGAAGACTCACAGCTGCTCACAACTTTTATAACCCCTTTTGGCAGGTTCTGTTTCCAAAGGCTCCCCTTTGGCATCTCCTCGGCGCCTGAGCACTTCCAAAGACGTATGAATCAAGTTCTTGAGGCGATACCTGGAGTGTTGTGTCACATGGATGACATTTTGATCACGGGAAGAGATCTCAAAGAACACGACGAGAGGCTGGAGGAGGTCCTTTCGAGACTGAATGCTGCGGGAATCACACTTAACGACAAGTGCGAGTTCGCAAAAACATCTTTGAAGTTCTTGGGACACATCCTGAGTGCGGAAGGGATCCAGCCAGACCCCGAAAGAGTGAAGGCAATCATGGACTTCCGGGCACCGGACACCGTTACTAAAGTTCGTCAGTTTATCGGCATGGCTAACCAGGTTGGACGGTTTATACCCAACTTGTCGGAGAAGCTAAAACCCATTCGAGATCTTCTCAGAAAGGACGCAGAATGGAACTGGGACGCCCAGCAGCAAGGAGCATTCGACCAGGTGAAGCGAGACATCACGGAAGCTACAACGCTGACACTCTATGATCCCCGACAGCAGCTGATAGTGTCGGCAGACGCCTCGGCGTATGGGCTAGGCGCAGTGCTGTTGCAGAAGGATCGACAAGGACTGGTGAGCCCGGTCGCTTTTGCATCCAAAGGACTGAGTGAGACGGAAGGAAGGTACGCGCAAATAGAAAAGGAGGCTTATGCGGTCACTTGGGCATGCGAACGCTTTGAAAAGTTCCTGATAGGAACCAAGTTTCATGTGCAAACGGACCACAAACCCCTAATTGCGTTATTGGGTGACCGAGAGTTGAATACCATTCCTGCGAGAATCCAGAGGTTCAAGCTCAGACTCATGCGTTTCTGCTACTCCATAGAACATGTACCCGGGAAGGATTTATGGACGGCAGATGCTCTCTCGAGATCCCCAGTAGAGCCCCCTGAGAAGATGGAAGAGGAGTTAGAGGCGTACGTCCAGCTTGTGACAAGCTTCCTGCCAGCTACGAGTCACTATCTGGACGAAATACGCACTGCTCAGAGGCAAGATCCTGTATGTAGCAAGTTAAGAGAGTACTGTGCAAAGGGCTGGCCCCACAAGACGCAGATCCCACCTGAGATTGCTCCTTACTTCAGGAATAAAGACAGCCTCACGGTACAGAGCGATCTCCTCGTGAACGACAATCGGCTAGTAATCCCGAAGTTATTGAGAGAGAAAGTGCTGTGCCAATTACATGCAGGGCACCAAGGAGTGTCCAAGTGCAGAGAACGAGCAAGAATGTCAGTGTGGTGGCCAGGACTCGGCACTCAGTTGCAAGAAGTGGTTACCAACTGCACAAGCTGCATCCAAGAGCGCATCCCAAAAGTGGAACCTATGATAGCATCGGAGCTCCCCGACTATCCATGGCAACGTGTTGCAGCCGACCTCTTTGAATTGAACGGCAAGCACTACCTTGTAGTTGTAGATTACTACTCCAGATTTATAGAAGTGTGTCTGCTGAAGCAAACAACATCGGAAGCGATTGTGGCGGACCTAAAGTCTGTGTTTGCCCGTCATGGGATACCGGAGGTCTTCAGGTCAGACAACGGACCGCAGTTCGCGTCCAAGAGTTTTGACGAATTCACAAGAAAGTACCAGATTCGCCACATAAAAAGCAGCCCACACTATCCCAAGAGTAACGGGGAAGCAGAACGCATGGTAAAAGTTGCCAAAGACATCCTGAAAAAGGCCGAAGACCTAGAGCTGGCACTTTTGATCTACAGAACTACACCAGGCCCCTGCGGATATAGTCCAACTCAACTACTCATGGGACGGCAACTACGTACAACTTTGCCCATGTTGCCATCCATGTTAACCCCTAAAATGCCAAACCACGCGGATTTCCGAAGAAAAGATAAGGAAGAGAAAAGAAGGCAGGCCCAAGGATACAATCAACGGCACGGAGTAAGCTGCCACAAGGAGCCGTCCATCGGTGGCTCTGTTTGGGTCAGAGACCCTGGCACGCCGGGGCAGATTGTGAAGAAAACGAACAACCCTAGATCCTTCGTGGTGGAGACACCATCTAGACAACTCGTCCGGAATACCTATAGGTATTCCGGACGAGTTGTCTAGACGAGGTATACCATTTAGTCCCAGCACAAACACCGAGAAAGAGTGCTCAAACCGGATACAATGGAGACAAAGAAACGATATGCGAACAAGTGATCAATCCAGGCGAGAATGTCCAGACCCCGTGCGTTAAGGACAAAGAACCGACATCGGAACAGGTACTCGACCCAGAAGGAAATCCACCTATGGCTCTCGGTCCGGAAGAATCTACTCCGACATCGGAACAGGTACTTGATCCAGAGAGAGGTCCAGCTCCGGCTCTCGCTCTGGAAGAATCTGTCGTCGACTCCGGCACAAGGGAAGAGGAGCCCTACACTCTCACTAGAGCTGGGCGACGAATCATTCGGCCGCAGAGATTCAGAAACTAGTTTCAAGCCCATTGTAGAGAAAGGGGGATGTGGTAATAATCAGGTTTATGCGTTTCAATAAAACCCCGAGAGGGGGCAGCCAGTTGGGGGCGCGTGCTTAACCCAGCTCGCTGGTGCTGTTCTGTCTCTCTCTGTGTGGTCAATCCGAATTATCACGACAGTGGTTGCGATGATACAAAGCTATAACCAGGTGGAAGCGGAGCTCATGCGGAGCACGTCCAGCCGGGGCGCGAATCTTTTTCCTCTCCTTTCTGTTCGGAGTGATGGGTGGGAATGCGAGAGTGCAGTCGCTACCAACGTTTATCTACAATCGTTGATCGCTGCAACCTATAGTTTATAGATGCGATGACTTCAAGCTACTCGGCTGTCGTACAGATAGTTACAGACGGCGTAAATTTCTGCAGCCAGTTGTCTACAAAGCAGCTGGTTGCGATCTTTCAATTCTTTTAACCGTTTAAACTGAAGAAAACTGATGATGCTGTCCAAGCAGAAGCTTGATCCGTTTGAGCATGGTATTCTGCGTGAACCACTGAAAGAGACGGCTTAAAAAAAAAAAAAAAAAAAAAACTTTTCGTGGGACTTTTGATTTTGATCGTCATTACAGGTGGATGAGATATTAGCCTTGGTGAGGGAGTCGAGAAGGAGAGCTTCTCGAACAAAATACGACGGGGCAAGTTAGCTGATGTAGGTAAATGCTAAACATGATGACGTTGCCCAAGCCTCGGGTAAAGTCACTATGTTTAGCTTTCTCTGATGCTTATTGGGCAGTCAGAGGTTTCTGCAGTGGTAGTTTTGTCGACAAATGTTAAATTTTTCACCCGTACACGGATAGTGATAAACATCTCGGGGGCCGCTGATACGTTTGTTCTGAGCATTTTTTTACACACTGGTATATTTCAGCGTTTGTACGGCAAGAGAGGGACTTAAAACCACCAAATAAAGCACGGTTTGTCAATTGCTTCCTTCATGAAATAGCAGACGCTCGCCATTCAAGCTCGCATTTGATTCCGTTGCCCGCGGGAAGCGATTTCTATCAGAAAATCTACTTTTTTTTCCTTTCGGTTCCGCGACACATTGTAGCAGACGAACCCTCGTCGTCTGGTCCCGCTCCTCGCCAGCCTCGCCGGAGCGAGGCATGGCGGGATTGCATTTTGGCGCACTCTCGATTTTCTCGATGCAGCGAGTGCATGCACGCGTGGGGTGCCGCCGCTGGAACGAACTCGGAGAGTGCAACCACTCGTGGAGGGCCGGCCGAAACGAACTCGCTCTACGCCGCGAGTGGGCACGCGTGGACAGGAGTGCCGTGAAACGAACTCGTTACAAGAGGCCGCAAGAGTGTGAACGGACCTTTAGAAAAGCGGTAGCTCCCCGCGTCTCTCCTTCGTGTCTTTTCCGCCAGGTGGCGTCGTCTCCTGTGGAGTTGCGAATGCAGGAAATACAACGTGCAACAGACGCGGTTAAACCCATTAAACCATACCACTATCGGGCAAACACCACCTAGATCAAAAGGACGTAGTGCTGAACCTCCAACGTCACCCTATGGAAGCGACCGCGGGGTACGGATTGGAAACGACTGTGACGTCAACGTTCGGCTCTTTTTATTTTATTTTTTTTTATTTCCAATACTACTAATCCCATTCGGGATTGTTGTAGGGTGGTACATCATACTGAAATATATATCTTTTAATACACATTTGAAGATAATGGTATGAAAGCCTATGTCGACAGGTGCGCTTCCAGGTTCCTAAGAAACTGCTCTACACTAGTGGAATGCACAATGTTTCGCGGCAAGTGATTCCATTCGTTGATAGCGCAAGGGAAGAAGGAATATTTGAAGCAATTATTGTGGGTTGGAAGTTCTTCGTAAAGCTTACCATGGCTATATCTTGTTAGCCGTTTACTAGTAGGAGTTAGATAATTTTCCGTGGGGATGTTGAAGTTGCTGTTAGCTAATTCATATAAAAATTTAAGCCTTGCAATTTTCGCCCTTTTTTCTAGTGACAACAGTTCCAATTGCTTACATAAGTCGGAGGGGGAATCATGCCAACTATATTTGTTAGATATAAACCTTGCAGCCATTCTTTGTATTCTTTCTAACTTACTAACACCAGAGGCCGTGTATGGGAACCAGACGACGTTGGCGTACTCAAGCATAAGGCGGACTAGCGTCTTGTAGGCTAATAATTTCGTCTCAGTCGATCCACTTTTTAAGGTTCTTTTTAGAAAATTAAGTTTGTTTAGCGCTTTTTGAGTTACAGAGTCTATGTGTAAGTCCCAACGGAGGTCATGGCTTATATGTAGGCCGAGGTACTTGTACTGTGTGACTTTCTCCAGGGGTTTATTGTTGATGTGGTAGGAAAACGATTTAGGTTGCTTTTTGTTAGTTATGGTCATAGATACAGTTTTATCTAAATTTAACAAAATCTGCCAGTCATGACACCATTGTACAATATGTTGAAGTGCATTGTTAAGGTTGATTTGATCCTGTTCATTGTTGATTTGTGAGTACAGTATACAATCGTCAGCAAAAAGACGGATTTTTACATTAACGTTTTGAACTATGTCATTTATGTAAATAAGAAACAGGAAAGGTGCCAGTACCGATCCCTGTGGAACACCAGATGAAACTTTTCCCTTTGACGATGAATGAGCGTGAATTGTCACAAACTGATACCGATCAGAAAGGTAGTTTCTTATCCAATTAAGTATTTTGCCTGCTCCCAGAATAGTTTCTAGCTTGAATAGTAGTTTTGTGTGGGACACTCTGTCGAATGCTTTCGATAGATCTATGAATATAACGTCAACGTGACCCCTGTTGTTAATTACGGTAGAAAAATCATGAATGCTTTCGGTCAGCTGAGTAACAGTCGATAACTGACGCCTGAAGCCGTGCTGGAATGGGGTTATTATATTATTGTTCTCGACGAAGGTTGAAATGTGTTTTAGTATAATGTGCTCGAGTATTTTGGAGCAAGTTGAAGTGAGAAATATAGGCCTGTAATTAGTAAACTCATTTTTGTTTCCAGATTTATATATGGGGATTACTTTAGCCAATTTCCAGTCCTCAGGAATTTCCCCTATGTTGAGGGAGTGTCTAAAGATGCATGAGTACGAGATACTTTGCTATCCATTCCGCGTACCTTTTTAAAAATTCATTGGGTAGATTGTCAGGGCCAGCACTCTTTTTACTATTGAGGTTAAGTAAGAGCTGCAAGACACCTTGTTCGGTAACTACTACATCGTCCAATGTGGGCAGAGCTGAACAAGAGACAAAAGAAGGTATATTATCATTATCCATAGTAAATACAGAAAGAAAGTACTCGTTGAACATCTTCGCTAGATTGGTTTTATCATTTGACAGTGATTCTAGGTGTGACTTAGTTTTAGAGTTAACGTGACTCCAGAATTTACGAGGTGACGACTTAATAAACGACTGAAGTGTCACATTGAAAAATGAATACTTAGCTGATCTAACTTTGAGGCCAAGTTCTGTATTCAGCTGTGACAACTTATCTTTATTAAGAGGTGTTTTAGTTTTCTTCGCACATTTGCGCAGCCTGTTTATTTTACGTTTCACGTGAATAATTTCCCGCGTTATCCAAGGGTTTTTTCTGTCAATTCTTTTCGTCTTAGTAGGGATAAAGTTTGAAATGCAGAACTGAATGGCTACTTTAAATTCGTTCCAAAGGGTATCGGTAGTGGTAAGAGCGTTGGAGAAGAGTAATTGGAAGGTATCAAAATGCATATCAAAGTAATCGAGTACGCCAACGTCGTCTGCATTGCTATAGTCCAGTACTGTAGAAACTTGCGGCGCAGCAGAAGCTACAGAGTTCATTTTAAAAGAGCACAAAACCATTTCGTGGTCAGATATACCATCTAAGACGTCGATATTGTACTCGTGGCTCAGAAAATGATCACTAACAAAAACCAAATCGAGCACTGTTTGTGTCGAGCCTTGAATACGAGTGTTTTCGGTAACAATTTGAGTTAGGTTATAATGAAAACATAGTTCTGAAAGAATATCAACACCATGGGATAATTTCTGGGGTCTAGAAAAGGACCAATCAACTAGAGGTAAATTAAAGCCACCTGCTATTATGATCTTACTGCTCATGTTAAGATTCTTACGCATATAATCATACATATTACAAAAGAACTTTGGGGCTGTGTTTGGGGGTCTGTAGGCCACAGCAATGAAGCAGCAACTGTTCTCATAGCTGATTTTACACCATAAGCACTCAATTCCCTGGGAATCGGGCAGCAATGTACATGAAATCCCATTTCGAGCAAGAATCGCAACTCCGCCGTCACGTGATCCCCTATCTTTGCGCAAGATTGTGTAGTTGGGAGGCGTGATTTCGCTATCTTGTATACTGTCTGACAGCCACGTTTCGGTGATTACAACAATATCAGGTTCGGTATTCAGAATAGCTGTTTCAAGTTTATCAGTTTTATTCACGATACTCCTCGCGTTTAAGTTGAGTAGGCGAAATTCGTAATCATTATTGATACGGCTAGGCTTTAGTCATGGACTTGAAGCCTGTGCAACATCAGCTATCAAACTCTTGTCGTTTTTGACGTCGTCCCAAGTATACACTTTTCCGTTTATTTTAACTTTGTCGTACATCAAAGTGACCTTTTCACCGGCAAGCTTATTCGATTTCGAGCTTTCGAGCAGTTTTTTTCTGATTCCCTGAACTCGTTTCGAGTAGTCCTCGCTGATTGATAATGGTTCATTCTTTAACCTATTACATCTACGTAGAATTTTCATCTTGCCTCTGAAGTCAAGTAGTTCGAGAATCACTGGACGAGTTTTACCTTCAGTTGGTTTTCCCAGGCGATGTATGCGTTCAATTCCATTGGTTTTTACGGACAGTTTGTCCTCAAGGACCTCCTTTGTTACTCGCTCTTCGAGTTTGCTGCTGTCTTCGTTTGGCAGCTCAGAAAGACCGAAAATAATTAGATTATTTCTTCTACTGCGATTTTCTAAGTCATCAATCTTATACACGAGTGATGCAACAGTAGATTCGAGTTGTTTTGTCCTGTCTTGGTTTTGGTTCACAGCTGACCTCAGACCTTCGAGGCTTTTAATTTGCAACTCTATGGTCTCTAGTCTGGATTTTGTTTCCGCTTGGCTCAATTTGATTTCCCTGACGTCAGCGGAGATAATATGTAGTTTTTGCAATATTGTTTCTAGAGTAGGCCCGGGATTTACTTCTACATCACCACACAACAAAAGTAGGTTTTTCGGCAACATTCCAAATTCACACAGCACACTCAAACAGCTCCGTGGGCACGGTAACGGGAAGAGACAAATATTGTTACTGCGGAGGCAACAAGGATATTGTTTCCCTACCTGTGCAATGAGCACGAAGTGGTTTAGAAGCGTCATCTTGACGATGCCACCGTGCCCACGAAGAAGTGCAGGTTCCGGCCAGTCTTTTATAGTGCCGAGCGGCGCTAGAGTAGCTGCTGTCACTGTCGATATGGGCCGTGGAAAATCCAAATGTCCGTTGAAGTTCCACAGGAGAAAGTTGTCCAGGTCCGTCACACTTCGCTCCGCGTTATCGGCTGGAACGGCGAAGCCGCCGCAATGATCAGCCGCTTGATAGTGCTCGGAGACGCCCATATCCTGGTGCAGCGGCAGAAGCAGCATCTGTGCAATGAACATGAAGTGGTTTAGAAGCGTCATCTTGACGATGCCACCGTGCCCACGAAGAAGTGCAGGTTCCGGCCAGTCTTTTATAGTGCCGTGTCGTGTCCCCGCTGACTGGACACGAGTCCCACCCGAACGCTGACGTCACACTCGTGTCCAATCCGTGTCCCGCGTTCGCCTCCTTAGGGTGACGTTCAAAATGGAGAACTACGACCTTCTAATATATATTTTCGTATTAGCTCCAAAAACCGTATTAAAAAAAGAAATAAGTAGTCTGGTGCCTCGCGGAACGCTACTAATTTTCCCCCTCACGCGTCGATTTAAGATATATGTAGGTGCATCTTATGGCGAATTCCGATGGTCGTTTTGGAGCGCGCCGGGATCGACTTTTTTGGAGCAAGCCTATTTCACGGGGCGATCGGGATCGAGACGGACGTGTTCACCTGGTCGTTCTGGATTAGCTCCCGCTCCAGATTCCGATCTGGATCCGAGAAAAGTCGCTCCGACGATTTCGGCGGATTCAACCGGAAGCCAGCTGGGCCAGCCTTCGGCGCCCACACGTGATTTCCTTTCTCGCGGGGCATCTCGCCTGATCTCGCCCATCTCGAATGGCCGCTTGCTTACCCTTGGCTCGACAGCAGGTTCGTTTTCCAGGAAGGAGAAGAGAAGGTTTTGGGGGCCGCGCTACGGGCATTCCGGGAATCCTGCCGCTCGTGCGTCGAACACGTGTTAGCGCCGCGATTACGAAAACGTCTTCGAAACGACCGCGGCGGCCTCGGAAAGGGGATTTCCGGGCAGGTGAATGACGGGAAGGCATCCGCCGATCCTGGAGCAGTGGTCATGTTCCACTGGGGATTCGTAGGCGGCGCGACCCCGTTCAGATCGTGTGCTCCATTCCGGATCTGGTCAACTGATCCCGGCGCGCTCCAAAACGCCCTGTGGAATTCGCCATTAGATTAGCTTTACGATATGTTATCGAGACGTGCACGTTTCAAAACCTTAAACGGATATTTTCTTTCTTTAACAAACAAATCTCGTAAGAAATACTTCTCGCAGCGCACGAGTAATGCGCGAAACAGTGACTCTCCTTACCTCCTCATTACGCTTCCGCGAAACCTATTATACCCATCCCATGAGGATGAACCGCAGCGGGTGCTACGAGGCGTCTAAACCAATCAGATGCCGCGAAAGGGCCACGTGACCTTCGGGAGTCGCAGGGAGCCGCGCAGCGAGGCACGGATGTCACGCGACACGTTAACGACGCTGGATTGGCTCGTAACCTCCGTCGCGATCCATCGTAGAGCGAAACGAAGCGCAGGGCTTCCGCGCCGTCAAAACGCGCATGCGCGATTGCGAGCGGCCGTCGGTGGCGGCGATAAGCCGACGAGGACGCGAACTTTGAGTCCGCGATAGCGAGGCCGGACACGAACGCGGCGAGCCTGCTGGCAAACGTTCAAGAGACAGTTCCTACGCCTTCCCCGGCAGCATAGAGAGATCGAAACAACGAGACGGAACTTGAAGAAGAAAACGCGGTGCGTTTACTGTGGTTGTCGACGTGAGGTGAGTATACTACCGTCATTTGTAAGCTCGTGATCCCGAATGCTTCACCTTGGGATCTTAATGAAGCAGCAGGCGCAATAATGCTTATCTATCGTGCAAAATGGCACGGTGTTTTGGTACGGACACAATAACAGAATCAATTTCTTTAGAAATTATATTTCCGGAGGTTCTGGCACGACGTTTCTTTCGCGTTTCACGTATTCATGAGCGAAAGCCATGGCAGGCTCTCGAGCGAGAATATCGTGTTCTAGTACTGGTCGTGGTTTTGCGCTCGTGTTCTCCGCCCAAAAGACCTCGAACCGCTGATTTCCTAAAAAAAAAAAAAGAAGAAAGATGGGTTCTCTGCGCCCACACCTTAATTCGAAGAGTGCTGTGTACGTAAATAACATTCGAACGTGACTGCAGACAGTTTTTGTACCAGAAATGTGGCAGGGTCGATGGATGGATGGATTGATGTCTTTTGTAACGGGCGGCAGCTTGCGCCACCTGGCCCCAAGGCATACAAGGCTCTGACATTGTCTGCAGACTGTCCTTTGTACGATGTGGTAAACGGAACGACCGCGGCTCTATAGAGCTTTCCAAAAATCGCCTTCTGTGCACTGCCATCATCGTCTGCTGGGCGGTGGAACGTCTTCTGAGCATGCGCTGTCGGTCTGTCGTGCTGTAGATCAGACGCTGCGCATGCGTCCACAGCTCAGTGCCTCGGCATTTTTTGCCCGAGTGATAAGC
Organism: Ixodes scapularis; assembly: GCF_016920785.2. Classification (NCBI taxonomy): domain Eukaryota; kingdom Metazoa; phylum Arthropoda; class Arachnida; order Ixodida; family Ixodidae; genus Ixodes; species Ixodes scapularis. The sequence goes on from NW_024609837.1 coordinate 60,448,337, forward strand.
GCTGGAAAGGTCTATATATAGTGTTTACGATAAAACGCCCCCTCGTTCATCACCGGTGGTTTTGATTTTCGATGTACGATCCCATAGATCGCTTGCACTGACGTCACACTAGCGGGAACTGTGAGGAACCTTGCTGATGCGCGTGTATCTTCCGCATATTTCGCACTATTGATTTTTATTGTCTCGGCAAGTGGAGTCACCATTGGTATACGGTTCTGTGACGTCACGTACAAGCTACGTATTAGTGGCATCATTACAATCGCCTAAACTGGGGGCAAACCGCGCTCGTTTGAGAGGTGGCGCTCCGGTCGACTCCTCCTCAGAGCTGTTTATACACAGAGAGTTTGGCCAATGGGCGGAGCTTGTTGTCCGCTAGAACCAGCGGATTTCGCGATAACACAAAATGGTTTTGCATCTTTGTGTCGTTTATTCCTGAGAAATCGCATAGAGTTCCTATAAGTCAGAGCCATAAAATGGCGGACGGAAGCAGTCATCCCACGGTTGTCAGACTACGCTGCTGTGGTTGCCAGGCTGTCAAAATCTCATTAAGCCAAACTCTCTTAGTATAAACGGCTCTGTTCCTCCTGAAGCTTCCCCGCGCGCTTCTACGATCGAATGCTTATCAGCGTGTGTGTGCGTCGATGTTGTTTTTCCCTGCTAAATTGCTGGAAAATAAAAAAAAAAAATGCATCATAGGAACTGATTGCGTCGGCCGAAAGCATTGGTTTCCCACGCTGAACGCGTACCTGTTCACCGTCAAAGACGTGCACGTAATCTCGAAATACGTACTGTGGTTTAAAATGCAATACGCACTCAGCAGAGGTCTCATTCAACGTCTTGTCCGCTCGATGCAAGTTCTTATCCCACAGTTTTCGCCGCTCCTCGTCCTCGGGTACACAGAGCAAAGACGCCTTTGGCGCGTCCTTCACGCGAGCGTATCCCGTTCTATAGACCTTTCCAATGTTTACAAATCGACAGCTCAGCGTGCGATCTCCACAGCTCAGCACGCGCGTGTGCGTCGCTTCGGAAAGCGAGCAAATCACGCGCGATACACACGAACACTGAAAATGAAACCGGCCAGCAGCCCTTTCCTGGAAAGGTCTATAACCAGGCGTACACCAGTAGTTTTACCCGGCGATTAGGCATTCTTGCATTTCAGTCGAAAAAACGAAACCGGAAGACAGCAGTAACCAAAGTGACCACAGGTCAAAGGCACGCGTACGAGCACACGCGAGCTGCAGTCACTACTCAGCGCCAACACCGAAGTCGAACGCAAACACACGGGTGTAGCCAGGATTCAGGACGCTTCAGAAAGGGTCGACAGCTGCGCCCCTGTCGGCCTCCAACACAGACCGCCTCACCTCGAAGCATGAGCGAGAGAGGGCGATGAGCTCCACTACCCCATTCTAGTCCTCTGCGGTATTACGATGCCATTAATCCGCCATCTTTCTTGTTCGATGTCAGTTGGATAAGACTTGTGCGAGGCTTTTTTTAATTTTATTTTGCACTGCACATTTGAGGCTGTCATGCGAATCCTTGGAATGCTAGCCTTCGGTGCGCGGCGGACAGCTTGTAACAACAAAATGGCGGATGACATTATAGAGTGCCCCGAAGTTGGACATTATGGCAGTATGTACTCGCCTACTGAAAAGTGTTAAAACATTCAGGAAATGGCAGAAACCAGTGGCACCAAAGTTTAAGAATTAGACGTTGAAACGTGTAAAAAACATTAAAATATCGCTCATTTGTAATTAGAAAAAGAAATTTATAGCCAGAATAGAATTAAAGTGATTCACGAATGTTCAATCTGTGGGTGTTCACTTTAGCCACCCCCCGATCACGCCCCGCCTTGACAGCTCCGAAGGAGATCACACAACGCGAGGTACGAAGAATTTAAGGCTGGTTCACACTGCCCTTTTTTCTTACGTTAAGTTACGTTACGTATAAGTCACCGAAACATTCGTGTTTCGAATGTCTCGTGTCATATACTTACTCCTTGAACTGGTAGCCTCGCTTAATATGAAGCACAGAGGTCCCGGTGACTTCAACGTAATACTTCGTAATGTAACTTAACGCAAGCAAACAGGGCAGTGTGAACCAGCCTTTATTGGGGACCTTTAGCAAACCGCTGCCGCGTTCCGAGTGCCGCGCTACCGGAGCCTTTGAAGCAAGCTTTTAAGCGCGTCCCCCGAGGCCACGGTATCACCCGGGTGCGCGCTTAAAAGCATGCTTCAAAGGCTCCCTCCGGTAGTGAAGTATAGACGCTTTCAGGCAGCTGTGCATGGGCGCCGCCATAACTGACCTTCAGTTTTTGTTCCGTATTATTCCGTTCGCTCCACTTCATCATTACCACAGCAGGACCGGGTATTGCCATTTTAAGTGTTACTGTGACCTTCTCCCCAGCCTAGGCCCTTGTGGAGGCTCGTCAACGCCCTCTTCAGTGGCTCGGCATCTCGGTAAAACAAGAGAAGGGCGGCTATGGCGGCTCAATTTGGCGCGTGTGTAAAGCGTCCATAGGGTGCCTTCATGTGCGCTTTGTTTTAGAGTTCCTGTATATGCTACCTACGGTCAACGGATGCTTTGCTCCTCACGTGATGGATCTCGGCGAATAGCGGCGTGGCGGCGCGGGGAAAACAAATGCGCAATTCTGGCTTCCGTAGGGAGCCTATACAGGAACTCTACTCTGTTTAGGGTGGAGTAGGGTGCCTTCATGTGCACTTTGCTTAGGGTGAAGACATACGGCCATTTTGTTCCACACTTTTATTTTTCTTTTTTGTTCAGAAGCGCGTGAAAGAGCGTGTCCCTGCACGCGTTTGTGGCGCTGACTGTGCTATGGCGACATTTTGTTTTCGTCAATTTCTTTGTAATTTACCCGCGAGCGCGTGCTGTCGGGATCGGGTACTACAAAGGGTGGCGTCACCCTAAACAGAAGGACATTGAGGCACCCTAGGGTGGAGACATCTCGCCATTTTGTCCCACACTTTTATTTTTATTTTTTGTTCAGAAGCGCGTGAAAGAGCGTGTCCCTGCACGTGTTTGTGGCGCTGACTGTGCTATGGCGACATTTTGTTTTCGTCGATTTCTTTGTATTTTCCCCGTGAGCGCGAGCTGTCGGCACCGGGTACTACAAACGGTGGCATCACCCTAAACAGAAGGACATTGAGGCACCCTAGTGCAGTACTCGGAACGTGGCAGCGGCAGCGGTTTGCTAAAAGTCTCTACTGTCTCACAGTCAGACGATCTGGAGGCAGCGCCTTGTCCTTTACCGTTCCGTCGCCGACCATCCTCGAGCTCGATGCCCGAGTTCTGCCCCGTAACGTCATCTTCTTCTCCCTTGGCCTCCGCGGGCCAATGTCCGGCCCCCTTGTGGCTACGATACCCACAAATGTCGCACGCAATAAATACTTCTGTTCCTTGTTATTTTTTATTCATTTTTTTTTTTGGGGGGGGGGGGGGGGGCGAGGGGGTGAGAGGAGTGTTTTTATTGGTGGAACGAATGCAGATCATGAGCCTTAACATACTATGAATGACATTAGCAGAGTGCACTTTGTTTGCCGCCTCTCCCCCGCAGTTGAGTAGTTCACCACTCCTATCAGCACTGAACTATACGTCGTGAATGATCGCTGTAGTGTGCGTGTGCTCGCGTACGTTTACGTGTGTGTGTTTGTAGTATTATTGATATTTTCTGTGCAGTGTAGTGTGTGTGTGTGTGTGTGTGTGTGTGTCTGAGTGTAATCCTTCTTGACCAAAAATCTCATCACCGTCCTAATTTTTGGTTTCACTTTTAATAGTCAGTCACCGACCGTGCAAGTACTCAACCAGCGGAGGGACATCTCAACAGACGGAGCTGTAGTCCCGCAACATGCCAGCAGAGGCCCTCACGTGCAAGAATCAAACATGTGGAAAGGAACTTCCCGACACCGGAAAAAAATTTCTCCGGTGTTCGTCATGCACCAAGATCACCTGTCGGAACTGCAAGGCTTCCCACGACAACATAAATTGCAAGACATACCAAGAGGGACAAAATGAGAAGCCGTCAACAGCCAGCAGGGGTCCCAAGGGCCAGCCAGGACTCGATAGCGCTGATAGCAAGGTATCGACGGCCTTCCTATCTTCCCCCTTTCTTTCTTTTTATCTTTTTATTTGAAAAAAAAGGGAGGGGGTGGGAGAGTTTGTTTCATAATCCTTCACCCTCCCCTGGCCGTGTCACTGCCTCTTTGCGATATGATATTGGCGAAATTCAAACCAAAACTATCGCTTCCAGCTAACGTTAACTTACTATTACACTCTGGTTTCACTGCATTTGATAGAATAGACGGAACGCTTATCTTAAAACCAACTGCGCAACTCTACGCTGCAACTTATAAACCAACTCAACTCTCTGACATCACGCCACTGCAGTGGCGCTGATGCACTGCGCATGCGCAAATGCTTCACCTTACGCGATACTCCTCGGGCAGAATTTGCAGACTTTTTTTTTTTTTTTTTGCACGCCGTGTTAGCAGCATGAGATGGCGATTTTATGCGTCCGCACGCTGTTGACAGACAAGATCGCCAGGTCTTGCAGTGTCTACACCTGGTGTGGGCAAACGTGGACTTGTCTGTCAACAGCGCGTGGGCGCATAAAACCGCCGCCTCATACCGCTAATACGGCATACAAAAAAAATCAGTCTGAAGACATTGTGTGATGAGTGTTTCTTCCTTGTGTGACGTCACGTTGGTCACACAACACTGTCTGTAAACATGTTGTAGGCATACATGCGTACAAAGCAATCCCGCTTAATTCGAACGAACCCGCTTAATTCGAACGTGTGCGATGCGTCTCCATAGATAATTCTGCAGCAGTCTGACTGGCTGCTTGATGAAGACTCGAGCAATGGTCATCCAATCAATGCCCTTATAAATCAGTCAATCAACTCACTTTTGCAGAAATACGAGGCTGACACGTTCCAACTTTTCAACCCTGGAGAAGAGTACGTGTGTGGAGCGCGACTGCAAGGTGTCAACGACTACTGCTGCTTCAGTGTGGTCCTCCACGAGGGCTCCCAACGATTCTGGTGCCCGTTGTGCCTAGCCAAGCACAGTATATTGACAGATGGGAGTGGAAAGAGGTGGCTAAAAAGGGAACTTCAAGCACCACCGTCCCGGTTCCGGCCGAACAACTGGTCATGTCAACGTTGATCGATGGAGCGTCGTCGCGTCTGTGGTCTCCGGGCGCCGGCATCTTGCAACCATGCATGGCGTGTGTATGCACGCCAGGTGTAAGATGGCGGAGCCTGAACGCGGCACTTGAAAACGTCCACTACGTGTACCAGTACTCAACAGAATCACGCAGGTCTGAGTGTTTGGCACTCCACTTTCTTTGTCAAACATATCGACAGTCTAGCTCCCTTCTCCGGAGAACTGCGAACGCAGTAAGGGCAAAGAGGTTTACACACGCACCAGCGTCTGGTTTTACGATTGCGTGCCGTAGAACGCTGGCTCAAGCATGATAGACCCGGACACGTTTCTGATTATCCGCGGTTATGAAACTTGTCACCGGGAAAATAAAAAAATAAAAATAAAAACTGTGTCTACCATATTGTGTTGCTGACGCGCTAGTTATTTGTGTTTGTCCACGGAGGTAATGCGTGGGCGGTGGTACGATGCGCGATTTTACACCGCCAGCCTCGCGCCTGTTGACGAGTGATCTTTGCACTTCATCGCGCTTCCCATGCGCTCCGAATCTTTTTAAAATTGACTAATTTTGTTAATTAGTAATGATTTATCTTGGGACGATTAGCCTGTCCCCCTCGTCATACAACTCGCTCCCATTGATCGGATTAGAATAGCTTTCTCGTTTTTTAAACAAATCTTTACGCCTTAAAAAACACCCCGCGAGTAGTCCTTAATGAATCCAGAAGCGAACCCCAACTGAAATAGTCACTGATGGAATGCAAACGGCGTCACATGCCCGGCCTGGAAGTATACCCATTGCCTTCAGTCGTGCTTGGACTGCGCGTGCTTGGACGCTCGAGGATCGCAAGAAGCTGAAGCGCCATCGAAGGCAGGGAGTTCAAGCTGGACGCGGGACAAATAAAAATATCTTCCTGCCGCTTTTTGCTGCTGAGAAAATGGTATTCGATGGTGCGAAACATATACTCAAACGCAAAGACTCTGCCTCCGTCTCTACCCCCTGCCTCCCCCCCCCCCAGTCCACGGTGCCCCAGTCAAAGCGAACCACTTGTAATCGGAGACGGCGCTTTGATGTTCCGCCCGCTTTCATTTCCTCCTGTTTCTCGGTCTCTATCCTCATTGAGGCTCCAGAAGCTACGGGTTCAGCAGCAAGGCAGGCACCACAATGGCCACCGACTTGACGTCGATGCAAACAAGGGTTGGGCAGTATCGCGGTACAAATGTATCGCGATAGTATTTCAGAAATACATTTTGTATCTGTATTTCTGTATCGCGACACATTTTTTTTTTCACCAGTATCTGTATTCCTGTATCGAAATACATTTGGAATGTTTCATTGTGTCGCGATACAATCAGGGTGAAATGTATTTCGATACATCTCTTGAAAAATACTTCCCCCACCCCCGAAAAAAAAAAAAAATCCGAACGCATCTAGTTTTTATTTTATTTTTTTACTCCTGAGATGCTGGGTCAAGGAGATACTGGGGCATTGTTACCATGCCGACCGAGGTTTCCTCCGATTCTCCAAACTATTTTTCTATGCGTCCTCTTCTGTATTCTGAGAAGTGTTGCGTTGTCGGGGACTCGAACCAGGTAGCGTGCCAGAAGTGGAGTGAGACCATCTTCTGCCGCAGGTCCTTAGATAGGGATTTCTTGAGTCATTGTTTGTAGAACCCAATGCCCGCGGCTAACCACCTCTCTTGCCTTAGCGTACTACACAGTAGACCCAGCCGGCAAAGCTCAGTCACAGTCCGTTGCAGCACGAGCCTGGTGGTGGTTGACTTGAAATAGACAAGATAACTCACGCAGTGAAGTTCAAGAGATATTCGAAGGCGTCTGCGGCTGCGCCCGTAATATTGCACGGCTCAAGGGTACATCATCAGCCGACGTGAACGTGACCCGCTGCTCTGGTGATCTGAAACCCAGCAAGGAGGCCAGACGTGACCTCGCTGTGCCGACCCAGACTTCGTACACCTGCGACTCGTCTCGAGCGCGCTGTTTCTCAAAGGGCTCGCACCTGTTGTAAATTGTAATTTTGACACCTCCTACAGTCCTACTCACGGGAAACAGCCGTACAGTGCTCGTGTAAATATGCGGTTGACAAAAACGGGGAAGACGAGAGGACAGTTGGGCGGGGGACAGATTGAAGAAGATGTACGGAACGACGGCGATGACCGACACCCGTAGATTAACTTCGCCATGTAAATAGTTAATTCATTTAGTTTTCATACCGTAAGTCTTTGACGTTCAATTACTGCAACAACTGAATGGTGCCGAAACCCGGGACTTCAAGCCAGGAACGACCCTCAGCGAAACGAAGTCAGTTGCTGAGCAGCAAACGAGTGAACGCCATGGACTAACCTCGAACGAAATTTGGATCGACATCGAAACAAGTAAGCAACCCTATTACCCGAAGCTTACCAACCTCTCGATTTGTTCAAACATGGAAAGGGTGCGAACGAAAAGGACTGCTCGCAGAGCACAAAATACCCGAATTGTCAGAGAGGCCACCGCTATTCTCAACACAGCGGATGTAATTCAAATCGAGGCCATAGCAAGAAAGCTTGAGGTAAATTATGAAGAACTCAAGAAGCTGAACACCGAGCTCGAACCCTTCATTGCCGATGGAGATCTTGAGAACGAATACCAGTCGGTAATTGAGTACGAGGAAGAAACGACCCACACCTTGAGCATGCTTCAAAGTCGAGCAGTGCAACTACGTTCTGGTGAACCAGCGCGACCATCAACATCGGCAATTGCCTCACGAAGCGAAGACCGAAGACGGAGCGGTATTAAACTACCGAAGTTGCAGCTGCAATCCTTTAAGGGCGAGCTTGCTGAGTGGCAGCCATTTTGGCAACAATTCAAGCGTGCCATTCACGAAAACGGAGAGCTGTCAAGCGGCGAGAAGTTTCAATACTTAAGGACGCTGGTTAGTGGACCCGCCAAGGCATCTATCGATGGTCTCCAAGTGACGGATGCGTGCTACAACGACGCAATTGAAATCTTAACTAGACAGTTTGGAGACTACAGGCGAATCCAGCAAGACCACCTTACAAAGCTTCGAACGCTTCCGAGTGTCACCTACTCAAACGACACCAAGGGTTTGAGGAGACTTTACGATCAGGTGCAAACCCACATCCGCGGTCTTCATGGACTTGGTGTCAGCTCAGACAGCTACTCGACCATGCTGATGGACATTGTCATCAAGGCACTTCCATCTGAAATAGTGGTGGATTTCTACCGACGTGCTGGCCATTCTGAAAGGAAGACCGTCCATCCGTATGAGGGAGACGTTGCTGCACATTCATCTCCACCCACATTACAAGCAGAAGAGCTGGGGTCAATCTCAGGTACTTCCAGACCTGCTGAGCTGTCCGCCAGACCAACACCTCGAACAGAGGACGTTCAACTGAACAGCAGAAGGGCGGAGGGAGATTTGCAGCAGTTGCTCGAATATCTGCTAATCGAGATCGAGAGTAGAGAAAGATCTGGTGTCAGAGAGGATCGTCCACCAAGAAAAAATCGAGAGCAACTACCTCAACGAGCTCATCTTCCGACTTCTGCGGTTCTCCATGCCAAAGCTCAAGATAACAAGAAGGAGTGCATTTTTTGCAAAACTACAGGACACAGCACGGAAAACTGCACCAGTAACATCTCTCTAATGGAGAAGAAGAAGAAACTCTCAGGAGAGACGCGGTGTTTCCGGTGCACCCTAAGAGGGCATAGGTCAAAGGACTGCCACAGGAAATTGTCTTGCACTTCCTGTGCGGGGCGACACGCAACATCCATGTGCGATCCGGCCTGGAAGCCTTCAGCGAACACGAGTGCAACACAAACCATGACGACTAGCGTTCAAAGCGCTGGCACTGCTAGCACCGAGATTTCGATAGACGACGACGTCCTACTTCAGACCTTTCGAACCTGGGTGGTCGAGGATGGGAATACTGTCTACGCACGTGCCATCTTAGACGGTGGAAGTCAGCGAACGTTTATACGCGAAGACGTTACTCGCAAGTTGAATCTTAAAGGGACACTGACAGGGTATTTATGCTCGCTGAGGTTTTTAGTTGTACGTGACATATGAGAGCTCAACTACCCAGAACAGAATTTGCGGCTCGAAATTCGGTTTCTTTCAGCCCGAAAACCGCCGATCAAGAACTGGCCGGTTCAAGTCTCGCTCACTCTCTTTTTCGCGGTCACGGGCCGTTTTCTAAGGTATCGATGCGGCCACCAAATTTAATCGAAGTCGTGGGTCACTGAAGGCACACACTCAATATTAAAAATAGAAAAAAATATGAAACCCATTTTTTGTGGCTTCTATACACCAACTCATGTTTACAAACAAACCGGAGCGCTCCTAGCGGACGTCACCGGCGCCGCGCATGCGCCGTGGATGGTGGGCAAGAAGCCCGCCGTCGCCCATAAACAAACCATTGAATTGCGTTGTTGTCGGCGTCGGTGGGAGTCCCCGTGCTCTTTTTCGCGTTGGAATTGTTGATTCTACGTCCTCCTAACAATGTCTGACTACTTGAGCGGCTTCAGCAAAACTATCGAGGCAAAACTTTGCGTGAATAATGTGACTTGCGGCGATTTATTTCACGTGGACGCCGCAGAATGGGCGCTATAAAACCTGACTCCCACGTCGAGATTCTGCTCGCTATTTTCAGTCGCGACGTCGCTCGGACTGCCAAAGCGTGGACCGTAGCTGAGATGGTGGACATCGATACTGAAAACCTCAAGTAGAATCGGGCATTACAAGTCGGTGATGGCCACTGGTAACAATGATCAACAACTTCTTGTATCTGTTTACACTTAGCCGACTTACCCCAACCGACCTTCAAAAGTGTTTTGAGGCCTGCACTTAGTTCTTATCGCAATTACCGGGTCAATGTTTGGTTTACGAGCCGCTGTTGTTTGAACGAACTGACGACAAAAAGCAGCCAAGTTTGAAAGAGCAGACGACAGTTGGAACGAACGCGCAATGGAGTACGGGCAAGAAGCACCGCGTCCCGCGTCAACAAACCATTCGAATGTCACGTTGTCAGCGTCTGTGTGAGTCTGCATACTCTTTTCCGCATTGGAGTTGTCGATTCTACGTCCTCATCGCAATGTCTTACCACTTTAATCGCCTGAGCGAAATCATCAAGGCTCGTTACGCTGCTAAACTTTGCATAAATAATTTGACGGTCGGCGATGTATTTGCATGACCGCCGCAGAATGGACGTACAAAACCATGATGAGACTCTTCTAGCTATTTTCGGTCGCGACGACCCTCGTGCTGCAAAAGTGTAGAAGGTAGCGGCGATGATCGACGTCGATACTGAAAATCGGAAGCGGGAACAGACAAAGCGTAACAAGTAGGTGATGGCCACCGGTACCAATGATCAACATCTTGTATCTACTGCTTACACCGAGCCTACTTAAGTCTTTGGAGGCCTGCAATTACTTCTTATTGCAATCACCGGGTCAAAGTTTGGTCTACGGGCCACTTTTGTTTGAACGAGCAGACGACAAAAAGCAGACAACTTTGAAAAAGCAGACGAAAGTTCGAACGATCAGGCGGCCGTGTGAATTTGAAGACGCACTGAATCCGTGGGTGGTCCGGACAACTTGGGGGTTTTCTCTCGGTCATGTTGGAACAAAGCAAATACATCTGGCGACTACAAATTGTGGCCCGCACACGCAATCGTAGTTCGACAGCGTCAGGTTTGCCCTTTTCACGGCTGCTATCGACGTTCTCGGACGAACGGAGGGTGCAAAAACACATGAAAACTGATCTTCAAACCTTCCCAGACACTCTTTGTAAAGCCCCCATCGCAGCATTTTGACGAGAAGGCAGTTTTTTTGTCTCGTTTCTTCCAAAGGAACACAGGAATGCATGTCTGGCACGGCGACTTCTGCCCACCGCCCCAGACCGGAAGTGGGTCCGGCGCGCCACCACCGCGGCGTGACGTAGGAGAGTTGAGTTGGTGTCGTTGATTGAAAAAAAAGTTCCACAGACAACCGGAAGCATTCTGTGCGTTCGTCGTTTCGCGTATCGTGGGACTCGCGGGGCCGGCGATGGCAGCGGACGACGGGCGTGGGACCTCTATTTCAGAACTGTCGTTCGCGGTACCGGCGAATTCTGTCTACCGTTAAAAGAGAAATTTGGGACTGATCAAAAGAATTGAACGATGTCAAGCACACGTCGTGCTTGACATCGCTCCCGCAAACGACAAGCACGACGTGTCTACTTCGAGTTCAATATGCACGCGTACGATTTCCTTACAAGGTGCGAATGTCCCCAAAGCGTGGTGCTTCCCGACTTCGACCCGGGAGTGCTTTTGCTAGAGAAACATCGACAGCAAACTTTCCAACTTACAGTTTACCGGCTGGATTATTACTAAGGAAAGAAATCCACCACAAAAGCGATGCCCCAGTAGCTCAGTCGGAAAGGCGTCCGGTTCACACGCGTTAGCACCGGGTTCGATCCCCCGTGAAACTTTATTACTATTTTTGTTTCAAACATTTTCCGATGTTTACATATATATATATATATATATATATATATATATATATATATATATATATATATATATATAAATATATATATATATATATATATATATATTTTTACAATCATCACTGAAGAAAGAAACAAAAAATAACAAACTAATGTTGTGGACGATACTTCGCTGAATTAAATGGTATGGGATTTCCGTTTTGACACCTGCGAGCTCAATGTAATCACTTTCCACAAAATGCAAGGAGCATATAAATCAGGTAACGTCCGCTTTCCGAGGTGCCCGTATATGTTCTACAGGAATTGCAGCCAGCCGTTGGTCCCGATCCCGTTGATCTTTCGGAAACTCTGTCGCACAATGCCACTTTTTTTCGGATGCAGGAAATGTGAGCCAGCTGTTCACGCAACATCTTGGGTGTATTCTTTTCGGAGCCGATCATGGAAATTCACCACGGGCACTCACTACTCATCTCCAACTGCTCAATGTACAAAACAACTCATCTTGGAGTACAGAACAACGAGCGGAACAAACATAACTGCAAAAAAATCGCACGGCGAGCAGTTCCCGCACGCCGCATCGCACGCCGCATGTCCTGTCGTCTGCTACCGGAGAGGAGAAAAAAAAAATATATATAACGCACGGTCGGGTGTAGCCACGTGACTTCCGCCGCTCACTCTCTTCTCTCCACTTCTCCGACCTCCGTCGGGTTTCGGTTTCGGTTTCGAGGAGTTGCGTCTTTTGGCTTTATTAAAAAAATACGATACTCTATTGCAAAATATTAATTGGGTAGTCCTCCGACACCATAATGAAGCGCCTGGCAAAAAATAAAAAAAATTTTTTTGGGGGGGTGTCAGTGTTTCTTTAAGGTGCTAGGAGAGACCAGACTACGCTTGAACACCTTTGGAAGTTCCACTTCACTGCCGCAAAAACGAAGGCTGGTTCAAGTGAAGCTGCGTAGTCAGTACAACAACGAAGAATGCAGCGTTGAAGCGGTAGAAATCCCATTTATATGCGAGGACATTGTTCAGATACCTGTAAACCATGAGTTTGTCCGCAGCATTGAAGAAGACGGAGGCTGCATCGCTGACAAACTTCTCTTTCCCGGCGTTCCTACTGAACCAGGCATCAGCCTGCTCATTGGGTCGGACCAAATCTGGAAAGTCGCCAGTGAGCGGGCGCAACGTTGTGAAAGCAACTGCAGCCTGATGGCTTTAGACACTAAATTTGGGTGGACATTTCAAGGACCCGTAACGCTGCAGTGCTCGATTACTGGTCGCGCCAACACGATGGTGTGTATACTAAAGATCGGAACCATCGAAGTCGTAGATGATGCGACCTTACGCAGCTTTTGGGATATCGAAAGCATAGGAATAACAGACAACGCGTGCAGCTCAGGTGAAGAACAAAACGAGGTGTGGAACGACTTCAAACGAACTATTGCAAAAGTGAATGGACGGTATGAGGTGTGCTTGCCATGGAAACCTAACGCAGGGGAGCTAAACGATAACCGAGCTACAGCTATGAAACGACTCAAGGGATTGCAGAAGAGGCTATCACGCAACGAGTCCCTTTCCAGAGAATATAGCAACGCTATGCTTAACTACCTTAATGATGGACACGCGGAGAAGGTTCCCTCAGAGTTACCATGCACAAACTCACGCACCTACTACATGCCTCACCAAGCAGTGATTCGAATGGACTCCGAAACTACAAAACTGCGAGTTGTGTTCGACGCGTCGTCCCATGCAAATGAAGCTGCTTCACTGAACGATCATCTAGAGAAGGGGCCCAACATGAACGCGGATCTAGTCAAGGTTCTAATACGCTTTCGAACGTATCCTATTGCTCTCACAGCAGACATAGAAAAGGCCTTTCTTCAAGTGAGCGTGAGACCAGAGGATCGTGACGCACTCCGTTTTCTGTGGTTTAACACTAAGTATGAAACGTCAAACAAAGAGCCACCAACTGAAGAATGGAGAATGACACGCGTGCCATTTGGAACATCGGCAAGCCCATTCCTTCTATCGGCTACTCTGAAACATCATTTTCAAAGTGTGACAGGAGATATGAAGGATACTGCAAGACTTCTTCAAAAGTCATTCTATGTAGATGACTTGCTCTTGGGAACGAAAACAATCGAAGAGGCTGCGGATTTACATAAGCAAGTTAATGAGATTTTGAAATCTGCAGGCATGACACTGCGAAAATGGGCAACCAACGCAAGACATCTTCAGGATATGCTTAACGATGGTCATAACACGTCAACGTTTTCAGAACCCAGAGGAATTCTTGGACTGCGATGGAGAAGGGATAACGACACTTTGATGATTCCAGTCAAGAATGTACTCAACTTCATCAACAGCAACACCACAACGAAGCGTTGTGTACTACGTGCTGCAGCGAGGGTCTTCGACCCTCTTGGACTTATTTCCCCGTTTGTAATAAGGGTAAAGGTTTTGTTTCAGCGATTGTGGGAACGCGGACTTAACTGGGACGAAAAGTTTCCTGAAGACCTCTCAGGAGACTGGCAACAATGGTGCAAAGAGGTTTCACAGATAGAAGATATTGCGACCAACCGGTGTGTCATGAGCGCACAAGAAGAGCACAAGACGTCTCTACAACTGCGTGTCTTCTGTGATGCCAGTCCCCTCGCTTATGGAACATGTGCCTACCTGAGGGTGAAAGAAATGAATGGGAAGACAGATGTCAGTCTGGTATTCTCTAAGACTAGGGTAGCGCCTATAAAACGCTTGACACTTCCGCGCCTGGAGCTTATGGCGGCGGTGATTGGGAACCGAATAGGCAACTACCTGAAGAAGATGATGGACCTCCAGGAAATATTCTTCTGGACAGACAGTACTATTGCTCTTCACTGGATCAAGGGTTCAGCAGTGAAATGGAAACCTTTCGTGTCTAATAGGGTTACCGAAATTCAATCTGGAGGGGAACCGGCCAGTTGGAACCACTGCCCTGGACTTGACAACCCTGCGGACTTGATGACACGAGGAATATCAATAGACAAATTACGAACGAGTCAACTCTGGTGGAACGGCCCTAGGTGGCTCTCTGAAGATAGAGACACCTGGCCAGGTGTCATTACAAGCGAAAATATTCCGACGGAAGTAGAAGAAGAGGAACGAAAAAGTAAACATCAAGTGCTTCAGATACAACTCAAAGTAACGACACCTCTTTTGAAGCTGGAACAATACAGCAGAATAGGACGACTACTACGAGTCACTGCATGGATAATGAGGTTCGTTAATAACTGTAGAACGCCTCAAAATCGCACCAAAGGTCCTCTAATAACTGAAGAGATTGAAAGGGCAGAACTGCATTGGGTCAGGCGAACGCAAGAGGAGGCTTACCCCAAAGAGCTCAACGAACTGCTGGAGGGAGGGAGACTAACCGAGAAATCCAGCATCATCGCTCTCAACCCCTTCCTCGACGCACACCGGCTCATGAGAGTTGGCGGACGGCTACAAAATATGAACGAAGCAGTGGAGATCAAGCACCCATTACTACTGCCACCTGAACATCCTTTCACTGAACTGCTGATTAACGACATGCATAGGCGTACACTACATGGAGGACTTCAAGACACTGTGACACAGTTACGTGAACTTTATTGGGTGCCAAGGGCACGACAAACCGTCAAGAGGGTTATAAACCGATGCAACGCCTGTGCGAGGTCAAGAGTCAAAAGAGCATCAGCACCGACCGCACCACTTCCAAAAGACCGCGTAAATGAGGCGAGCCCATTCGAAGTAGTAGGAGTGGACTTTGCCGGACCTTTGTTAGTCAGATCCGGACACTCCGAGAAAAAAGCATATATAGCACTATTTACTTGTGCAGTTACTCGTGCTGTCCACCTGGAACTAGTTACAAGCCTCGCAACTCCAGCATTTCTCATGGCCTTCCAGAGATTTACAGCAAGGAGAGGGACACCTAGAGTAGTATACAGCGACAACGCCTTGACTTTCAAGAGAGCCTCAAAAGACGTCCGCGACTTATGGAACGTGCTGAAAGACAAAAGAGTGCAAGAACACTACACCGAACAACGAATACAGTGGAAGTTCATTGTTGACCGAGCTGCCTGGTGGGGGGGGTTTTTGGGAACGCATGGTACGCACTGTCAAAACAAGCCTTCGGAAAGTTCTTGGAAGAAATTGCTGCAGTTTTGAAGAACTTACCACTATACTCCATGAGATTGAGGCAGTCGTTAACTCACGGACCCTCTCATTCCTGCATGCCTCTCCCGACGAGCCCGAAGCGTTGACCCCGGCGCATTTTCTGACTGGAAAGCGACTGACAGCTCTTCCAACTGCGGGTGCTGAGAAACTACAAGCCACTACGAGAGAAAATGTCACCCGGCGTTGGATAAGGCATCAACAACTGCTAGACCACTTTTGGCAGCGGTGGCGAAAAGAATACTTGCTCCAGCTGCGATCAGCACACGAAACAACTTGTCGCCGAAACAGCCAAGTTCAAGAAGGAGACCTGGTTCTAGTTGAGGGGAACAAAACTCCCAGACACCTGTGGCGGACTGGGCGAATTGGGCAGGTATTCTACGGCCGGGATGGTATAGTGCGATCATGCGCTGTGAACTTGCCAGGTGGACAAGTGTTGAAAAGACCCGTTCAAATTTTATATCCCCTAGAGCTTTATATTGGATGAGCGATCTAATAACGCTCATTTGGGGGCAGTGTGTTGTAAATTGTAATTTTGACACCTCCTACAGTCCTACTCACGGGAAACAGCCGTACAGTGCTCGTGTAAATAGGCGGTTGACGAAAACGAGGAAGACGAGAGGACAGTTGGGCGGGGGACAGATTGAAGAAGAAGATGTACGGAACGACGGCGATGACCGACACCGTAGATTAACTTCGCCATGTAAATAGTAAATTCATTTAGTTTTCATACCGTAAGTCTTTGACGTTCAATTACTGCAACAGCACCTGTGCCGGCAATATCAGCTTGCAATCCACGAGGCCATGGGCGCACCAACCGGGGGGGGGGGGGGGGGGGGGGGGGGGGGGGGCAAGTGGGGCGCTCGCTTTCCCTTCCCCCCCCCCCCCCTCCCCCCATTCAAAAACAAGTTGGTATGCCACTGCACGAGGCCTCTGTTTGGATGATGCTACGCGAAACTTGAGAACTGCAATCCATGCGGCGGTGGCGGAGGGTCGGCAGGAAGGACCTTCACAACAGGGATGCCACCGTATCGTTCTTTCAGCCGTAAAATAAGATAAGGCATGTGTTCCAGAATGTTTCAGGTGCTCCACTATTATCGAAAATTTCAAATGCGCCTGCATGATTTTGAACGAGGTAACCTACAACGAAAGTACGTATTGTCCTTTCATACAGCAACGTGGTAAAGTTTCGTGGTCAAGGAGACGCCTACAGATCAAGAATACTAGTTCATTCCCCCGTGACATCATGTGATTATTGTTGACAGGGGCGTCCTTATTGGACAGGGGCGCTTTGACGTTTTGATGGAATTTATGCTGACATATCGTTTATTTAGAGGTCGAAGTCTTTTCGCATCCTTCGTCAGATATATTGGATGTCAGGGAAAGGACCGCGGAACGTCCTTGATGGAACGTTTTTTTAAGCCCATTGAAGACTCCTCGTAGTATGAAACCACTACCTTCAAGGCAAAGTGCCAAGCCTACGGGAAAGTAATTTCGGGATCCAAAACTTCCCCTTCCAAGTTCAAGCTTCATCTCAATTGGCGTCTCAAACAAATTCAAAAAATGTATTGCAGTATCAGTATCTCTCTATCTGTATTTCTGCGCTCCCTAAAATGTTTTCCTGTATTTGTATTTTCAAATACTTTTTCCCTCTTTTTAAAATGTATTTCTGATACGTATCGCGATACACTTTTTCAGATATATTTCAGTATCAGTATTTTGGCCACTATTTTAATTTATCCCAGTATTTGTATTTACAAATACATTTTGGGTATTTCTGCCCAACCCTGATGCAAACTACGGGCCCGCTGTAAGCGGCTCGGGTCTTGACCGTACGAGGAAACTCTTCCGAAGCCGGGCAAGCTATACTCCGTTTCACCTTATGTTGTACCGCAGCGAAGGCTAGAAGCGCAAGCTCATATACGTTGGCAGCTGCCTTGAATGTACGAGAGCTTGTGCCGCCGAGATGCACCTTCTTAAAAGGCCCGTTCACACTCTTGCGACCTCTTAAACCTGGGCGACCTGGATTCCTTAAAACTTCTTATATCAAAGAACACACTGGCGCCATCTATTGGGAAGCAGTGTAAACTCGGCGGTCCGGCATATTTTTTTTTATTTCTCGCGCATGATCCTTTCTTTCTTGGTTCGAAAAACTTTTGTCAATGTTATAAACGAGCCTTTCTATGGGTATTACGCACATTTGACCTCGGAAATCCCGCAAAAGCTTCGCTCTTGTGAAATGCAGTTCCAGGGTCACCGCATAGATGGCGCCACAATGACAGTGTGTTCCCTCATCTCGTCTTAGTCGTACTCGGTCGCAAGAGTGTGAACGGGCCTTTAGAGCTCGCGCTTGTAGCCTTTCTTACGATACATGATAAGGTGAAATAGAGTATAGTAAACAGCCTGCTTCAATATATGCTTGCCAACGACTAATTGGGGGCGACGAAGTCGGCACTCCATGCACCTCGGTCAGTCGGGGGCTTCCTTTCAGCGTTTTAAAGACAACATCCGGATTTATTTATTTATTTGAAATACCTCGCAGTGCCAGTTAGGGCATTACAGTAGGGGAAAGGCAAGCGTGGGGCGACATCAAAAACATGAAAAAAAAAAAAAGAACATAAATCGCGTACTTCCTTCGAAACACAAGGCGAGGCAAAGCGGCTTAGAAAAACTTGCAAACATGATAAAAAACCACTCTGCAGGTGCAGGTGAATGTGGATATATCTAGAGTGTTAAAAACTAGTGATAGCATAAAAAAGAAACAAAAAAGCTGGGATTTGAACTTTTTACGAACCAGAAGTTCCGATAGTAGATCATTCCCATACTGATTTCACTTTTTTTTTTTTTTTTTTTTATTGACGAGAAAAAGGAATTCAGAGAAATTAGCCGGGAGTCATCTCCTGACTGGCTACTCTGAGTAGGGACGGGGAATGAGGGATACGAAAGTTAAAGAAAGAAATAAAGTATCACGCACACACACACACACACAAAAAAAGAGGAAGGTTAGAACTTGTGCAGTTTTAAAGTCTCTTGTCCAGGCCTGTCTCTGACAGGAACCGGATGAGGGCGTTCGTGGCTCTTCCGGCAAAAGCCTCATTTTCCCAGGGACCTAGTACCATTTTCATGGTGAGAGAAGTTCCAGGAGATAAGTTGAGATGTACGTGCAATTGAAGTCGTTCATCTTCGTAGTTAGGGCACTCTGTCATTATATGTTTTAAATCCTCAGTAATCCCACACGTGGTGCAATTTGGAGAGTCGATTTGCCTAATGCAAAATAGGTAACGTTTCGTATATGCAACTTTCAGGCGTATCCTATGAAGCACAGCCTCACGTCGCCGTTTAAGACCTGGAGGTGCTCGAAATGTTAAATGTGGGTCAATGATTCGTAGCGGTGTACTCTTGTCAGCGGCATCTTCCCAGAGACGTGAGGCGGTTCTTTTTCCGAGTGTGTTCACCACGCTTCTGATGTCCGTCCTGGTAAATGGGGCTTGCATCAGCTCAGTGGATGTTTGGGCTCGGTTTGCGACAGCATCAGCCATTTCGTTGCCCGGAATTCCACAATGGCTGGGTATCCACTGAAAGCACATCGAGTGGCCTTGACACGCCCCGTCGTAATGGAGTTGAAGTATTTGTAATAGCAGTTGCTTATAAGGGCTGTTCTTGCTTGGGCAGTCTAGGGACTGCAGCGATGACTTAGAGTCTGTTATTATCGTCCATGAACGAGGAGGCATTGCAATAATAAATCTTAACGCTTCACGAATTGCTACAAGTTCAGCAGCGGTTGAAGACTTATTCCCTTTAAACTTCTTTTTTTTTTTTTTTCAACAGATTATAGTTTAAATTTTTGTTCACACATTTGAACCAGTAACTGAAATTGAAAGTCTCAATATATTTTTTTCTCGAATGTATTTAAATGTTAGGATTGATCTGAGAGGCAGAGAAGCCTTTCAGACTAAACTAAAAACACTGAAAATGTGATGTCGGGTGTTAGTTTCTGGGCTAGGTGGCGCAAGCTACCGCTCGTTATAAAGGGTGCATCTATTAGCATCAATCCATTCATGTATATAGTACAGCTTGTTCCCGGCGGGTTACAAGAAGTTTGATAGAATGAAATTAATGATGGTTAAGGTTACTGAAATAAAACAATAAAAATGTGTGCAACATTCTTCTTTTTCTTTTTTTTAAGTCTGCCTGCTTGATTTGCAAGATGCAACTCAAGCAGGCAGACTAAATATGCAGCATGCGACGATAAAAGCGGCGTTTTACATTTTTGGAGCAGGCTCTGTAGCAGGCAAAACAATTGGTTTAGAGCAGCCACTGACGCTTTTGGAGCAGATGCCGACATCTGCTACCGCATCACTTAAACAAATAGCAAAAAAAAAAAAAAAAAAACGAGTGCATTGTTAAACGAGTTTATTTTTGATAATGACTAAGGGCTCCCCTCTGATACTGAAGCATATTACGTATTACCCTTTTTAGTAAGAGTATGAAGGGCACAAAAAAAAAACACAAAGCTTGACAAAAAACAACAACAGACTTTGGGTAAAAACGACACATGCACTAAAAAAAGTCCTTTTTAGCGTATGTGTCGTTTTTACCCGCAGTCTTGGAGATTTTGTTATGCTTAATATACACAGTTCTTTCAGTTCAGTTCATTAACACATTAACATTGAGTTCATGAACACAGAGCTTCTTTTTTTCGCAATAGGGATCTGGTCAAGAGAAATTCCACTTATACCCTTGTTACACGGGCACCTTTAACTGCAGTTACGCTAAGCCACAGATAGCGCACAATACTTGCGGACAACATTCTGCGGCTATGCAGTCAAAGCTATGGGCGAACGTGCGCTCGAGCATCTTGAGGATCTATCGAAGCAGTGCGCTCGCGCTCTTCACTTCTTCTGATATAGCTGTCAGAGAGTATAGTGCGGTATCTGTGGTGCCGCGAAACAGCAGTTAAGTTGAGTTAACCGCGGTTAAGTGTGCCCGTGTAACAGGGGTATTACAATGGATTAAGAAACGTTGGATGAAAAATTATTCAATTTGTGTTGTATGTATGTTTATACAGCCTGAAGTTAGTCCACGTCAACGGCGACTTTTGTCTCAGTTGCGATGAGGAATTTATCCAGTGCAGTACAACCGCTAGCTTGGAGTCTTTAACGAGCACCACGCAATAATGATACACGAACGCACGCCGATTCGATGCTCATCCAGATCGAAACGGGCAGGGCCGGGGATTAAACCCCAAATCCCGGGGTTAAAAAAAAAAAAAAATCCTAGAGCAACATTTAGTTGGGATAAAGTCTCACTCCCCTCCTCCTTTTAAACTCGGCAGTGAATTTAGCCCATAAATATAATGTCCGTAAAGTGCAATAAAGACAATCATGTCCGCTATTTCTGACGCAGCTTCTTAAAATTAAGAAGCTGCGCCAGTGATATATATGACAGTGAATTTGTCCCTGCTGGCTACAGTGCACTCAGGAAAGACCGTGGTAGTAAGGGTGGTGGTGTGTGTATTCTTTTTAAGAACTTCCTAAATATAGTGAGCATGCCTGAAATACCTGATACCGAGTGTCTTTTTTGCAAAGCGTACGATGGTAAATGTGAATACATTATTGGGGCATTTTATAGACCCCCTGCATCTTCTACGGCTGTTCTTGATAATTTAGAAATGTATCTCGATACACATGTGAAGCCTGGCGATCGAGTCATTTTGGTAGGAGATTTTAATTTGCCAAACGTTGGCTGGTCAAAGTTTTCACTGAAACATCAAAATGATAACTTAGGGGAAGCAATGTTAGACATGGCCTTTAAATATGACTTACTGCAGGTCGTCGAGGATTTCACGAGAATCCAAGGAAACTCTGCATCTATACTTGACCTTGTTTTTGTAAGCGGTACAATTTCGTCTAAATCTTGATGTGAAGTAATCCCTGGTATTTCTGATCACAAAGCAGTATTGTTAACCTTAGGAGATGTTTCTGTAAATAGAAAAACCAAGTCGAAGTGTTATCCAAATTTTTCTCGTGCAGATGATGTCTCAATTATAGACATGCTTTCATTTAATTTAGACGATTTTGTAAACAGTACTGGTGATGTAAATGATCTTTGGAATTTGTTTAAAGTTATTGTAAGTGAATATATTGACCGTTTTGTGCCAGTAATTGTAAAAAAGCAGAATAAAAAGAACCCCTGGATTTCTAGAAAGGCCTTACAGTTAAAAAGACAATTGAAACGATTGAAAAAGAAAATGAAAACAAGCGCCGACTCGTGTGAACTGACTGAAAAATATCTTGGTCTTTCTTTGCAACTTAAAACCCAAGTTACAGTTGATAAAAGTCGGTATTTCGGCGAATCTTTGCCAAACTTCATATCTACTTCACCGGAGAAATTTTGGCGATTAATATCTCCACATTCTAGAGATTGTGATGTTTTCGAAATTGGTGGTAGCTTAACCCATGACGAAAAAATAATTTCAAACGCATTTAATAAACATTTTAAATCGGTGTTTACTCAAGACGATGATGTGTCACCAAATTTTGACGCTGACTATCCGCCGATGCCTGATATTGTAATTAGTGAATGTGGTATATTGAATATGCTTTTGAAATTGGATGTAAAAAAATCCCCTGGGCCTGATGGTATCCCCAATGCATTTTTGTCCAGGTATGCTGAATGGGTCTCAAAATATTTGTTTGTTTTGTTTTCACGATCGCTGTTTGAAGGTCAGGTCCCAGACGACTGGAGAACGTCCAGAGTCAAACCACTTCATAAGATCGGAAACAAGCACTGCATTCAAAATTACCGTCCGATTTCATTGACTTCAACTACCTGTAAACTTCTTGAACATATTATATATAATCATTTATCAAAATTCCTAGACGAACACAACATCTTGACTAAAAATCAGCACGGATTTCGAAAAGGTTTTTCAACATGTACTCAATTAATTGAAACTGTTCACGATTTCTCGTAGGCAATAAACAATAGAAAACAAATTGATGCTATTTTTATGGATTTTTCGAAGGCATTCGATAAGGTCTCGCACAAAAAGTTACTATACAAATTGGAAAAAATATGTAAGAACACACAGTTAGTTAAATGGATTTCAGCATACCTTTCAAATCGTCGACAATTTGTAGTTTATGGTGAATATTGCTCTGAACGACTTTCGGTTGACTCTGGCGTTCCCCAGGGCTCTGTGCTCGGACCTCTCCATTTCTTGTTGTTTATTAATGATATAGTAGATGTTCCGGTAAAAATCAAGTTATACGCTGATGATTGTATAATTTACTCAAAAATAGCTAGTACTTCCGATCACCTTTTGTTGAATAGAGCTTTTAAAAAAATCACGGAATGGTGTACGCAGGGGAAAATGACTGTTAACTTTGAAAAAACTGTTTTTATGAGAATTACTCATAAAAGAGATTCTTTAAAATTTGTTTACAATACTAATAATATTCTTCTATCAGAAGTAACACAATATAAATACCTTGGACTATGGATCACTCATAATCTTACTTGGACAAAACAACTTGATTACGTAACTTCAAATGCTCTTCGAAAGTTATTCTTTCTTAGAAGGACTCTAAGACTTTCTACCCCTTCCTTGCGTCTTCTAACATATAAAGCCATAGTCTTGCCAACATTAGATTACGCGGCTATCATTTGGGATCCCTTCACCAAACTAAACATTAACAAGCTCGATCGTGTGCAGAAAAAGGCAGCTCGCTACATTTACAATAGCTTTGGACGTACCTCTATAACCGAACTTTTAACCAGAGCTAACTTAAAGTCATTATCTCTCAGAAATCAGCATTCTCGACTAAAATGTTTGTATCAATTAATAAATGGACATTATAAGATAGATCTGTCTCACTTAATAAACTTCTCATCAGGCTACGCTACTCGACAGAGACATGCGCTAACAATAACTCCTTTTCGATCGCATAATAATTGCTTCAAGTACTCTTTTTTTCCGCGAACGGTAACTGATTGGAATAGCCTTTCTGAAAGTGTCGTTATGCAGCCATCATTGTCTTTATTTGAATCCCTTCTAAATTAGTTTTGTCCCTCTGAAAAATATTTGTTCGTTTGTTTCTGCGACTTGTTTGCTATTTTCTATTCCTGCATGTCTTGTCAATTAAGTGTATACCCACCTGCTAAAATCCCTTTCAGGGGTTGCAGTATCAATAAATAAATAAATAAACCTACAACCAAGATCGAGGAGCGTACTCTAGGGAGCCTTCATGTGGGTTTTGCTAGGGTGATGCCATTCTTTGTAATACCACTCGCCGACAGACCAGCAGCCATCTCGATTCACGGCGATGATTTGTGGGGCTTATAACCCTCCTGGAACACGCACCTTATTTCAGAATTTCGGAGCAGCGTTGTGGAACCCACGGAGGAAGGATTAGCATTTCCCCCCTCGGATGGGAGGACCGATGGACACAAAGGCCACTTTTCAGCGCACGGCGAAACAATGGAGAACCACAATGGCGGTAGGAGAGGGACTGGGAAAGAGAAACGGGCAGTTGGCATCACCCTATGCGAAGCGCACATGAAGGCACCCTAGCGTACACCAGTAATATCACTGAGCATATAATTTCCGAGCCTATCGCGCAACCCACTCCCCCGTGTCAGCCGCTGCTCCTACAACTCCGGTGCAAAGCGGTGAAGCTCGACGCATGGGCTCTGGTGAGAGGACGTGAAGGATGACGGCCATCGGCACAAGTCACGGCACTCTGTAACCACGGCGCGGAGGCATGCGGCAGACATGGTAATCACGTGATCTCATCAGGAGCAGTGGCTTAGTCAGGAAGGAGGAAGGGAAGAGAGGAGGGTGCTTCAGCCTTTCTCTCCCCCTCCCCCTCCACGTCCTTTCGAAGATCCAGCCGACCCTGTAGTTTAAAAGGTTAAAAGCGCGAACTGAAACACGTATGGAACATGTACTACAAGGACAGGCGCTGTATGTGCTGGCTCGCGTGAACTTGCCGAGAACTCTCTTCGGGAACGGCCACAATTGAAATCTTCTTCAGTTGTGGCCGTGCTTACATCGGACAGGGGAACAGGTTCACTCGTCACAGCCAACTCGTCACAGACGGGACGAATATGTTTTAGTGATAGGCCGAGAGAGCACTGGTTCGCTAAACAAAACAATTTATATATATATATTTTTTTTTTTGGGGGGGGGGGGGCATTTCACGGAGCACGATAAGCGTTGAACAAGGTTGGGCAGTATCGCGATACAAATGTATCGCGATAGTATTTCAGAAATACATTTCGTATCTGCATTTCTGTATCGCGGTATCGCGATACATTTTTTTTTTCACCAGTATCTGTATTCCTGTATCGAAATACATATTGAATGTTCCTTTGTATCGCGATACAACCAGGGTGAAATGTATTTCGTTACATTTCTTGAGAAATACCCCCCCCCCCAAAAAAAAAAAAAAAAAAAAAAAAAAACAAATCCGAACGCTTTTTTTTTTTCTTTTTTTCTACTGAGGGCACTAGAATCAGGGAGATGCTGGGGATTTGTTGCTATGCTGACCAAGGTTCCTTCCGATACTCCAAAATATTTTTCTATGCGTCCTCTTCTCTCTTCTGAGAAGTGTTGCGTAGTCGGGGACTTGAACCAGGTGGCGTGCCAGGAGTGCAGTCAGAGCATTTTGTGCCGCAGGTTTTTAGGTAGGGATATTTTTAGTCATTGCTTGCTGGCATCCAAAGCCCGCTGCTAACCGTCTTTCTTGCCTTAGCGTACACAGTACACCCAGCCGGCAAAGCTGAGTCACAGTCCGTTTCAGCATGAGCCTGGCGGTGGTTGGCTTGAAATAGTAGGATGACTCACGCAGTGAAGTTCAACAGATATTTGAATGCGTCTGCGGCTGGCCCCCATAATATTGCACGGCTCATGGGTACGGCATCTGCGGACGTGAATGTGACCTGCTGTTCTGGTGATCCGAACCCAGGAAGGAGGTCAGACGTGGCCTCTCTGTGCCGACCCAGACTTCGTACACCTGAGACTCGTCTCGAGCGCGCTGTTTCTCAGAGAGCTCGAACTAGTGATCCTTCATATGCGCTTTGCTAGGGGGATGCCATTCTTTGTAATACCACTCGCCGATAGACCAGCAGCCTTCTTGGTTCTCGGCGAGGATCCGTGGGGCTTATAACCCTCCCGGAAGCAAGCACCTTATCTCACAAGTTCGGAGCAGCGTTGTGGAACCCACGGAAGGAGGATTAGCGTTTTCCTCCTCGGTTGGGAGGACCAATGGACACAAAAGCCACTTTCCAGCGCACGGCGAAACAATGGAGAACCAAAATGGTGGTGAGAGAGGGACTGGGAAAGGGAAACGGGCAGTTGGCATCACCCTATGCGACGCCCACATGAAGGCACCCTAGCTCGCACCTGTGCCGGCAATATCAGGTCGCAATCCACGAGGTCTCTATTCGGAGTATGCAAGACGAAACTTGAGGACTGCAATCCGTGCGTTGGTAGCGGAGGGTCGGAAGGAAGCACCTTCACAACAGGGATGCCATCGTATTGTTTTTCAACCGTGCCAAGCCTATGGGAAAGTAATTTCAGGATCGAAAACGTCCACTTCCAACTTCAAGCTTCATCTCATTTGGCGCCTCAAACAAATTTGAAAAATGTATTGCAGTATCAGTATTTCTGTATTTGTATTACTGCTCTCCCTAAAATGTATTCCTGTATTTGTATTTCCAAATACTTTTTGCCTCTATTTAAAATGTATTTCCGATACGTATCGCGATACACTTTTACAGATATATTTCAGTATCAGTATTTTAGCTACTATTTTAATGTATTCCAGTATTTGTATTTCCAAATACATTTTTAAGTATTTCTGCCCAACCCTGGCGTTGAAGTTGCGAACCGCTTTTAAATTCCAACAAGTTTGTTAAAAGAGCACATGAAAAGACGGAGAGGGAAATCGTTGAAGCTTTCTTTATTTAGAACGTGGGTGAAAAGTGTGTGACCAGCCGTATATTTTTCTGCTGCATAAGAAAATGTCATTTTTCGATGACCTTATACAAGACTACCGAAATGTCATCGGTTTATGGCCCGTTATCGGTGTGGTGAACGACACTCTGGCTGAGTGAATGTATCCTCAATAAAATCAGTTGTAAGTATAGCGACTGTCCTTGTCGTACGTGTTTATCCTTTTGAATGATATAAACCTACTACAAACCAACCAAAGTTTTATCGACCACATAATATGCACATGCAATTTGACCTTCCCCCCTCTCCCCCCCCCCCCCCCCCCCCCTTCTCCGCACCCGAAGTCATGAATATTTCAGCCACCTCAGCACCCCCCCCCCCCCCCGAAAAAAATATCTGGCTACGCCACTGGTCAGCAGTACAAGACCAGTTCTGTCTTATCAGAGTATCCGCCATCTTAATATTGCCGCGCGCAGGGCCGAGCAAGCAACGTTCGGTCACGGACTTCTAAAAGATTCGCGTTTATTCTTACTCGGGACGTAGCTTTCATCATTTCGTCCTATACTTCGTCTCACCCTACGATGGACTAAAGGCAGAAGTGACGGACCTCCCGATCCAATCACCAGCCACTTAAAAATAGGGCGGTATTTCGCTTCGATGCACGTATCCGTGCTCACGTCTTGGATCACTGATGAGGGGACGGGTGGACAGTGGTTCGAAACAAAAATCATCGAGTGACTCAACAATTTACGTCCCGAAGAAAGCCACGACAAATAGGCTCTTTGCAGCGTCGAAGTTACAGAAATGATGCGGCGCTTTTGTATTCGGGGTATTATTCGTCCACCCCTAATCAATGTTAAGTGTTAAGCGTGGAACGTGATTGGACCTGGCGGCCAGCCCGTGGCTTTGGCCTTAGTCCATCGTAGGATGAAACAAGGTAGAGTTTCCGTTTCTCGAAAGTGCCTGTTCATTCTCATCCCGAACGCGCGACGCCCTAACCTTTCAAGATGGCGACGCACACTACACAAGGAGCCGCGCGGTACCTTGTCGAGTCAGTCTCGCTCTCGCTTCCTGCTACGCCACCAAATCGCTGCTCGCTTTTCTGCTGCCTGGACGCTCGTTCTTTATTATGTTTGCCACAAGCAAGCCGATTAAACCTTTATTTTCAGTTCATTATATATTGACTCTTCGCCTTACTCACTGATTTTGCGAAGTTTTCTCGCGAATTTTAGCACCTGACATCAGTTGGAAATATAAACGATGTCGGCGATCATCCGGGTAGCTCATCAACCGGCCTGCGCGGTTGACAAGAAATCTTCTTTTCACCTTAAAGGAGCTGTGCAACGATATTCAGTTGGAATGTTTTTCACTTTAAACGAGCTTACTGGCACTAGTGGGACTCAAGGATACTCGCACACAACTCCGCTGGCCAAGAAACTCCTTTGTTGCGGTGTAAATTCAAGGACAAAAGCGATAACTTTCATTCAATTTCTCCTTGGCAAAATTTGATGACGTAACGTGGGGATCGCAGTATACCCATATGACGATATTTGAATGCGGTTCATAGACTGGACCCGAGCATTGCGTGGGCACTCGATTTGGGCTCGTGATAATTACTAGCTCGAGAAGCATTCGGGTAGTGGCCCGTGTCCAATCGCTGCAACGACGACAATAGACGAGCCATAACAATTTCTGGAACTCAGCGCGTGCCCTGTGCTTTGCCAACCCCAGCGAGTGGCTATGATCTACATTGGCGGCATATAATCGGCTCCAGATCACGTGGCCGCTTGTTCTGACTGCGAGTTGAGGGGGTGAACGCTGCTCGTTTTTCTTTATTTTTTCCTGGGACTTATATTGCGTGGGGTGAAAAACGAACGCGTGTTTCATAGGTCATTAATGTCAGGAATCCGTTCTAAGCGGTATTTGCGCAAAGTACAAAAATTGTTGCATCGCCCCTTTAAGTCAAAGCGCAGCCGACATTATAAGCCACTGTCACCAACGAAACAGCTTCGAATCGCGACATCATTGCATTCGTCATCTTTCTATACGTGTTTTCTCATCAGATAGACCAATCAAGTGAAGCAAATGTCACGTGACCTGCGCTTTTAGTATGTGTTCGTGGATGTGGCCAATGCGTCCGAACCTTTACTGTGCTCTAACCTAAGATGAGGCAGACCATACAGTAAGTATAGAGACGTTGTGAAATATGTACATGTATTTGTAGCATTTTCCTTTGCGCCTACTTCTCTGACTATGAAGGCCGACCAATAATTAAATACCTTTCTTTTATTCTTTGTTGAAGTCTACTTGGAGCAGGTGCTTCTTTGTTGAAGTCTACTTGGAGCAGGTGGGGCGCAATTCTTAGTAAAAGTCGGGGCTCCAATCCACGTTGTGAAGTTGGCTATGGTATCCTCTGCAATAATCGCCCAATGGACTATACCATTCGATTGACGAAAGAAAAGTAAATGCACTGTACCAAGACTTTTTTTTTATAATGAAAGGCTAGTGACGTCGTTCCCCACGTCGCAAACTGCCGTCACCGCGGCAGCTTGCGCAACAGTAATCTTTACCGAGAAACGTATGCGGTGAGCGCTACGTGCTTCGCATTGGTATCGGGAGTGCCTTATCATCAATTATCTGGTTCCGGATGCTTGTTTTGTGCTTGTTCTCTATTGAAACGAATGCCGTGCTGTATGTTGTATGCGTGATATGCACTTCTGGCTTCAATCGCTGAAGGCTTTGTTCTTCGTGAGGACGCCGACACGAAAAAGAGCGAACAGTCATATACAGCTTCGCTATAAAACTGCATTTTGACGCAAGATGTAGCAGACTTTCGTTCGTGACGCAATTTGAAGCCAATGGCGCAGCACTCCCGTCATTGAAAGTGACGTTACACCACGAAAGAGCGCGGGAACGTTTGAATAATGCTTTTGGCATAGCCTTCGTTTGGCGCTTTAATACCTATACTTTGAATTTGTAAATATTTAATATCATGTCGGAGCAAAGTCTAGGTATTCCGAAAACCCTCGAATCGCTTCCTTCTACACGTTAGCGAGGAAAATTAACGTCATCGAATCGATCACCAAAACACTTTAAAGGTAGTCTTTCGAGATATCCGAAGTAAGCGGCCGTTTACGTCGGATATCTCGAAAAACTACCTTTAAAGTGCTTTGGTGATCGATTCGATGACGTTAATTTTCCTCGCTAACGTGTAGAAAAAAGCGATTCGAGCTAATCCAGTTAGCCCCGTCCCTACTCCTTCGACGATCTTACGACACGTCTCGTCAGAAGGTAGTACAAAGCGTCGCTTGTCCTCCACTGTCACCCCGGGGTTGGAAACAAAGGAAGCGTGAATCACTGGACACATTTCTGCATCAAGAACGTGACCCTGCTGGTCTCCGCCACGGCTCTTATACCGATTCGATGTAGGTTGTCAACGTCGCCTCTTGCACGCGTGTCGGGATATCCACGGAGACGCCAGAAAAAGCTTCGCTCATTCTGGCTGTCTTCCAAGGCCCGGGTCACATTGCCAACACATCATACAAAAGACCGTCTGCAGGTTTGAGGGATTCATTCATTCCATTTATTGTACCCTTATATCGCCCTCAAGGGGCTTTACATAAGGGGGGACAAACAGCAATATATATTAAAACTCACAAAGAAAACACACACCGTCGTCGTGTTTGGTCGTAGTGTCGACATGTTTCGTCGACACCACGATTAAACATGCCAAGAAATGGTTGAAGAGTAGAACATCACGAAGAACAACAGTTCGTGTGTGAGCCAGCTTCGGTGACTCTGACCCCCAGCGAGGTGAACTTTGTGGATTTAGGATAACAAGAGCTCTTTAGGAAAGAAAGAAAAAAAAAACTACAATCAGATGAAAAAAATAAAACGTTCAGCCTGTCCACTGTCGTGAAGAAGGAAGACCAGCGGAGCTGTACCCGATTTTTTTTTTTTTTTTTTAATAACGGAAGTAAAAACAAAGAGGTTAGCCCTGAAACTTCCGGGGCTGGCTACTTTGCTTTGGGAGAGGGAAGTGGGAAGAAAGGGGGAGAGAGAGTTTTAGTTCTGGAGGGAGCACTCAATGAAGCACGATTTGGATGTTGATCTTGATGGCGCACAGCACTGGAGAGTTATTCACTCAGCACACTTGAGTTTAGTGTAATACAGTTATGGCAGTCGACGTTAAATCACTTATCGCGTATTGAAAGTTATGAACACGAAAGAGTATTTAGAATGGAAATAGTATTATAGACGATCAATGAGCCCTGTATTTTGAAGAAATATTTCCAATGCAGCTATAGCCTTTTGCTGAAGACGCGGAGGGTCCCACGAACCCAAGACCCTCTCTAAGCTAAAGGGCTTGCTGTCTAATTCTTGAAAATTATTTATCAATATCTGCCTGTCTTCGTCGAAAAGCTCACATTCATAAAAGATATGACAGTTGTCTTCAGGCACGCCGCAATGCTGACAGTTAGGGCTGGTGACGAGACCGAATTTGTGCCTTTGAATGTTTGTGTATGTGGCATTCAGGCGCAGGCGATGTAGAAGTGTTTCAAAATTTCTTGGCAAATTACAAGGAAGTGCATTGTCGAGAAAAGGATCAATCGCATATAGCGGTTTGTAATGATATGCCGGTGATTGCCATAATTGTTGGAATTCCTGCTTTCCAAGTTGTCGAATAAGGGCTCGAGCGTCGGTTTTGGTAAATGGGACTGCATCTGGTACTCCAGTCAGATGGCCTTGTGCCGCCGCCTTGTCTGCTGCTTCGTTCCCTTGTAGTCCCGAATGGCCTGGAACCCACGGGAACACCACGTCGTGTCCACGACTCTTGGCTGTGGCGTGGGTAGCCAAAATTTCGAGAATTAAACAAGGGTTGGAAGAATTCGCAGTAGAATGCTTCAGAGCCTGTAGTGCAGCACGTGAGTCCGTAAAGATCACCCATTGGGTTGGAGCCATTTGATTTTCAATATGTTGTAGTGCCTGTTTTAGTCCATGGAGTTCAGCAGTCGTTGAGGAAACCCTGCGCAGTATCTTGAAAGCAAGAGTTTTATCCAGCGTTGGTATCACCACTGCAGATGCCGATGTGTCAGCGTATACAGAGCCATCCGTGTATACGTGTATATGATTAGAATATGTGTTGTAGATGTGGTTCAAAACATGCTGTGTTATTACTGGTTGCGGCTGTACTTTTTTGTCAACAAGACCGGGTACATGGAGATTAATTTGTGGAATTGAAAGCGTCCAGGGTGGGCATAATGGAGCTTCATGAAATACAGCTGATGGTGGGATTTTTGGATATAATAGCTTTATAGATTTACCAAACCCGGAGCATGGTCGCATGTGAGTTAAGTTAAGAAGATGGTGATGCTTATGACGGACTTTATATCGCAAATATATACGAAGGGTTTCCTGCGTGCGCATGATGGATATAGGCAATGCCCTTGCTTCAGCAAGTATACCGGTTACTGATGTATTTCCAGGAACACCAAGAGAGGTTCTAATAGACTTGTTGATTCCTGCTTGGATACTTTTTGTGTTAGTTACTGAAAGTGAGTGCAAAACGGGCAGGCTATATCGAACTAGGCTGTTGACTAAGGCTTCGTGAAGTTTGAGCATGGGTGTGCAGGACCTCCCCCACGTTCTTCCAGTTAAGTAACGAAAGGTGTTGCACGCAGAGCCAAGCTTGTTTCTCATATAGTTAATATGTGGCGTCCAAGTTAAGTTCTTGTCTATTACAAATCCCAGGAATTTGGTTGATGGAACATAGGGTAAACTATTCCCAGCAAGAATCAATGGGAAACGTTTCATAGACATTCTTGTAAAGGCCATTGCGACTGTCTTTTCGGGTGATATACACAAACCTCGGTTTCGCAGGTAATGGCTGACTCC
The DNA here is from genome assembly GCF_016920785.2 of Ixodes scapularis. Classification (NCBI taxonomy): domain Eukaryota; kingdom Metazoa; phylum Arthropoda; class Arachnida; order Ixodida; family Ixodidae; genus Ixodes; species Ixodes scapularis. Next base: position 60,481,060 of record NW_024609837.1, read on the forward strand.
AGCTAGAGCTCTCTGGAGCGTTCTCTGACTGACGTAACGGTTGGTGTTTGTGGACCATAAACAAAGATCATCTGCGTACATAGAGAACCGAATTTCCTTGGGTAGTATCTTGGGTAGAGAAATAAGAGTTATGTTGAAGAGCGTAGGGCTTAGGACTCCCCCCTGTGGGACTCCCCGCTCCGTGATATGTTCAGTCGTGTTGCCATCCACAGTGGTCATGAAAATAGTACGGTGACTGAGATAGTCTTTTACCCAGCTAAAAATCTTACCACCAAAACCGTGTTCAGCCAATGAAGTCAATATAGCCTGATGTGTGACAGAATCGAAGGCCTTCTGAATGTCTAAAAAAATAGCTAAGGTTGTTTTCCGATCAGCAATACCTTGTTCAACTGAACTGACGAGGTCAATTACACTGTCAGTGGCAGAGCGTCCAGTTCGAAATCCTGACATCTCCTGAGGATACAACCTTGCTTTCTCGAGGTACCATGTCATCCTTGACAGAACCATGCGCTCCATAATTTTACATACGCAACTTGTAAGAACAATCGGTCGAAATGATCCAAGATCAATTGGTGACCTTCCGGGTTTTAAAATGGGGGTTACCTGGCCTCGCTTCCATGCACGTGGAAGCACTCCAGTATTAAAGGACTCGTTATAATATTCCAAAAGTCTGCGCTTCGAGTGCTCGTTTAGACGGGAGAGTGCGCTATAGGTTATAGAATCTGGACCAGGAGATGATTTCTTTTTGGAATCTTGCAGGGCGTGGGATAGTTCCTCAAGTGTGAAGGGCAAGTCTAAAGAAGGTTCTTTTGATAACGTGTAAACGATTGGGATAGTTTTTGGATCTATTATATGGCACGATGTTTGCACAATAAGACGGCAGAATGCCTCAGCGATTTCAATGTCGGAGGTACCTTGATGTAATGCAAGCGCTCGGAAGGGATAGCGTTGTTGAGCCGGAGTTCGAATTCCTCGCACTACCCTCCATAGTTGAGCGATATTTTTTTTTTGCATCCAGTGAGGCACAAAGTTCTCGCCATCGTCGTTTGCCTAGAGCGTCTAAATGCTTTCGCACCATCTTCTGGGCCCGGCGTGCATTACGAACATCATCGCGCTTTTTCGTTCGTCTGGCTTTCCTTTCTGCTTGTCTTCGAATTGCTCTCAACTTTTCATATTCGATGTCAATTTCAGTACGATTGTAAGGCAGAGTTATGTTTCGTGTAGCCTGTTTGAGGCAATGTGTAATGGAATGTGCTAATTGTTCATTACTGGTAGCTGCTGTAATTAAGTTTTTTGAAAGTTCAGAGAATTTCACCCGATCAGTTACTAAAACGGATCGTGATTTCTTATTGCTATCAAAACCACGGACAAAAATCAGAACGGGTATGTGATCACTGCCCCTTGCTTCAAGATCAGTTGACCAGGTTACGTTTTTTGCATAGTCAGCTGACACAAATGTTAAGTCAAGGACGCTGCTTACAGTTTCTCCTCTGTAGAAGGTTGGAGTGCCATCGTTCAGCAGGACTAAATTTAGACGCTCTGCAACGTCATTGATTTGCCTTTCTCGTTTGTCGTTGTGAGTACTACCCCAAACTTCGTGATGGGCATTGAAGTCACCACATAATATATGTGGGGAAGGGGTGTTCTGTACAATATGCTCTAGCCGTTGAGAGTCGAATGGTGTCGCTGTCTGAATGTATGTAGAGATAGCAGTGAAGTGACGTGACTTGCTCTTGACAATGGCACATACGTATTCATTTGTGTCGTGGGGTGTTACATCGTATTCTGCATAAGTGAGGTCCTTTCGTATTCCTAATAAAGATCGGCTGCCTCCAGATAGTCTTTTGGAGGTAATAAACGAGTAGCCTGAAATTTTGAAATTTGCACCATCACCAATGTTAGCTTCGGAGATTGCCAATACAGGAAAACGATACTTCCAAACGAGTTGCCTAAATTCTGAAATTTTCGATCGAAGACCGTTACAATTCCACTGAAATACTGTTGTCGCACTTAAAGTCTCTTCAAAGCAGTTTACCTGATCCAGGTAGACAGGAAAGGTGTAATGAAGTCAAGTCCTTTCTCTAATAGTCTGGCCCATTTGGAATCCTGAGTACTTAGAAACTGGCGCAGCATTTTGATGATCATTGTGAGAGTTAAATTTAGAAATGATTCGTCCTGCCCCTTTCCTTCAGCTGTCGTGGATTTTTGCTCTGTATTCCTCTCTGTGCATATGAATTCCCTGCGGGGCTTTTTTTGTTTTGTCTCTTTGCTATGGCCTTGTGGTTGGGACGTTAGATTGATGTCATTGGAAGTTTCATGAGCGAGCCTTACGTTGGACATTTTTAAGGAGTCACTGTATGTACGCTTAGGAGCGTTTATGTGTTTTACACTAGGTACAGTTTGATTGACCTCTGTGGGAGAATCATTCATTGATATGGCAACATCATCTGAGGGATCTTCTTGCAACAACTGATACCTGTTTGACATTTCGTATCGCGCTGCCCCATCAGTTCGCGTGGATGATACCATAAGGCTCTGTTTACGGGCTTCCACGAGTTGTTTTTGCTCGACCCGCTTAGGGCAGTAAAGAGCAAGAGCATCATGGTGGCTACCGCAGTTTACGCAGCTTGGCTCTTCTGAATCACAGGTGCTTCGACTGTGTTTCCCGCCACACCGACTGCACATTGCTTCTTTGAAGCAAGCTACAGTCTTGTGACCGTATCGGCCACAGTTAGAGCATTGCAGAGGGCGCTCTTCGAACGGAAATACCTGATAACGGACGCGAGATATTAGGGCATATGCAGGCAGTGTAGTTGACGCAAACTGGATTTTGACTGCACTAGAGTTACCCAGTCTGCGCGCATGAATTATATGCGCCGGATCAGCGCGTAGTTCAGTTTTTAGTTGCGTGTCAGTGATATCTTGGTCCACACCCCTGATGACACCGACAGCAGCCAAGCGTGGACCGGGTTCATAAGCTTTCACTTGCACTTTGCATAGAGAGGTCCCCTTGAGTAAAGACGTCGTAGCTTCTGAACTTCTGGTGTCAACTGCAATTAAATTGAGCCGCGTATTGGGGCGAATCAAGACGATAGAGTCCTGGCATTTTTCCTCGAGTGCCTTAGTAAGCCTTGTCGAATTGAGCTTAGTAATATTGACAGTTGGATCTGTTGGAATAAAGATGACTGTCAAACCTGTTTTTTGAAGTGGAGTTGACAATAGTTGTTCCTCTTGTGAGTCACCACTGGTCTCGAGTTGGCGGGGGCGTTTTCTTGACACTAAGGTGAATCCGCTTTCGTCGTCTATGTCCTTGTTTGAAGAATGATCCATAGTTTCGATGTTGTCTTGCGGCTCAGGCTGTGCAGGGGTGATCTGGTCTTGTAATGGGGAAACACTGGGGTTCAACTCCATTTCATTCTCCGGATGCTGGCCTGGTTCTGCCGAGTAGGCATGATCCTGGGTGCTTGGTGGTTGCTGAACTGGCAGAGGATTATTCTGCTGACATTGATCCACGCCTTTTTCCGGTTGTAGCCTGATAGGAGAGGGCTGTGAGCGCGGAAGCGCTCTGCAGGTTTCCGCTTGCTGATTTGTTGGGGTGTAGGATATTTAACTGAATAAATATTCCCGAAAGCAAATTTCTGAACGTCAGGATCGCTAGGTTGGACATTTGAGAAAAGGTACATGGAAGTGACGTAATGCAAAGGAGGAGCGTATCCTAGCAACACTCACGTGGCGGCTCTGCCCACTTTGACGCCGCTACGTCATCGCAAACTTGACACCCGTCACCCGTTTCAGCGACGTCCGGAGCCAACCACCGACGAGCGGAAGTAGCTACGCATTCCCTGAGGCGTCCCTACGCGCGGGATACGGGGTAGGATTTACTACGACGCGGGGAGCAGTTCCTGCGTTTAGCGAAGGAACGGCAACCAATCCTGTGCGTCGCTGGCCGTCGCATCTGTTCTAGTACAGGTAAAAGTATTGAAAAACAATCAAAACCTTTTGGGCGTTGTTAAAACAAACCGCTTTTTTGTACCCTTTTGCAATACATTTAAGAATTAATTGGAGAGAAAGTTGTGCCAATATTATGCGGGATGTGCGCTACGCGCCTTCTTCAAACCAAAATGTCGAACCACGAGGAGCCGGGTGTGCCGGGGGCAGCGGAGGGGTCGGCGGAACCAACGGGGAGCGCGCGAGTGACGGCTGCTTTAGTCAGAAACAATTTTTTCATCTTTCGAGAACTTGCTATTGCTGTGCTCAAATAAGAATGTTTGGCGCAACATCTGTGATAATTCTTTCAGAGTGGTCCAGTGTTTATATGGTGGTATGCTAGTCAGAGAATATATATATTTTTTTTCCTTTCGAAATTTAACTATTGTGCTCAAATAAGACCAGAGTGTTCAACAAGATATCTGTGATATATACTTAAGATTGCCCAATTGCTTACATGGTTCCAGTCGATGCTCAGTTTTACTTCCAAGAATGAAATATTACATTCCATGTTATCACACTTTTATTCATGAAGTCACAGGTTTTTCTTTAAGAAATAAAGCAATTTTCAAAACAAACTACATGTGCACTGTCTTGAGATAACACAATCACCTAACTTTGATGAAGTACCATAAAAGAGATAATAAAATGGAGCAGAAGGCAAGACGCTTTGAAGCATTTGTAAAATGAAACAATGTCCATGACAACAATATCCCTGGTTCAATCAGCAACTAAGAAAGCAATCTCTCCAAAAGCAAGCATTTCTTTCTAGAGGTAGTCTAAATTACTTCTGAGTTCTTTGCAGGGGCAATCCAGATGACCTGTTGGTCTGGCAACTAAACCTCCGAACCTTTTCTGTCACTGTCGACTGCGTCTCGTGCCTTCTGCTCATAAAAATAAAAAAAAAGGCTGTATCGATTTCACCGCGATGCACTCGACACGTATCCGGAGGCAGCACGCTGGCTGTACGACGAACTTCACAAGGTGTAGGAGCTGAAGAGAGTATGTAGCTTGTGGACGGCCATGACTGTGGAGCAGGAAGCGAAGTGCGCACTTTACGGCTTCCACGGGGAGGGCTTCACTGAGGGCAAGGATGTGACGGGGTCCTTGGTGGTCAGGACCTCAGTCGTGGTGGCGAGAGGTTCCCTGTCGCTGGCGGCGTCCGTGCTGGGCACCACCGCAGCGAGGGCGCTGAGGGGCTTCCCGACGGTGTCCCTGGTGGTCGGGACTACCGTCGTGGCGGCGGACTCCTTGCGTGTGGCGCTCCGCACGGGCACGTCTGCGGCGGGTTCCGAACCGGGCGACAAGGCGCTGCCTCAGAGTCTTCCCCCTGTCCGAGAGGCCGACCGGAAGGCCGACCGGAGGGCCGGCAGGAGCCAGCCTCTCGGGAGCCGACGCTGACCTCTCCGAGCTCGGCTCAGAACCGTCCGAGCTCGGCTCAGACTCCAACTCTGACTCTTCAGGGTCGGAGTCTGACTCCGGTTCTGGCTCGCTCGATGCAAGGCAGATGTGGAGCACTGCACATGCCGAAATAATGGCGGTGGCTGTTGAAGGGTGGTAATACAGAGCCCGGTGAATTTGCAGACACCGGAATCTGTTTTTCAACAGCCCGATGCAGCGCTCCACAACAGACCTGATCGAGGAATGCGCCTTATTAAACCGGCCGCAAGCGGTGGAGGTCGCGTGGTTCCCGGGGACAGGGGTGATGAGCCAAGGCTCCAAGGGGTAGCCGCTGTCACCTGCACATCTAGAGGATGGAACATATTACATTCTTTACTTTTTAAAATAAGAGGCAAGAAAACAGCAAAAACAGCTGTGTGCAACTATGTCAATTATAATGTAACTTAAGTGTGCTTTAAAATTTTGTTAATATTTCTGCACTACAGTATCAGTTTACATTATAATTAATTAGCACCAGCTTGCCTGCAAACTCCCTGTTATTTCATGTAACTATGTGTTTTCCTGGTGGGTTGTATGGGATGTGTGCACGATTCCTCAGGGGTGCTGTGTTGTATGCAAGTGCATTATTAGGCCCGTGCATCCGACAGATAAAAGCTCTGTTGTTTTTGGGAGTGTGGCCGTGACCTTAGGCACGGGCAGAGCAGAACACGCTGGCCTTGTCTTTGGCAAGCAAGGGGATAAGGCGCCAGTTCGACGAACGTTTTTCCTAATCCTCGGTGGAGTTGGAGATGGGGAAAAGAGAGGGGGTGGTTAGATTGGAAAGGAGTCAGGTCCTGTTGGGACACGGAGGGTCTAATAGGAGGAGCTATATAGGCAGACCGAAGAAGAAGGGTCAGGGAAAAGAATCCAGTGTGTGGGACAGAGACGACCCGAGGACAGATTTGGCGAGCCCCAAGTGGCCAAGGAGGAATTGATCCCATTCCGTACAAACTGACGACCGTCAAAGCGACCAGGCGAGCCCCCAGGGATCAGTGAAAGAGCTCCAACTTCATGCAAAAACCAACCAGCAAGAGGGCACAGGCAGACAGTAACAGTGAGTGGGCCGAACCGGACAGCGACTCGCACTGCGGTCGCATGCCTTGCTTAGTCTATCACTGTCGTGAGATTGGTGTAGTGTGGCTTTCCTAGCCTGCAGAGTGTGAGAGTTATGTGGACATAAAAAGAGATTAATGGCGAAACTTTGGGTGTTGTCTCACTTCAAGGAGTTCCAGCAACTGTGTCTGTGTGCCTCACAACAAGCACAGTACGTGTGGTACTGTGGCTTTCAAGCAGTGGGAGCCACCGTGTGCGTAAGGAATGAATTTAGTATGCTCACCAAGCAGGAACCGGCCGTCGCGTGGCAGCTGCCCTTGCTCGAGTTGGTTTCGGAGCCAGGAAAATTGCCACACGAAGGGGTCTTGCACCGACCCGGGATACCGTGGGTCGATGCACATTATCCGGCAGTCGGCTTCACACACCTGAAAGTGAGAGAGATATTGACATGTAATTACCTGAATCCACAAGTAGTAGATTGTACTTATGGTTCACAAAGCAGTCGCAATTTCAGAACCTTTTAAGTTATTTTGTCTGACACCTGCATGTCAACACACCTTCCTGGATGCAAGGTACAACTAACTACCTTGAAACAAAAATAATGTGTGTTTTTTTTTTTTACGGAAGCTTGCACGTTTTAACAGACAAGTATTATTTTTGGGAGAAGAGTCTCACGGCTCACATGCTACGTAGAGCACACGCTCGCGCAGTCGTGAGACCCCACAGCCCGCAGTCATAAAACGGCATACTTAAACCGTATCGGCAATACGTTTTTTTTTCTACAGATTTGGGGCGCGTTTTGACAACGTAACATGAGTGTACTTACCACCATCACGTTGAGGGCGTAGAAGTACTTGCGGCACCAGTACGCCGCCTTCGTGACAGTGGGTCGTTCTTGGACGGGCCGACGATGGAGACCATGGTCCCGTCCACGCAACCGATGACGCCGGGTATCCTGCCGAGCAGCCTGAAGCCCTTCTCCGCGTCGAACCTCTCGCTCGGCGTCTCGGGGAAGTGGATCCAGCCACGCTGGACCCCGAGACGACGCACGATAGCGACGGACACGGCGCGGACCGCAACGCTGACTGTCTTTTGGTCCCGCGCTACGTGCTCGTCGCTCGCCACCATGCCTTGGAAGCTCCCCGTGCCGTAGAAGCGCAGTGCACACAACACTTGAAGCTCCACAGTCATGACGTGGTACGCACTCTCCTCACCTCCGGTTCCTCGCGAAGTTCGTCGCACAACCACCGCACCACGATCTTGGGCAGGCGGTATTGCTTCCGAAAGATCTCCTCCGGGAGCTCGAATGCATCGCGGTGTTCCCGATACAGCCTTTCTGGCGAAAAAAAAAGCTCTATTAAAGAAAAAGTCGAAGTGACGAGACGGCGACACCTCGCCGCCGAAAACATGCTGCCAATGACACCTAGTTCCGAGCAAGTACCTTTTGAAACGTACTCGGTACAAAACGAAACGTCATTTTGTTGTCACGTCCGGTAGCCGACTCCGCCCAGTTTTGCCGACTCCGCCCATATTTTTCTAGGGAAATTACGTCACTTTTGTTTCCAACCAATCATACGTGATGACGTCACTTCCGTGTACTAAAAAAAGGTACATGTACAATGTCGAACCTAGCTATCCAGCTCACTCAGTCGTCGTCGTCCTTTTTCTGTACCCGATACACTGTGTGTTTCTTCTTCTTCGTCGTCATCTGTTTTTCGCGCCGTTTCCTACGATGAATTCCCACTAACGCGCCCAACTATCCATTCTTCTATTATAGCTGGAAAGGCTGCCGCCATCTACGAGCGAAAGCGGAAACCATACTGGTTGTGTGCTCTCCGCCGTCGCTTATAGATGGCGGTAGCTGTCCAGGTAGGTTTGTGTTGACATACACAATCCTGGGGAATCTAGCCCTTAACAGCTCCGCTGTAAAAAAGGTGACATATTTCACGAGGCGCCCAGCAAGCGCCCGAACATGTGACTGTATGTTATTAATTTCATTGTCTTTCTTCCTTATGTTAACAAACCAGTTGATAGTCAGCGCTTGCCTTGTGTCTCTTTGTCTTTTGTCCTGGTTTCAGTCGCGCTGTTTTTCAACATGAACGCTCACCAACTTGCTCAGTTATCTCTCCTTCTTGATTTATAACCACTTTACACCTGGTGCAATGTTGACACGAATAAGAACAAAAAAATAGCGCAGTAATATTGAACGAAAGATAGATGTTTAATGAAACGAAATTCTGTCTACAGACAGGAAGAGAAATGTGCCACGCATCTTCCGTCGGCGACGGTAGGGTCCGACCCGAAACAAGCCGTTATCGCTACTTTCATACACGCGGCACGTTCAGGAATGTTCTGAACAAGAACCCCCGATTACAGTCGAGAATGGGCTAGGATTTCTCGGAAAATTACAGAATTCTCAAAACAAGAACCCGAGAAGAACGGGACTCGAATCCCATTCCTCTGTATGACAGCCGCATGCGTTGCCAACTCCGTCACGCACGCAGCAATATCGCCTATGCATTAAGCCTTTCACCATGAAATCCAGACGTAGCCGACGCTACGAGTTGATGAGACTAATCAGACAAAGTTAAAAAAGCACCATCATGGCGTTCGTCGCGTTTTTGTACGTATTCTATCATCGCTGAACCAAAGCAATCATAAACAGAAAAGGTGTAGTGACTTGCGCTTTTGACGCTGTTTGAATGATTCTATTCGCTCGTCTGGACTTTATCTAAAACGAAGTAGAAAAACTATGGCTTATGCGGCATTTACACCACGTCCGAATATATAGGATGGTTCAAGTCACCAGGCTCGATCTAAAATGAACCGTAAAAATCGACGCCTGCACGTAGCTATCTAAACTTTTCGTCAAAGGTGTATTTTACAGGTCAGTTTTTTCTTGTAAAATTACAAAGCGTTGCTCTTTTTTTTTTTTGTAAAATAAAGGGCCAAAAAACTTGCCAGGGTCTACGGCGGGCGGTGACCCAGACGACCAAGTCCAGTAGCGGGGGTGTGTTTTGCGTTCGTATTGATAGATGGCGTCGGGAGCATGCAGCGTCTGAAGGTGCAGCCGACCAGCGAAAGATAGCAGACGACACGCAGACGAAATCCGTTGGCAGCAAAAACGCCGCCGTTATGCAGACGTTTTTTTTTGTTTTTTTTTTACTTTAAGGTTCGCTTTTATTGGTCGCATTTAAGTTTTAACCGAAGGTACATTTCAAAACGGTTATATTAATTTTATAAACTACAGTGGTCGCGAGCCGTCGCGATGAGAGTTCCTGTATACACCTTTGCAAGTGGGATCCCGGCTTAACCTCGAACCGCGCGCCAAGGTGAGGCGGACCTACTCTCCAGCCAGGACGTTCGCTGGTTGTCGTACAATGTTGCCAAGCGTCTCACGCCGAAGCGTACACCACTGAGCGTAGAAAGAAATTTAAAAAATAATTATAAAACATACACGTGTCGTCTTCGACAGCGAAAAAGCAAGGACAATTAAATAAAATGCCTAAAGCGGTAACAAATCGAAAATTTTCAAAAAGATCTAAAGTCTCAAGGCGCTCTCTTCAGAATGCGCCAAAAGTCGCATGGCCTTTGCATCAACGATGGCTGCGCTCGCGGCAGCTCTGGCTTCTAGAACATGCAGGAACAGAGGCTGCGATCGTTATAAAGTCAGCTCCAACCCTGAAAGATGCCCCGTCCTACAATATGTGACGCTACGATTCTGTGTGGGTACCTCCTCCTGCGTTCCGAGACAGTAAGTGTGCCGCTAACGTAAGCCATCGGTGATGCAGCAAACGGCACCAGCTTGTCATCGCGCACCCCAATGACGTGCCCCTGGCGCACCCCAGCATGGCGGAAACGGTACGGGGCGCCGGTATCGCTCAAAATGGCAGCGCACAGGAGCCTTTCTTGCAAACGTGTATAGGCTCCCTACGGGAGCCAGAATTGCGCGTTCATCTCCGTAGCGTCGTCTTTCCTGCACGGCATGTTGATCCCGCTCGTCACGTGACTGAATTCGGCGAATAGCGGCGCTGCGCGTTCGAGGCGTGCGATGCGCGCACAAAAGCAGGGGAACGTACGCCGGGCCGCGTGCAACGTCTACTTTCCTGCACGGCACTTGATCCGGCTCTTCACGTGATCGGATCTCGGCGAATAGCGGCGCGACGGCACGTGGAAAACAGACGCGCAACTCTGGCTGCCGTAGGAAGCCTATACAGGAACTTGTCGCGATTAAAGTCCCTGTATCTGGGAAAAGTGGCGCATTCTCTTCCTTCCTCCTCCAAAAAACCCTCCTTACCCAACCTCTAACTTCCGGTTTGCGACGGAGGCGCCCTCTGGAATTTTCCAAGCGTCTCGACGCCTCGGTCAGCTGGAGTGAGGGAGTTGCCGATCGTGTGGACTTTTCTCGTCGTGTAAGCGTGGCAATGACATCATTTAGAGCCCGCACTGAAGCCGCTCTAGATCTGTTCGTCCAACCGTGGATCCCGAAAGTGGTTTGGATAATCGTCCCTACCGAGTTGCGTTAGGTCAGTGTCTTGTGAGTGTTCGGCTTCACAGGAATTGCAAGTCGCTTTTAATCATCATATCAAACCGCCGAATTGCAATTTTATTATCAACGATTTCAAATGATTGACTACTTTTTTAATACGTGTACTTGGCAAGTCTTCGGGACGGTTTGGCCTACGGGCGCTAAAAACAATTTGGCGGCCTAGAAAGCAAGATACTATTTTCTTTCTAGTCGGGGAAGCGTTGATGTGGTTGACGCTAAGCTAGCATTTTTGCGCTGACTGCAGTACTAGTAATGATAAAAATCGCTGCTTATTTCTGTGCGAGTATTCTGTGCATGCTGTAAAAATTTGCGGCATCGCGGGCCTTTCGCTACGGGGCAACGCGGTGTCGCTACTCTTCCGAGCGTAATAAATACTATTTCCGTTATTTTATTTGATGAAACCGTTTTTAGACATGAAAACTCCGTTTATGTTTAGTTTTGTTACTCAGTAATTTTATCATTGTCTGTTTCTTTTCTGTTATTCGCTGATACTAAAAAAATCCAGGTTTAATTACGATTTATGCTCCTTTTAGACCCCTGGGCCAGCGTCCTAGCGCTAGAAACCTGGAGCAGACTTGAAAACCAGCGCTCGGTTTCGCACCTAATCGAGTCGAGCAATTGCAGGTTATTTCAGTAAAAGGGAATGAGTGAGCCAGATATAATTCAAATCTTACCCAGAGAACAATGCAAAACAAGCGCAGGGATTGCCGGACATTATTGTGTCCGACAATGGTCCCGCTTTCGCCAGCGCCGAGTACCTGGACTGGCTGCAGAAGAATGGAATCCGCCGGATGCTGGTTCCGCCCTACCACCCAGCTTCCAATGGTGCAGCCGAGCGGGTGGTACATGCAATCAAGAACAAGCTCAAGAAGAGCCATCCCGGGGATTTCCGGACGCAGGTGACCCGGGTACTGTTTTTACACCGGCAATTATCAGTAGTTTATTTTAAAGGGTACATTTTACAGCGTATGTATATCGCCATGTGTCCGTCGCTGTGTGCGTTATTTTGTTTACATGCCACTACACAAGCTCGTTACATGGCCCGTAAACAGCATCTCGGTAAGGGATCATAGCCCAGGGGAGGGGGGGGGGGGGGGGGGGGGGGCTCTGCCCCCCCCCCCCCCCTGCTCCGGATTATATTAGGGGAAGCACGAGCCCCGATGCCCCCCCCCCCCCCTCCCCCGTAGTCTACGCCTATGCCTGCACCACTACTGTGTGATGCATGTTATAGACCCCAGGTTAGCGGTTGTACCGGACTGATTAAATTGCTCATCTAGAGCTGAGACATCAGACGTCCACTGAGGCAGACTAACTTCCGGCTGTATAAACATACACACAACAATTTGCTTTTTGCAAGCGGCCACGTGATCAGAAGCCGATTAGATGCCGCCAATGTTGATCATAGCCACGCGCTGGGGTTGGCAAGGCACAGGAGACGCGCCGAGTTCAACACATTGTTATGGTTCGGCTATTGTCGGTCATCGCAGCGATTGGACACGGGCCACTACCCGAATGCTTCACGAGCTAGTAATTATCACGAGCCCAAATCAAGTGCCCACGCAATGCTCAGGTCCAATCTATGAGCCGCATTCAAATGTCGTCACTGGGCGGTACTGCGACCGCCAAGCTACGTTATTAAGTTTTGCGAAGAAGATATTGAATCGAAATCCTATAATATGAGCCATCTTTGAGTAAACTTGTGTCAAAATGGACATGGCTCGACTATTTCCTGGCACTCGTTCATAATTTTACATTCGGGCACCCTCACCTCAGTCAGGAACTTTTTGAGATCGGCAGAGTTCATAAATGTTGATGAAATGCGAATTTTAGGACCCTCGACTACAAGCTGCTGCTATGGCAAATCTTCTAAAATAAATCATCTTTGAGAAAACGTGTCTTGAAGTAGACATGGTTCGACTGTTGTCAGGCATTCGTTCGATATTTCAAATTTTGGAACTCGCGCCTTGTCCGGGAACGTTTTGAGGTCGACCGAGTTGTCAACTGGCGACAAAGCTACTGCTATTTTAAAATTTTTGGCTTCCGTCCTCTTCGAGAAAGAAGATCAAGTTGTATATTTCAGTACATTCTTCTCCCGAACGCTTTTGATATTTCTTTTTTCTTTTTTGTCTGCCGTTTGTGCGCAGGGCGATTGGGATAATTAATTTAATGTAAACATTTAGTACCTGATTAAATATTACTTTTGACATGTGACTGTTACGTTCCCAAGAACAATCACTCTCTCTTAAATATGGGTACTCACCGCAATGCTCCACTCCTTATCACAAAGATCACCTTGGTATGATCACATAACATCAATAATTAGCGACAATACTTTGAAAACCTTTTTTTATAATTTTAGATAAGTTTACTATAAAACAACAGTTTCTGTTTGCTAGTTTGTTGATGTCAGTCGCCGAATACTGGAAATGACCGTAAACATCTAAATGAGAACGAATCCACTTATTTGGCAAATTGGTATCAGGAACCCAAGAAAATAATTTTGAGAAAAAACAAAATGTACCCAGCATATTAACGATTCTTCTGGTTTACTGCATCCATATGGCAAATCTTATACTTTTTTAGATTTTTAAATCGTGCTTATTTGAACTTCGCTGTTTCTCAAGATTACGTGATTTGCCTCGGAAATAGTTTTGTACAGATGTAATACACATCTTAGACATTACAAAATTTGTCATAATATTGTAGAGGGATTTAATTTAATTTATACAATCATGACGAGTTTTTTATACCCAAGAATAAACTGTATATTGTCATAACTTGAATACTATCCGTAGTGGCAATTCATAAAAAAGTTTATTCGACTAGGGAACCTGCAGTTTACACGTCTACATCCTAAACTTTTAGCACAAGAATAGCGGTGTATGATAGGATGGAGCAGTAGCATGGTAAATTGTTCAAAGCGTAACGTTTCGGTGTTACGATCCTATTTACATATTAAATGCATGGGCTTCTATGGGAGCGCTGCCGTAACCCGCTAAGAGATGGCGCAAGCATACGATGGCACACATTTCTGGGCATGAAGAAACCCTACAAGGATCATGTGACGGGCTAGTTGGTTATACATTACGAATTTAAAAGTAGTTAAAAATTACGAATTTAAAAGCGCCTGTCCGTGTCTGTGTCTTCTACTTGTCCTCGTCTTTAGCGCTACTTTTAAATTCGTAATGAAGAAACCCATTGAGGAGATGGAACAAGACGACCGAACCGGTGTACTTCTTCTTCCTCCATATGCGCCTTCGCAGTCCTGCTTTTATGCGCACAAACTCGGGCACGTCGGAAGTACTCCCCCCCACACATACAAAAAAAAACAAAAAAACGTGCCTTAGCCTTTTATGCGCATTGGTAGGTAACACCTACACTTTAATAAAAACTTGAGGAAAGTTACGCCATAGCCTCCTCTATACTCACAAGGCCTGGCAGTTCGATGACGGAGCCATACAGTGCCAGTCGCAGAATAGAGCGCGAGGATCTGTTATCACAGAGCAGTTCTCGGGGAATCTGGTATTCAGCGCACAACTTTTGCAGCGGCGAGGACCCGAAACATGGTTTTCAAACCCGACGAGAAAAGAAGCGGTAGCCCGAGGAACGCGAGAAGCACGAGCGGACATTGCATCGCTCGGGACGAGTGTGTTTCGGCGTCTCGCCGCAGCGGGGCGCCCGTTACATGCCTGCCTCTTGTCTGTCGCTCTACCTTTTCACTTTCGGGGGCCGCGTCTCGTGGCGATCTGCCAGGCTTTGTCAGTATCGAGGAGGCTATGGTCACACATTCCAAATTACAGGCACTGTACTCGGTCGCAACGGGATGCCGTGAAATGAGGTTGGCAAATCAAAAGCGATGGGCAAGGGGTTCCCAAGATGCCCTGCACGGCACTATACGCCGCTAGGATCGCCTCCATTTTGCAAGAGGTCGATTCCCACCCCTGCCCGTTTCGATTTGGGTGAGCACCGTACCGGCGTGTGTTCGTGTAATCACTACTTCCCGATACTTGTTAAAGACCCAAGGCTGGCAGTGGTACGTGCACTGCTTATATATCTCATCTACAGCGGAGACAACGCCTAGATTGTGAATTAACAGGAGCAAATGACTAAGAAGAGAAGAAGGTGACAGAACAGAGCAGTTTTCTCCTTCTTCACTTCTTAGTCATTTGCGCTTGTTAAAGGGCCCATGAAACGAGTTTTGGGCTGGAATAAATGCATTCATATTGGGATTTTACTAATAGCACGTCGTTCAGTGGGCCAAAAGAAAAAAGATAGAAAGTCAAAAGCCTGACTTTTGGTACGAAAATTTGAAAAGCACAGCGGACTATTTTGTACCTCCTTCCCTTCGTAAGCTCACTGCCTTTTCACTATGATATATCCGCGGTTCCCAAAGCGCGTCAGCGGTGCCAATCTGACGATGGCACCGCTGACGTCAGGAGACAATGTCCAATGAGGTTGACGAACTTCCCGTTTTATGAGTACACACACAACACAGTCAATCGCCATTTTGAGACCCCATTCTTTCAATAGAATCCTTCATTTTAACACAAAACTTCTAGCACACCAAAAACGGGTTTAATCTACTAAACACACGGCTGTAAAAAAGAAGAAAAATATCAGGCGTGAGAGCAACAGTTTTTTGTTCTATTAAGTTGTCCTAGTACTATGAAATATAATCCTTCCACTGTGTCTAAAGTTCCTCCCTGATTTTATCTATTTTTGTTCTATCGACGAACACCTTTGATTCACTTAACGTAAGCCATACGAAAGCTGCGAAATCGGACACCCAGCCCCTCTAATATATCAGTTACACTCTCTTCCGTAGAGTGTCACCAAATTCCCGACCAGGAAGTGTATATTTGACCGCGCAAAGCGCAGACTAAACATTTCCATCGGAGAGGAGGAGGAGGAGGAGGGTAGGGTTACCGAATGTGCGGTGGAGCAACCAGACAAGGAAGCCGCATTGTTGGTGGAAAGCTATACAATGCCCGGAGCGCGTCTCCGACTGGCGTTCTTTAGCGTCGTATTCCGCCCGCACATCGAAAGTGGTGCCGATCGAAGTGGCAACGAATGACGTCACAAAAGAGCCGGAGTGCCACGCTGTCGGGCGTCGCGATCCTGGCGGTTGGTCATAAAAGTTCTGGAGAGATACAAAAAAAATCACGAAAGAACGCGAGTGTCTCTGTCGTCGATGCGTCCCAATTCTTGGCTGCCATAGCTTCCGTGGTCTGTCAAGCCAACAGTCAAGCCGAAGAGCGACCCTGCAGCGGGACAGGCGTCTGCTACATCCGCCACCGCCGCTGTGAAAACGTCAGGATCGCGGCCGGCGACAACATGACGCTTTTTATGACGCCGTAGGACGTAAATCAAAAGACGCGAAAAACACACCGCCACTTTTTCGAACTTCTATCGCGAAGTCGGATCGTCACGCGCATGCACGGAAATTGAAAATAAAGTGACGTTGCTCAGAGGTTCGGTGCCAATGTTTTATGCGGTTTCTTTTTTTTTTTTTTTAAATATATACTAGTCTTTTTGACGGACATGAACACACAAAAAGCTTGAACCAGACCCGTGTCAGGTGATCTCTGTGCTTTGGGGTTAGGCACGCGATGACAGCCAGCATACACCAGATTCCTTTCACACCGTCAAAACTAGCGTTCGTGCTAGTTGGCCTACGCATATAAACGACCAGACTTTCGTCGAGTCAATCTTTCAAGGAGACAGAAAGAAAGGTCAACGGGCACAGGAATGGTGGCGGCTTGCGGTGCCAATCTACCCTTGCGAGCGAACGTGAAATGCGAGTGAGGCGAAACAATTCATTGAAAAGAAAAGGGCTAGGGACTGTCAACGGGTGACGTTGGCCAGATGAAACGTTCACCACCGATGTTTGTGGAAGCCGCCAAACCGTCTGACACACAGCCATTGGTGTACGAGAGAGTCTTCTGTTTTTCGTGTGGTGTCTTTCTGAAAACGTTGCCACTCTCAGAGCCGCTCGAAGAATTGTGCCAGTGCGATCCTATCCTTGGACAAGAAGTGTGCGAATAGCACGTCGAGTCGAATACCGAATATTCATCCTCTTCAACAGTTAAAAAAGTTACTGATGCACCAGAGTTTTATGATCTTCTTCTAGCCCATTTACATCGGGTACATCTTTAACTTCTGTTGCTTTTATTTGTGCATACATTGTTGTTTTACTGTGCCACTATTGCGTTCTTCGATTCACCTCCCTCCTCCACTTTACATAGTGCCTTAACAAGGCCTAAGGGTAAAATGAATAAAATGAAAATAAATAAAGTGCAAGCTAATATACTGTGGCTCTTCCTTCCAGTATGTAAACTACATCCTTAAAAAAAGGCCAGTGAAATTGCTTTTCTGCAAAACACGAAAACAGCTAGTCACGGCGAACAACAGAATGGTTCGAGCGAATGGCGATCTGTTTAAGCATAGTACCGGCGTCCAGTCTTCCATCACTAGTGCGCGGTGCGCGTTAAAAGGCCCCAGGCTAGCAGTACAGTACTGAACTGGCGAAATTTCTAATCTACAACGTACACACCGTAGCGAGCGCCTATATATACTTTTCCGGATAATCCCAGGAGACCTCACGGCTATCCCGGATTGCAGTGGTGCAAGGCGAGGGGAATTGTGGGGTTGTTCCTATGCACGCTGGGGCCGACCCGGACGCTTCGTATGTCCCAGAAGCGGCGCCATACATTTTCGCCTATCTCCAGGAGACCAGAACACACACAACATAAAAGCTACACAAAAGAAGGTCATCACGTATATCTAATTTGACCGAGGACAGCCCAGACGCTGCAGAAAGGCCAGTGGCCCATACCGAGGAAGCCCACGGCGCCTCGCGGTAGCAGGGTGAAGATGTGATGAGTACAAACAGGTAAACTTGATGGTGATGACGAAAGTTCGCCATTCAAGATGGAGGGCGAGCGCAAACAGGTAGACTAAACACGAAGGTTCGCGATTCAAAATGGCTGTCTAAACAAGCGCAAAATTATCACTTCTTTTAGAGTATATAGATAGGGGTGGCCAAGCTGCGGCTCGCGAGCCGCGTGCGGCTCTTCGCATGTTAAAGTTCGGCTCGTGGATCCTTCCCCAAACCACCCCCTCCCCCTCCCATGCCTTCCTCCCGGTCACACGAGAACTTCCCCAAAAAGATAAATGGAACGCGTTTTAAATCGAAAGACTGGTTGCGGTTTGGTAGTCTTGTGCAACTGCTACCTTGCGGACAGTTGGACTGCTTTAGAATTGGATAGACTGGAAGTGGTTCGAGTTTCGTTTATTGCTCTGGACATAGGGTTGCCCCCTTGCCCCCCCCCCCCCCCCCCCCACCCTCCCCCCCCCCCCCCCCTCGTTCTTCGCGGCTCTTGGAAGTTTCGTGCTTTTGTTTGCGGCTCTTAGGCCGGGTCAACCTGGCCACCCCTGGTATAGACCATTCTAAGAATGGACTCCTGCGTCCCGCCATCTTCCTGAAAATGGGGCTGTGGAACGCGCTCTGCGCATGCGCGAAAGCTCTTTTCCGAGGATAATCAGAAGCCGCGTATGCAGCCGCAGCCCGGTGACTCAGCATTTTTCGCTCGGACGATGGCTGCTCAAAAAGTGTTGTTGCTCTCCTTAGCTCCAAACAGCCTTGTGTAAGTTACTTTCAAACAGCAATTCGTTACAGTTACTGTTACTTCCAGATAAAGCTAGCGAAGTTACCGTTACACTCACAGTAACAAAAAGCGATTCGTTACGGTTATAGTTAATTTTAAAAAAATAACGGCGTTACTATAAAGTTTCTTTCGCATAAGAGCACAAATTAAAAAAAAAAAAGGTAGAAAACGCTTTTTTCCGGAAGTTAATTACAGAAGGTGCAAGTAAAGTTGGTGCAAGTTGAGGCAAGGCAAACATGACGCTCGAAATGTCGGAACGCATCACTTGAAAAGTGCAAGGAATGGCAAGATTGTGCTCGTCCAATGCTGAAGAAACTGTGAAAAGTAACGATAAAAGTAACGTCGTCGCTTTCGTTGTTACTCCAGAGAAAGTAATAGATCTACAATTACAAACAACCTTTCGAAAAGGTAGCGTGCTACAGTTAAAGGGGTCATGAAACGATATCGGGTTGGAATGTTCATGACTTTACAGGGGCGTACTGGTCCTAGCTTCGCCCAAGTATTCTCGCACAGACCGCCACTGATTCAGAAGCTTCTTGGTTCCGGTGAAATTGCGAGGATAAAAAGGGACTGTTTCTTTCAGTCTTGGTTTCGCAAAGCTTGAGGACGTAATTGTGGAATCGAAACCACCCGCCTGACGACATTCTACTTCGGCTCGTAACAATCAATGCTTCAGCGGACACTGGGGTAGTGGCTCGTGTCCAACCACTGCGGTGATCAGAATAGCCGAACTCTAACAATGCCTGGAGCACAGCACGCGTTTGCTACTTTGCCGACTCTAGCGCGTGGCTATGATTAACGTTGGTGGCATTGGATAGGCACTAGGCCACGTGACCATTTGTTGTGGCTCCGAGTTGACGTAATGAACGATACTCAAATTTCTCAAATTTATTTGACGACTGTGATTGCTTCGAAACAAGAACTAAGACAAGTTTATTTGGTTATGAACGTTAGGGGGTAGTTGTGAGTAGTATTTAGCGAAAGTTGAAAAATCGTTTCATAAACCCTTTAAACGATAAAAAAAAAAAACTAAGTTACCTTAACACGCCACTTGTAACACGCTACTACTCAAGACTGGCTCCAAACCCCCAAAAGCTGATAAAAGTGTGTGTCCCATGTCCAAAGCGGTATAGGGCAAAAGGTTCCGAGGATGCCCCAGATTAAAAGCGCGCGCATAATCATACGGACTGTTGTTTTTTTGTTTTCGTTTCTTTTTGAAGCCACCGGAAGCCCGCGCTGCTTCGCCGGCATTTCCAGCCCCCGGAAGGCCAGACTAATTGGGTCGGCTCGGAGACGACGATGTTGCCGCGGCCGCCTCAACAACCCCGCGTCCTCCCCCCTCCAGGCGCACGCCCGGATTGCCCATGAACGGCTGCCATTCATGCTATGCACGACGGCCGAAGAACGGGGCCTGCTTCTGCCGACCGGAGACAGCGCGGGCGCCAGCCGAACACTCATTAACGACGCTGACGAGCCTAATGACGGCGGTCCTGGCGCGCGCCTGAGTCTCACTGTCACGGAGATGGAACTCGTACGCGATCACTCTATTACGGGCGCTTTGCGAGGTGAATCGCGTACAATACAAGAAAGACAGAGCGTCGATTGACTCGCAATGCAGTTTCGAAAAAATAATTTCTCCAATGTACACGTTAGAATAGAAATCGCTTTTCCCACTACCGTGGCGAAGACAATGGTAACGCAAAATCTGATGCAGCTCGGATGGATACACGTGACAACACTCCATCGTTGACGCCATGGAGACCTCGTTACCGCCACAGCAACAGCGCCATCCGTGACAATACGTAGTTCTAGGCTTCTTGTTATTATAGTAGTGTTGCGGTCAGACTCTTCTGACCGCAACACTATACGACACGGAAGAAAGACGAGAACATGTTACTTTTGCAACACTTTTCCGAGAACAACATGACTTTTGAACGGTCGCAGCCGTGTAATCGACCGCTTCTGCTCTAAAACATCGCCCTGGCCTATTAGCACCCGCCACAGATTCGCCGGTAAATTGAGCTTATGGTTGTTTCATTAACTGTTCCCGAAGAGATCGCTACTTTAACGTACGGAAATGTTGCAGCGGTGGACGTTCATCCGAAGTTCGTTGGTTTCGCAGCAGACGACTCTTGGCCAGCAGACGACAGCGTGACCACGCATTTGGTGCAGTCACACTATGGTGCCTGGATCGCGTCTTCGACTGGTGTGTTTATCGTCCTATCCCGCCCACACATCAAAAGTGGTCCCAAAGTGGCAACAAATGACGTCACAGAAGCCAGAGTGTCATGCTTTTGCCTGTCGCGATCCTGGCGGTTGGCCGTAGAAATGCTGGCGAAAAGCACGAGCGAACGCGAGTGTCGCTGTCGTCACGGCGTCCCAGGCGTCCCAAACTTCCGGCTGCTTTAGCTTCCGTGAACTGTCACAGTGGAGAGCGACCTGCAGCGGAACAGGCGTCTGCTATTCCTACCACAACTGTTGGAACGCCGCCAGGGTCGCGACCGGCGACAGTATGACACTTGTATGACGTCGTCAGGCGGAAATCGAGGGACCACTTTTTTGGCGGCGGTAAACACACCAATCGGAGACGCGTTCCAGGCACCGTAGTGACACGAACGCTCGCGTGACGTGTGTCACGCGCTGTCGTACGACGCGATCCTGGTGATTAATCAGGGAACTTCTGAAGAAAAAAAAAAGCACGAGCAATTGTCTGTGTCACCGTCTTCGCGGCGTCCCAACCCTAGGCTGCCCAAGCTTCCGCGGAATGTCAAGCCGGAAAACGACGTGCAACGGAACAAGTCTGTCAGTACCATCACCGCTGATGTGATACCGCCAGAATGGCGGCCGGATGACAGCATGACACTTCTATGACGTCATAAAAAAAAATCAAGAAACCACTTTTTTTTTTCGACGCCGTAAATTTATCAGTCGCAGTCGCGTTTTTGGCACCATAGTTTTGGTGCTGCTGAATAGGCTCCTTCGGGTTGTATACGGAGCACAAGTTCGTCTGCTTCTTACACAGGGGTTGATATGATGTCAGAACGCCGAGCTCTCATTGGCTGATTAAAAACAAAAACAACAGTGGGTAGACCTCGAGCCATCTAGCATTGAGGTCTACCCATTATCCTTCCAATCAAAGCCAATCAGAGCTCGGCGTCTTTCTGACGTCACTGCAACCCCTGCAAAAGAAGCAGACGACTTGCCCTCCGCATACGGTCAGCTGTGGTGGGACTTGGTGGGAAACTGAGTTTAAAATATCCAGAGCGTCTATTTACCCTCAAAACACTCGAGAGAGCCAATCGTCCCAATCAACGAAGGGAGGGAGGCGAATGGCGAGCTGAATAGACAAGGTGTTTTTGAGAAAAAGACAACCGTGTTTTTCGGCCCAGGCAAATAAACTGTACGTCGTAGAAAGCTCAAACTCCGTGAGAATGCGACACTAGCGGTTGGGATAGAACGAAGAAAGTTTAAAAAGATGTCGTTACCTGGATCAAAAAATAACTGAGAAAAAACGAAATTTCTCTATAAGCTCGACGTCCACCTAAGCCTAATATCGTCAAAACAGGAAATGACACTGGGCGCCTGTAGCATCTATTTCACTGGAAAAAAAATTGTCAGCAAGAAAGAAAACGATATCCACTTTTTTAATGGTAACTAAGTGTTTTCCCACTAATGTAATTCCCACAAGCGCCCACAATGTCAGTTCTTGTTTTTAAGATATTAGACTTAGATGGGTCGTCGACTCATAGTAAAATTTAGCTTTTTTTTACTTGTGTTTTAATCTAGGTAACGTCATCTTCTAAACCTACGCGTTCTATCCCAACCGCTAGCCTCACAATCTCACGCAGTTTGAGTTCTCTATACGGTGCATAGTTTATTTACCCGGTCCCGAAAACACGTTTCTCTTATTTCAGGAACTCCCTTCCCAGTATGCTTAATAAATGTAAATAAAAAAAATTGGGCCTGTTTTGTGACAGGGAGCATAATGTAAGTACGTCCAACTACATGATCAATTCCGCAGCGCAGACTTTCCTTTTACGCCTAAAGATATGTTCAAACTCGTCATTGTCGCAGCTCCCCCGGTGAATTGCAACAATTAACTTCTCTATTTTTATTTTTATTTTTTGCGGGCAAGTAGACGTTTTTGATTTTGTAGAGTGTATGTGCTTAAAATAATTTTCGACCGAGGAAATAAAAAACGTTACGAGAGATCTGAATAACAAGGAAAGCAGTTCTTCCAATGTGTACAAATTCCGAGACATCCAGATAAATTAACCAGCAAAGAACGAACGCGGAAACATCCCATCAAGCTGAACAATGGACGGCCTCGTCCCCTCCCATATATTTCAGCGACCGGCTCTCCCCATATGCTTTGCAGGAAAGTAGAGACAATCCAGATTTCTCGGGGTGTGCAATTCACTGTCCGGTATATACCGTATTTACTCGAGTAATAGTCGCACTGTTTATGAAGAAAACCCGAGGGTTCGCTTTTCCGCGGAGCACGCAGGTTACCAATCACCGCGATCAACATGATGATTCCAGCCCTTTACAAGACACAGATAACGTCTTCGTGCGAAGCTACCATCTGTGAGGATTGCATTTGTACGGAGAATCGTGCTCTCGATCTTATTATTCGCTATGTTACTTATGCGCAACGCAATGATTGGCTGTATATATGTTTTGTGGGAAAGTATACGCAAGGGCCTTGTTCATAAATAGTGCGTCTATTACTCGAGTAAATACGGTACAGACGCCGAAAGTTGTTGCAGAATGCGTAATAAAGAATCCGACTCGCTCGATAACAGCCAGCCGCATCATACACCGCATGGCATCTTGGAATCTCTCCAAAACTATGAAAGCCGCGCGCAAGTCGTGTCCGGATCCGCGGTGAGGTTAGCTGCCCATCCGTCACTCTTCGTCTTGCTCCCTCGAAGCGGGACCACGACAGCGAGGTCAGGCTGCCGTCGTCGCCGTCGCCCGAGATCGGAGCTCTTTGCTTCCGCCTCGACGCGTGTTTTGCCTCCCTTGTATCGGCGCTGTTCAAAACAAACCGCTAATGAGCGCGGAACGCAAACAAAAAAAAAAAAAAAAGAAAGACAGATTATGGCTAAGACTGGTTAGTGTGTAGATGGAACACGTTCCGCTAACAAGGCGTGGTAAGCCGAAGAAGAGATGCGGGTTTGACTGCGTGTGCCTGTGACACAGTACCGTCGACTATGTCACGTTGTGTCGCGAGACCTTAGGTCTGCTAACGTCGAGAGCCGTCAGAACATCCCTGCTTCGCATGAAGCGTGGCAACTAATTGAAGAGGTAGTTTTGCACGTGACATATACGAAGCACGGATATGATCGATGGCCTCGTAGGACGGAGTGATCTTTTTTATGATTATGAACTTCTTTTGGGACGTCCTTGGTCTATCGACTCTCTTGGCCAGACGACTAGTTCGCGACATGGTGTTTTTATATAAGTTGCTCAATGCTGTCATTGATTGCCAGATTTGATTGAGTAGAATCTCAATTCATGTCTCCCAGCGGCAAGATAGATCCACGCCTTCTTTTTTATCCTTCTTATTTATAATCTAGTCCTCCGCTGACACGGGTGATGCTCATGTACAACAAGTGTTTTGACCCTGACGTGAACGTTTTTACTCCTTTTGAAAAGTTCAAAAACACAGTATAATACTAAGAATTGCTGTGTAGTGTGTAAATGTTAGTGCTGTCTCATTTCGTGCAAGTGTAACCCTCATAAGGCGCTAAAGCTGTTAGGGACACAATAAAGCTCGGATTGCTTGTTTAATCTCGGTGATTCACAACGTATACATATAGAAAACGTAAGCAAGCACCTCTGTGTGAATGGGACTTTACGCTGTCTTAATTCCTGTTGACACATCACCGTTTGCTTATATTACGTTGTGTTGCGAAAGCTCAGGTCTGCTTACGTCGAGAGCCACCGGTACATCATCCATTTTTTATATTAAACGTGGCAATCAGTTCAAGGAGTAGCCTTGCACGCGACGTCCGAGGCGTGGATGTTGCGGTGAGTTTTACGTAACGAAAGAAAACGGAAGCAAACTTTCCTGCGTGAATTGGCCCCGTAAGTGATGACGTCACAACATGGCGTCTGGGTCCAAACAAACCGTTGCTAGGGGCGTTGCTATGAACTAATGCATGGAGACTCCACGTGAGGCTAGATTTTTGCTTACAAGTAAATAATTTTTTGTGAGCAACCTAACTTCTTGATATCTAATTATGAAGATGTTCTTGTCGTCTCAGTGTCTTATTGCAACTATGAAAACCATTTCTGAAGTGTTCCACTCCACTTTGCTTTGGTAGCAGACGACACGATAGATTTGCTGGCCTCTGTTGCAGCGGGCCGTGGCCATAGAGGCCTCCGCAATGTGCGTTTTTTTCTGTGAAGAACCCAGCTTAGTTCAGAGGGGTGAAAATGCCGTAAAATCAAACCACGTCATGCAGATCATTTACGATGACGACCTGAAGTGCACTACCGGCGTAGTGCAGGCCAGTATGAGAAACAAATCGTACGCCGTCAAGGTAATTCGTTTATTATTATTATTATTATTATTATTATTATTATTGAGGTTGTCAGGTTAATAAATAATTCCATGTCTACCGCGATTTTTCAGTCACCATTGCAGCGATGGTTACAACCAGGTACGACGCACCCTCACATAGCGCGAGTCCACAAACAAAATTTGGGTTCTCGACCGATCGCCTTAAGTGCTTTTCTCACGGGTCCAATCCGATCTTTTAGCAGACGATCATCTCGATCGACGCCCGGACTTTCGATAAACCATATTTCGCATCGCATCCCACTATGAATTATTTTAAGTTACTGAAAATCATTACATTTAGAACAAATGCAAAATCAGAATATCGTCCTTATTCGCACGATTCAAACGACGGCGCCGGCTTGGCCTGCCGGCCGTGTGGCAGACGGCATACTTCTTGCATTCGTCGTCTGCTGCAGGCATCTTGAGGACCGGAAGTTGTAGTCGTAGATATTTCAGAAACAAGTGATTACTGGCACACTTCTGTCGAAATATATATGACATTCAAGCTTTCCATATATCTGTGATTTTTAGAAGTTTAAATCCTACTCCCGATTTTGGAACGGTCAGGTTTCCGTAGCGAATCCTAGCCACATGTATTTGTCCATAACAACGACCTTAGCAACGGTTTGTTTGGACCCATGACGTCACACTTACGGAGTCAATAGAGAGTATTAGTATTGCCTGGTATTGCTTATTCGCTCTTTCTTGCGTGAGTTGAAACATGGTGGTGCCAGTGTGCAAACAGCTCCCAATGGGGAGACTGTAGTGAGGGTGGGCGCAACTCAAAACCTGGAGAGCGTTTGCAATTTAATGGCGGCTCCTGAGGGAGAGGATTCGAGAAAGGATATGCACCAGTGTTGTCTGCACGAGAGCAGGCGCCCGCTCTGTTGCAACCCTGTTGCTCCATGCGCCTTTCCTCCTCTCGCCTCCCATTGCAAGCAACGAGCGCCTTGGCGCAGCCTCTCTCGCTTCCTTCTCGCTCTGAGAATTGCAAACGTCGAGCGGAGAAAGCAAAGTTGCCAGACAAGCAGCAACGTCCAAGATGGCGGAATTTACCATTTTTCGAATTAAAAAAATACTTAACCTATCGCAACAAAACTGGTGGCTATGAAAAAGTAATCATTTATACCTTGTGTAAATTATTCAAGCACCTTAATGGGCTTTTATGACCCGAGTTAGGAAAGAAAACGACCCTTTGCCCCATAGACTCCCAGCAAAATTTAGCAATTAAATGGCGTCCATGTTCCGTGGTCGCCGACCTAGCAGTTGCGCCCACCCTCACTTGAGCCTCCCTAAGCTCCCAACCACTTCCGCTCCTGAACCAGACGATGGGTTTCGCAGTGTATGCGAAATCAAATATACACGCTATCTTTTGGAAATGACCACTTTTATCACTGTCAGACATAATTCACTCTTATTCCATAATAATGAGGAAAAAAGTAGGAATTATACGTGAACCGAGTGTGCTGCGGCTACCCAATAGATGGCGCCACTGAGTTTGATGCCAAACAAAAAAGTGGCGAACACATTGCTGGGTACTGACGGCTACTTCTACTTGCTGGTTTCTTCGAACTACAACTTGGGCTGTGTGAGACTAACACAGCGAACCAAACGCCAGCGGCGCATAAAAAACTGTCATGGCCGCGAACGACGTCCCATGCAAGCCATGTACAGACAGTGGGCCTTTTTCAAGGTTTGGCCACGATCGTGGCGCGCCCTCGCGGGAATCGCTCGAAACACTTTTGGGGGCTCCGGAATCGCTGCTCCGTCATCCCCGCCAGCGTGTGTGTGTCTACAAGTCCGTGTGATTACGAGTGTTCTTTGGTGGCGTTGTTTCGACTTTCGCCATTCTGCACGTTTCTTTCTCTCGTCGTTTCGCGTGCATCTTTGGTCCGAAATGGCTGAGGGCGACCCTAGAAGTTTATCGAAAACCATCGTCCACGATACGGACGATCTCATTCGTCTTTATTCGCGACTCCAACTAACTATAGGTGGCGCCACTCATTTTCCAAGATGGCGGTTATAGTAACGGTCGGAGATGCGTGCAGCTGTTGAGCCTGCCTAGTGTTCTGGCTTCACTGAGCGACACAAATTATTTCTGGTAATATGAAGAAGCTAGGGTGTTATGAGCGCAGGCCCTCTCTTTACCCTGAAAACAGGAACGGTATTTAGCGTAGTATTTACGCAAAGATGCGCGTTTAGTTCTCGAACGAAACCGAAACTATGCTCTATTTTGGATTTAATTTCTTGATATAGGTCTTAATTTCGGATTTTTCATAATTCAAGATGTGTCTGGTCTCACATCGTAATTATTTAGCTATAGCAGTTGTTCGTGGAAACTTCATTTCGTGGCATACATGTTTGATCCAGGCTGATATTTGTAGTTGTAGTTGTTGAAAAAATCACTGCTGATATTAGTGCGTTCTCACTGCCCTTTTTCGCTCATGTAATTGTCATGGGAAATAATGAACTGCGATCTTTTTAATGGGTTTTTAGGTATTTAGATGATTAATTGATTTAACATTATTCCCAGCACAATAATAAGAGAATAATTCCAACTTTTACAATATGTCCACAAGACGTAAAAATTAATACACGCTGTTCTCACTGCAACAACCCAAAGACGGAATCCGAGTCAGACAGCTGAACTGTGCGTGTGTGTTTTTATAGCAACGCGTGACGCATAGGACTATATATTACATCCAGTGTTTGACTGTTTGTCAGTCTTGATAACGATGACAGAGTTTTTTATATGTTAAAAAGAAAACAAAATTATACCTTTCTTTAAAGACTATTATGGTTAAATGGCGTATTTTCGTGATCTTGGCGTTAATTGGGGGCATACATTGCTGTGATTTGTATTAATTATAATAATATTAAAATTCAGATATTTTAATACGTAATTTTTCAAGCTCTAATATAATTTGTTGCTTATGATCTAAGTTTCAACGCGCTAACAAATATGACAATCAAAAGTGTGCTAACTATCATCACTGGTCGCGATTGCAGCATTTTGAATTACCAAGTAATAAAATAAAAATAGTCTCAAAATCAATGAAAACTTTCTAGCCATGTAAAAGTACATTAATTGTGGGTAGAGTATATTTTGCTATCAAAGTCGCAACTTTTGACAATCGGCAAAACGTCCAAAGTCGCCGCCAATATCCTTCCAGACCAAATGCCCAAAAATAAAAGAAAGAATAGAAATAAAAAATTAAAACTTTTTTTTGTTAAATTACCAATCTATTTATAACATTTAGTTACTTCCATTTTTACGCTCCGTCGTTTGGCCAATCACATGCCTTTCCAGTTCGAAGGAACGCCTACTTGCTTGCACGTCTGCTCACTGCAGCACGTTTCCTTGGCGTTGGAAGCCGGTGAAACAGTAGGGAGTTTTAGTATTGCGTGTACGAGCGAACGCAAGCGCTGTGTGTTTGCGTTAGCTTTGCGTGTTCCACACTGTGTGTGCGCGGAGCTCAAAATTGCGGTCTTGGATCGCGCATGGCGACGAGGCGCACGCACAACGTGGGTCACGCAACTCTAACGCAAACGCACACCGTTTGCGTTTGCTTCTATGCGCATTCTATGCACAATACTAAACCTCTCCAGTAAGGTACACAATCCCATACCGGCTGCAGCACTATACGTTGGGACAGTGAAGAGCGTTGTTTGCATTCAGAAATTATATTTCGCGAGCCATGATCGCGAGCGGTTCCGCCGTGCCCGCCGAGCAGGAGAATCGGGGGACCCTCACTAGAGCGCTTCCCGGTTCCGCCGCGGGAGGGCGAGCGTCGAGCTGGAGACGCGAATACCTTCAACCCGCTGACGCCGCGTGGGTTCCTACCGTTCACTCGGGGTCAATCGTCACTTCGGTGTCGCATCGTGCAAGCAGAATGTACCGCCGTCGCGCGCGGGACAGCGCGAGAATCCGATCGAGTGACCGAATAACGGTCTTGGATTGCTCGGAGCAGCTTGCATGGGCACGTCTAGACGACGCTGCAACTGTTTTGCGTATATGTTTCGTCGTACATGTGTATCGTCGTAGGTGTGTCTCGCGCTTAAACGTGCTGGTCTGACGTGCTCCGCAGCGTTCCGCTGAGAACTTGCGTGCGTCGTACACGCAGTGTTAACGCAAGGGGGTCTTTACGCCGTTCTAAAGCTCTGTCTGCTGGTCCGTTACGTTACGGGAGCTTACAAGGGCTTACGTCGGGAATCGCATTCGCATTGTTACCGCAGCTTGAGGAAAACTAGTTCATTTTTCTCTGGAACGCGGTTGCAGTCAATCGCAACGAACAATATAAGTATCACAGCCGATGAGAAAGCTCAAAACACAATTAGATAAAAGGAACACAAAAAAAAAAAACATCGAAAAATCATACTATTGTCTTTTAGCACATTTTATCTCTTTAGTCTAATATTATTCTGAGCTTCTTGATTCGCTGGGATAATTCAATCGCTCGCGGCAAATACCTCTCCCCTGTTCTGCAAAAAAAAAAAAAAAAAAAAAGGTAAACTCCAGATTTTATTTGCAGCGTGCATTAGCGACGTGCGCGACAAAGAGCGTCGCTGCGGACGAAGTTCGCGATTGGCCAAAACGATTCCTTCCTGTATCATTGTAATGCATGCCAAATCGCCGGTTCCCAGCGAGGCAAATCCTGCCAATCACGGCGAGGCAGATGCGAATCCTTCCAACCGCGGCGAAACAAATCCTGGTCGCAACGTCGGTAAAGGAAACCCCTAAAAACATCTGGGCGCTAATAGTGGGCGGACAGTTTCAGAAACAAAAAGCGCGGCTTATCATATTCACGTTTCTTACTTCTTGAATAGTCCTTCGGCACCGTGTCCTTCGGACCTCTTAACGGCTAATGCTCCAATATCACTGACTAAAAGATTCGCGGGACTAGCCACACACCCTGTCTTGCCGAAGTTTCTCAGGGGACTATTGTTTCCGTACAGTTCTATTGCGTTTGCTTTCACGGAGATGCCAATCCCGGAGGCTGTGTGCTCCGCGTCCAAGTTTTTGGGGGCTATACGTTGTCGAGGGTAAAGTAGTTTCCGCTGTGCTGTTGTCTCGCACTGCTATGATATCGAACGTAGCTTCGATATTGTCTTTCGTCTCATTTGAGCGATCTTTTCTGCAAGGTAGGCGTCAAACAAAGTCACGTGCTCGCGCAAGTATACACAGCTCCGAGAGCGTTGAAGCACTGTGGAGACTGCGTCATTTATCCTTGCCACCGTGGCACAAAGACAAAAGTTGACGCCTCACACCCTGCAACAACTTTTTGACTGGTTTTTAATTTGCAGCGAACCTGAGCGCACTGAACCTCTAGAATTTCGCTTTATTTTAAAGTTATAGGCAACCTAAAATTACAAAAACAAGGAAAAATAACCTTCTTCATGACGTCATTGGTCTTGGCTTGAGTGGCCGAAAACTAGAGGAGGGGTAGTGAGCTCAGCGAGCGCTCACGGCTGCCGCACTCCGTGTCGACGGCTCGACAGGGCGCCACTAAAGCATGTTTGAATAGGTGAAGCGGGCGGGCCAGGGCGGCTCGCATTGCATTTGCTGCGGTATTAAAGATTAATTCGGAATGACACTTCATTGGCTACAAACGACAGCAAACACGGGGTAAAGATCAGTTCAAAACGGGAGCCACTTCGAGCTGCCATACCGACAAACAGCTAAATCGCCAGCCAAACCTGCGCCGAAGGCCTTCGGAACGCTCGGGACCGGTCGGATTCTCGAGCCGGTATACGACCGCAGCGCCGCCGCATACATCCGGGACCTTTCCACGCTCGTCGCCCGTCGGCGCCTGATCCCACTACCCCTTTCTAGTATGCGTCGTTTTTTCCGCCGCTTGTTGGCGGGTATGTCGACTTGTCATTTCTTGTTTCCGTACTTTATAAACTGCATTTGTTTCTTTTCTGATCTAAAATAATGAACAAAAAGTATTTAATAAATAATTGAAGCGGTGCGCGCCACTTATATTTTGTATTTTGACTAAAAAGAAGCTTTTAGCGGCTCTGACCAATAGTAATCCAAAGACCAAAGACGTCACATATCGCGCGCTTTCGGCACCGCGGGTCGCCTAGGTAAAGGAGGTTTCCGCGTCGTCCGGTTAAAATATGACTCACTGATATTTAGTTACACTCTCCGTGCCCGCTGGCTTGCCCGAACCCCGAGGGACGTGGGTAGAAACGGGTACAAACGGGGGAGAGGAGGAAGAGGGGCAGACGAGAGGGCGCATGGACGTCAGAACTCCTACCTCCGATCGGTATGATTAATAGACGCAAAGTTAGAGCCGCGCTTTTTCTCAACTCTCTCTCTTGGAACGCGTTCCAGCGCCGCCGAGCGCCGGCGTCCGCCGTTCGGCGTTCTCGTTCGAAACGCGTTCGTACAGCGAGCATAGAGAAGGCAAGCATTCGGCAGCAAGACGACCCCATTGGCAGCTGAGGTGACGTCGGCGCAAGCCATCTATCGAACAGATCACAAAGAGGTCAGTACAAAAAACAGTTATTAGGAAGTTTTAGGAAACTGTGTTTTGCACATCCGATACGATGGGCCCTTCGGTATGCACTGTGCATATGCGAGGAGTCTTCTGCGGTGGCGCATGCGCAGTTCGTACCGGAAGACCCATTGTACCGTATATCGGATGGGCAAAAACGGCTCCCGAAAACTCTCCATTCTTTGCAGACTGCCTTTCGCACGATGTATCAGCCGGGGCTATAACCCGCGCGCGTTGTCTCCATGAACAAAGAACAAAACAAAAAGAAATGTCGCATTGCGTCACGCCTAAAAAAGGCACCTCAGTACGTTTCAAAGTCTGGCTGTTTCTATGTATTATCACTAGTCAGCGTGTGAAACGCACGGACCCGGCTCATTATGTGTAGGCTTCTCGCTTTCTCACTGGTTCTTCGTCGTTCCCGTCGGTTAATATGCCGTAATCTGAGTGGCTGTTCAATGATAATCAGATGTTCGGTACGCGCGACGCCATGTGCGCTCCGGCGCATGCGCAGTGCCGACAGCAGCGCCATCGCAGTGGCGTGACGGCAAAGATCCGAGTTGGTCTATATTTAGTAAATAGAGTGTTCAACGAAACGAAACGAACAAGCGGAGCTCGTAGCCAGTGATGGCTAGGGTAATTAACCCTCGCATGCATTACGCCCACACGTGAGAGCAGATTTTTTTTTTTTTTCAACAGAATATGTTTTTATGCCTTGCCTTCCTGCATGGTGTCCTCAAATGAGGACCGAAAGAGCTTTCCTAGACGGCCGACAGATGGCAGCACTTGCCGGATCTCGCACAGAGGGCATCGCACCTCGTTGACCTCGTCTTCATTCATGGAGAAGCCATGTGCAACAGTTCGCAAAAGTAATTATTTTTTACTATAGCAAAACTTTGTATGAGCATTGCAAGGAAAATTGTTTTCAGATTGTTCTAGACACACTTTATGTATTAGTAATGAAAGTTTTGAGACAGTTTCTCCCGATTTTTCCTTTTGATGCCCGCTATATCTGTCCTCAAACAGGGACACCATGCAGGAACCACTGCTTTGCTCTCATTCCTCTTCGCGGGCTTTCCGGAATTTGCGTGCGAAAAACTTTTAGCTACGCTAGCATATTTTTTCTTACCTACTCTTCAGTTTCTTAAGCTGAATGAAAAGGTCTCGGCAGAAGTCCCCTCCTTTGCAGCCGGTGAAAAAAATGGGCCAAGCATGACGTGCCTTTTGAGAAGAGGCTTGACGGTGGTGCAAATTACCCCAGAAAAATGGCTCTGAAGAATGCGCAGCGCTGTCGCTGTAAGAACTTTCGCAGCAAGACGCGGTACACCTGTGAGTGTTGCGATGTTTCTTTCTGCCCTGAGTGCTTTAAAGACTTTCAAGCCTCGTGAGATGTTCACTTTCGTCTTTTTGTGCTGAGAGCTGCTTCTTTAGCATTGTGGAACAGAAATTAAACAGTATTAACGTGTCCTAGCCCGAATATACTCATTATTTTGATTAAAATGACCATTGCACAAATACCAGAATGAGAATCACTTGACCACTAGAATGCACGTTGTCCTCAAATGAGGGCATGTAAGTTCTGCTATTGTAAATAGGGTGGAATTTTTTTAGACATTTTTTTACATGTGGCGGTTCACATTAATGCCACAATACGGTATAAACTTTTTCTGACATAGTGATTATAATTCATGCATGAGAGGGTTAAAAGGCGGAACCATACGATTACTCTATAAGCTATAGAGTAACCGTATATGCTAGCTGTAAGCGCTATAGACCAACTTATACCGCTCCCCGAGCGGAGCGCTCCGCTGCTCTTTTTCGTTTGGTTGAGATCTGGTGTATACACGCGTTCGTGTTTTTCGATGAACGTGTTATCGAAATGAATGCGGCGATGTCTCGTTAATATAGAGTTTTAGAAGATCGTTTTGATTGCTCCGATAGAATAGAATAGTTTATTTCCCATCTCGTCCACAATACACTTTTTAAATCCGTCTCACTTAAGCACATATGTGCTTGCGTGTGAGAACGGGCAGTACATGTGTATAAGTGCTGCCCCCCCCCCCCCCCCCCAAGCCATTACAACAGTAAAAAGGAAAACAACAAGAGTAAAACAAAAACTAAATATGCAAGAGCCCCTGGTGTGTCGTGCTGTGGCCCATCAATTATTAACACTTTGCGGATTGAACTATGCTACAATAGTATCCGTTACGTTTGTCCCGCGTAAAAAAACAAAGAAACAAAAAGAAAAAAAACACTGCATGCCCCAGTAGCGAAAACCGAAAACGACAAGTAACGCTCACGGAAAGTTTCTATCCGAGCAAAAAGCATCATGAAAAATATATAAAGATATAAAAAAAGATACCGTAAGTTATGTTCGTAAATCAGCCTGTACTAAGCAGATAACAAAGCGCGAAAGCAACAAGGAAATATTTGAGACTAAAAGTTCAACAGCAGAGTCATCACAAAAAACACCAACGCAAGCAGCGGCCGTAAACCAGTAAATAAACAAAAAAGCGACAAAAATTACTTGACATAAGTGACAAGGCGAGATCATGGATAAAATATAAGGGTACACTTCCAAATTAAAAAATACCTACTTTGACGCCATTTCAATATATTTTTTTTTTACTGTATGTAGCGACTGGATTTCCTGCAAATTTCCAGGAAGTTGATTGATTTGGTACATAATAGTTTCTTGATCGTGTTTCATAATTTGCATGTACCCTCCGAATATTATATTTCTCGGTCTCCCTAAGCGATTTTTGTCTAGTTGACTTTGTCTTGTATATCGTGAAGTAGTGTGACGTGAGGATTATATAGTTCCTCAGATTACCTATCGCCAGATTATTAAGTTCGGTGAGCTGTTCTTCAAATGGGATCTGCTCAAGCCGGGTTTCGTTATTTTATACATATATATATGTATATATATATATATGTAGATCATTCCATACCTCAGTTTTGATTCACCAAAGATTTGGTAAACTGTTTTCCTTAATCTGATGTCCGCATGACTACGAAGCCTGTATAGGTAAGATGAAATCATCCTCAACTGCTTTATTAGGTCATCTGTGTGCAAATTCTAGGATAAATGTTCGTCAAAATAAATTCCCAGGTATTTTGTTGCTGCTGCGCATGGTGTCCAGTAAGAATTCCTGCATTCCGCTGGACGTAAAAAGATGGGTTCTGGGAGGTCAGTACGCTTTTGATGGGTTCTGAAGCACATTAGATTAGTCTTATTTTCATTTACAAAAATGAAATTTTTCAAAGACCAGTTTAAAATTTGTTTAGTGTCCTATTGTAAAGCGGACGCCGCAATGCTATAATTTCTGTTTTCTAGAACTAAAGCTGTCTTGTCTGCATATTGATATATATCTGATATTAAGGGCAAAGATGCGAGCTCATTCATGTATATATTAACTAACACAGGGCCTAATACCGATCCTTGAGGTACACCGCAGCTGAGGTTCATGGTATCACTTATACTATCGCCAATTCTTACTTTTTGTGTCCTGCTGGTAAAGTAATTTTTTAAAAAATCTAAGGAACGGTCCTCTGAATTCTGTACTTTCTAGTTTATCTAGTAGAATAGCATGATCTATTGTATCAAAGGCTTTGGTTAAGTCTAAAAACAAGGCAAGCAGAATAGTGATAGCGATGCCCGCAACTCTGCCGCCCGCCTTTGCACGTGCATTGCATCGTTATCGTGGCATCGGTGGTAAGGACGATCCACTAAAACTGTCCAGTGTGGATACCGTTCATATCGATGTCCCGCTATGGGGACACATTTCTCAACGACGTGCCGTGTATACTGAAGGCACGGAATTTCGTTTCGTTATTACGGACAACTCACATTGGGG
This sequence comes from Ixodes scapularis, assembly GCF_016920785.2. Taxonomy (NCBI): domain Eukaryota; kingdom Metazoa; phylum Arthropoda; class Arachnida; order Ixodida; family Ixodidae; genus Ixodes; species Ixodes scapularis. Next base: position 60,516,684 of record NW_024609837.1, read on the forward strand.
AATTGTGGCAAATCGTTACCGTGTTCAACGTACCGCACTATCGGACCCATTGAAGCAAACACGTTAACTGTTTGCTAAAAGTTCCGGTTGCGAACGAGATTTTCCGGGAACGGAGATGTTCGTATTGGGGAGTTTTCGAAGATCGTTTTCGCCGTCCCGCGACGCTCCTCCGCAACCCGCTACGATACCCAGAACTCCACAGTCAAGGCCATCGGCGCGCAGGCGCAGTAGCGGCTTCTTGTTTGCAGAGGGCTTAGCGGAGGGGGAAACACGGTCTCCGAAAACTTACTATTAATGAGACGTGACTGTATTGTGAAATAATCTCTAGAACCGACGGAATTTCTACGATCTTCCTATCTTTCCTCCAGCTCCGCGCTGTTCGTAAGGTAAAAACAAAACAAAAAAATCAGTGTTTTTCTATTTCACTTACGCTCTACGTCAACTGTTTGCGCTACTGCCAAGGCTCGAATGAATTCTGCGGTGCTCCAACAGTGTTAAAAGAACAGGCGCCAACAGCTTAAAAGAAAAAAGGCTAGGCGTGACGTGTTCCGGGCAATCTATTAGCGCTCCGTACCCAATGTAAGAATGTACCGCAAGGCACAAATGTACACATTACTGAGATGTAGTAACTGAATACCGTCATTTTTTAGTCAAAAAGTAGCTAAGTTTCTATACTCGTTACTGACACAAAAAAACACGTTACGTCAGGTCGAACGTAACGCGTTATAATCTTATTATTCTGAATGCGTCTTCGTTTTTATGAAGCAGTATAGCTGCTTCCGATATTTTTCATCGTTAATCATTTCTGGCTTTCTTAACGCGTTCATTCGAAGATAACTCCAGATAATCTGACATACCTTGAGCAAACTTTTTTGTTTATGATGTCTCTAGCGGTTTTTTTTTTTTTTTTTTTTTCTTGTCGTGCAAATTACACGCGCGAACTGGGTGCTCGTGTTGTGCGCGTGTTCCCCTTCAGAAGTCACCAAACACCGTTCCTCGTTATTATACTTCAAGTAAAAGTAACGAGAGCACGTTACGTTTATCTTCTCTTAAGAAGTAACTAGGTCGTTACTTCGTTACAAAAAGTATTCGGTACATTAAGTAACACGTTAGTAAAAGTTCGTGCAAGACATAGTTGATGCCGATACTATGCACAGCGCAAGTTCGTCTGCTTTTTGCGTAGAGGTTGCGGTGACATCAGAAAGACGCCAACCTCTGATTGGCGCCGCTTGGAAGGATAGTGGGTAGACCTCGATGCTAGCTACATTGAGGTCTACCCACTATCTTTCCGATCGGAGCCAATCAGAAGGTCGGCGTCTTTCTGACGTCGCCACAACTTCTGTGCAAAAAGCAGACGAACTTGCAAGATGCAGACGAGCGATTGGCAAAACGCTCACTTGACGTAAGTGCGATGCATTTCGCGTTTTATTAAAATGAGAGGAATGTCAGACTTTCAGTTTCGACGGCATTGGTTTAAGGCTTCCATTTATGCTCTTTACACACACCGTCAAAATTATCGCCTACAGGCGATAATCCCCGGTCGTGACGTTACAATGGGAACCACGAGAGGCAGCCATCCCCCAAACATCTCGTCGCCAACAAGCAGTCCACGTACTAGCCTTCGAAACGAATGCGTTAGTCGTTTCCCCAGTAAAATAGGTATCTAGAAAATGATGTCCGTTTCATTGAGAGGACGGAATGGAGATCGGGGTTTGCTGAAAGCCGTCCAAGACACTTTCTCGAGAAGTGTCTTCTCCGCAAACAGAGGGGAAAAAAAAAAAAAAACTGGCTTGATAAGGCACTTGTCGATCGTACGCGCTCGCCGAGAAGTAGGCAAGAAAACGCGGTGCTTGCTTCTCTCGCTTCGCCTTGGCGGTTATCTGGATTATCTCTATCACTTACGGAGTAGTCTGGAGGACCTTGTAGCCAGAGACGGGCCGCGCTTGCATAAGAACTAGCGCGGAAGTGGTCTCTTTCTCCCCCAGCCGCCATTCATCTTGGCGACAAATGACTCGGTTAAAAGCCGCTGAGTCGTGTTGCAACGCAGTGGCTCTAGTATGTTACAACATGCTGATCTGCAGACAAAGCTCGTCGGCCTCAAGCACGAGCGCTCCCGTTTCCTTTGGTCTTGCTTTGGATGCACGTGTGCCAGAGTGTCAGCGAAGGTAGAAAGCTGCGCAGTGATCTATACACAAGCCTCAAACCCAACCCCCCCCCCCCCCCCCCCCTTAACTTTTCCAATTGCACCCCCACCCCCTCCAACACCCTCGAAAAAAAAAAAAAAAAACCTATTGTACGCCATATGCGCTCGCGAAACTGTCAGAGCAAGCGTGTCTGTGTTACCTGCAGCCGTTCGTGACGAGAGATTAGAACGGAGAGTTTTGGCGAGCGGGGCCGCAACGTTGCAAATAGCACGGTACAGAAAATGTACGGCATACTAAAATATTTGTTTTTGATAGAGCAATAAATAACACCACTAAACACGCCGATTGTGTTAACAGGCAGGTTTAGCATAGTGTTGCCGCAGGCTACCGTTGGCTACCGCAACGCTCCTGGCGTGCGCTGAAAATTGTGCATCAAAGGCGCAGCGCGAGCTGCCGGTTGTAACGCTATACCGCAAAGTAGCCTGCGGTAACAAACTTCTTATCAATAACCAGAAAGCAGTTTGATCACGTGTGGCAATACACTAAAACCGGGACGGTGAGCAGCGAGTTGCGAGCCTGTGACACGAAGACAACGATACTGTGAACGCTGCTTTTCCGAAGCTTGACGGTCACCGTGCGCGGCTCACTTTTGAAAGCAGTAATGGCCAGGCAAAGCGCAAACGCGATATCTTCATCACCCTCAAAAATATTCTACCGCAAAAAGTGGCGTGGCCGGTGACTAAGACACGCTCGCTCACCACAAAGCTTCGCAAGTAGAGGTTTCTTCACCTTTTAAATATCGGCATGCTCGTTTTCCTAACGAGCATCAACATCTCCGTCACCTGTAGTATTATCCTGCCCTAAACGCTTCGCATTTGTAGACCAATAAATAATTTTTAGAGCGCTGACCAGCGTCAGCGAGCAGGCACACGGATAATTCTGGAGAATCTATCCCCGTCTCTTCCGGCATCTTGGGACTACCGTCCCGCCACCTATTGCAGTTACGAATAGAAAGCGGCGTCTCGTTCTACACATTTTAAAGCAAATCGTAATAGTTTTTTTTTTTTTTTTGGGGGGGGGGGGGGGGGGTGTGAAACGGTCCCTTGCCCCTTGCTCGCGTTAACTCGTTGTTACTTTAGTTTTTCACCACTTCTTCCAAACCTGCGATTTGTAACTGCAAGTTATGGAACATCAGAACATCGGCCTTTATGTTGTAACCAAACGTCTCCAATACGTATCTTTCGAACATTCACGGAAGTCTGAACTATGCACCTTAACCTATGCGACCACATGCCTAAATGTTTTTTAATGCGAAAACATTAACTATTCCATGGAGTGGAGCCGGCGGCGTCTGTAATCGCGCAAAAAAAAAAAAAAAAAAAAAAACCTGCAAAAGAAATGAATATTTTCCCATTGGCTGAAAAAGGGCTCCTATGCAGCCATTGGCGCGGCTGCTTCACGAGAGCGCGCGTTCGGCCGCCGCTCTCGTGTCAGGCGTTGCCGGGGGGGGGGGGGGGGGGGGGGGGGGGGGGGGGTGCTGCCGGCCGCGATTTCGGCAGCAGCGGAGCGCGTGACTGTCCAAGCCAGTGCACCGCAGACAAACTAAGGGAGCGGGAGAACGACGTTCATGCTTTTGCATTCACAACTCATAAGAAGTGCTTAGGGGTCCTCGGAATGTTTATTGTTGTTTTGGAGTGCGTCGCAAATTTATTTTGTTCATGTCTTCAAATTTCGCTTTGTGCTTCATTTCTTAATGCTCGCGAGTAAATTATTCACTGACTTTGGGTCAACCTTTTCATGGTATACATATATGTATACTACACAATGTGTGGTATATACTACTACGAAAACTAAATAATGAATACTACTACTGCATTATACTACGAAAAAGGTCGCCTTCCCGAATGTACAAATTTACATGCACAAACAATATATACCTTCGCATATTTATTGTATGTTTTAGACAACTGTAAAGGATCGTTATACAAAAAAGACGATTGAAATTAAAAGTTGCCTTTTTAAGGAAAGTGATGTTCAAATACTGCACCTATAAAGTTTTCTTTCGCAGTTTGACAACGAAAGAAAACTTTATAGTTCTGCTCGGTTTCTTTTGAGATAACTTTACTTGTCTATATCGATATGTATTTGTACAATGGATATTTGTCTAAGCTTTTATTTGATATACAATTACTTTTATAACATTGACTGTAACAAAAGCTATCGTTCAAACCAGGTACATTATCGTCGAAAAGACCAGGTTCTAGATTTTTTTTTTACGTAAATAGATATAAACAACAATAATATTTTATGAACACGCTTTCAATGTAGTTTAGGAGGCCAGCTAAAAAGTTATTTTTTTGTGCGGAAAATAACTGAGCCTGGCGAAGATCCCAAATACGCGACCTGCGACGATCGTCAAGATCTCATTATTCCCCTTTGGTCTTTAGAAGTAAAAAAACTCGAGAACTAAAAATATGGCGCAAAAACAGTTTTTAGTTACTTTCTAGTAAATAAATTGCCCATCATAAACCTTTTCTTCAAAGCTTTTGGGACATGACCCCTTTTCCCTGCACGATTTCAAACGAAACCGCCAGTACATAAGCACCGAAACCTCGTAGCAGCACGAGCTTAATTAGGTAAATAACTTCAATCTTCAAAGGAAACAACTTCGGAGCAAACGATCTCCGTCCACGCAACCGGGATACGCTCAAAGACGCGTAGCTCCAAACCGAAAAAAAAAAAAGCTAAACAGGAGCCACAAAACAGATTGCCGGAACCAGCCAGCTCATGCAACATTTTTGAGCTCGCGAGAAGGCGCAGGGGCCCTAAAGAGGTAGTGGGTTTTTTGATCTGGTTCCGATATCGGACCTTCAAAAAACAAGAAAACAGAAATAAACACGACCGCAAAGGTGCCGAGAGAGAAGTCATCGGCAACTACACCGCGCGCATGAGCCCGCGGAGCAGTGACTGATAACACCGCGCCACGGCAGCCCAACTCCCGCGCGCAAGAAAAAAAAAAGTCGGCAACGGACCAGGCGGCAGCACGAGTCCTCCCGACGGCGTTGCCCTTGTCGCATTGTGTGCACCCGCTCTCCGACAACCCGCGGCGCCGCGGCCACTGTCGTGTTCATCGGCAGCGCGGCGAGTGCGCCAGAAAAAAAACGAGCGACTGAGCCCGCCACCCACCCAGTCAGTCAGTCGGCAAGCCCTCCGCGCTCCGAGAAGGACGTCTTCTCGGCTATGGTACGCCTCAACGGCATCGCACGCGGGAACGCCGTCGTCTGCTCCGTCTGCGAGAGACGTCGTCTGATTCCCTCGCCGCCGTTCCGCGGATGCTGCGGACGCTGGTCGTCGGTTGTTCTGGCGATGTCGTGGTTGATTCTGGTGTTCGGGGCGGCGGCGGTGACGTCGACTTTGACGGAGAAGCCCAACGTCCCTGGCGGTGCCGGGTCTCTGGACCTGGAGGCAGCGGCGGCCGCGGCGAGTTCGAGTCCTGGGCCGAGGACGCCTTCGAAGTTCGGGTGAGCGTTATACGATATGCTTTGCCAAGTTTCTTAAACACGGGCGTTGAGAGCGCGTGCTTGTGCTCTCGCGTGTAGTTCTTGGCTCGACCATGTGGCGCATTATCTTTATTGTTTTACAAGTGAATCAACTATAGAAAACTTTATTATATATTTTAAAATAAATTTGCTCAGGTCATTCGCTTATTTTGTTGCTGGGTAATTTTCTGTAGATATTCAAACAACATATAAGATGCCTTAAGGTTCCGTTCGGCGTATGATGGTAAATGCATTTGAATGAAATTAGTAGAAGAAAAAAAACCAACATGCACATTATTACTTTCTTTGTTTTTCCAATCTGTGTTAGGGAATTGTATGAACGAGTGTGTAGAAATAACATTTAATTACACAGGTTTTTTTAAGGAAGGCATTAAATGAAGCGTTTCACTATTCGCTCTCTCTACAAAAATGCTTATGCCTGAACAAAAAAAAAAAAAAAGAAGCGCGGTGGAAGTTGTTGTGATCAACATATCGCAGCTGCGAAATCCGAAGTAAAATCCCACCACGTAAATCAGTTTTCAGCCGGACGGCCGACATCTTCACGGGGTTCCGCCGAGCTCAGTGAGGGACAGTATGGAAATCAGGTCAAAAGGTAGCAGGTAGACTTACTGATAAGCACCGCGGCGGCTATCGTAATCGCAAAGGACACTTCGCTCCTTCTCTGTCACTTTCACTCCCTGTATTCACTTCCTAGGCTTCGCTTTCTCGTCAAGTGCAGGCTGTCTGCTCTGAAGGGACTACCGGAGCTGCTAGACTCTTGAGCCAACGCGGAGCTAGCGCAAGTTCGTCTGCTACTTGCACAGGGGTTGGGTTGGTGCCAGAACGACAAGCTGTTATTAGCTGATCGAACAAAAAAATATTGGGTAGACCTCAAGGCATCCAGTATTGGGGTCTACCCACTATCCTTTCAATCACAGCCAATCAGAGCTCGGCGTTGTTCTGACACCACCGCAACTCCTGCGCAAGGAGCAGACGACTTGCTATCCCATACCATCAAGAGCTAAGACTTGAGCAAGCACCTAATCGCATTAAACGGCCCTGTTTTCCTCATTTTCTTCGCAGGCGTTTATGTTTATGAGCTACCGCCAAAACATGTACATCCTTTTCGCGAGACGCAGAGGCGTGTTATAGAATGTCGGAAGCCCGCGCTGGAGGCCGGACAACCGCAAGCTTGTCTGCTTTCTGCGCCGGGCTTGCCGTGACATCAGAACGCCGAGCTCTGATTGGTTCGATTGAATGGATAGTAGATAGGCCTCAGGGCATCTAGCATTGAGGTCTACCCACTATTCTTCCAATCAGAGCCAATCAGACCTCGGCGTTCTGACGTCACCGCGACCCCTGTGCAAGAAGCAGACGAACTTGCGATCCGCATTGGGGCATAGATTTGCCCCCGACAACACACACGTCAAATTTCTCTGCATAGCCCACACTTGACCGACAAACCCACTTGTATTGCCATTAAACTGCACGTTGTATAGTGAGACAGAAGATGACTAGCCTGTGATATGATTATTCTTAAAACCAGAAACGTGATCCTCGCCATAAAACTTTGTTAATAAAAATGCAATGTTTTTATATATTTTTTCATTTCTCTAAAAAAGTTGCTGACTTTGCTATATCTACGGCACGCTTGGCGCTCACGTCACGGCCGAATGCTTCGCGGATTGCATACACGACCACTGCGTCGCCGGTCGGACCGCTCTCGGTGACAAATCATTCCGCCCGTGAATATTCCGGGGTTCACATAAGTGGCGGTGAGGGAAAAAGCCGAACTCCAAGGATTGTTGACCACGTGGCTGTAACGACCAATGGCGATGCCATTCGGAACCAGAACACGTCTTGTCCTAGCCTCGAGTTGAGAGAACGTCAATGGACGTATAGTTAAAAACGAACGCATGTAGGTGATTACCATCGGTGATTATATCTACACGGTGTTTAGCGAAATTTATATAAAAGCAAAAAACGTTTTATGTCACTTTAGGTATGGTTCGGAGGGTAAGCACAAGGCAATTATAATTTGATTCATAAGGGCAAGCGGCCCGCCCGTGGTAGAAAAGAGGTATGACCTTAGCTAAACGAAGGATGAGACCCCAATTCACTTCCCTCGTATCTCCACATATCTGACTTGTACTATATCTTGTCTGCAAGATATATTTTCAAAGTCGGATCAGAAAAAGCAGATCAGTTAATCGATCAGTTCCAGTGCAAAAGGTAATCACGAGAAATATATACTTTCCCAGAAAATGGGATCTTAGCGGTACACCATTTGGGGATGCAACTTTAGTCACATATGGCGGATTCTCAAGGAACAACAGCACATCCGACCAAAATGTTCAGTATTTTCGGGGTGCACCGTCTATTAAGTAGAGCTGTTTGTTCCCCTTCACGGACTTATTTGTGGGCATGGGGTCTCATGCAGATTCTACACTCCCTTTCTTACAGCCATGTTACACGGGCTCCCTTAACCGTAAGTCACCTGCTGAAGACGTTGTAATCTACAAAAAAAAAAAAAAAAAAAAAAAACTTTTCTTTTATCCGCAAAAACAAACTGCGCATCGCAGAAATCTGAAACTCTGCTGTTACACGTCACCACAGTTACCGGACTATATTCTCGAACAGTCTCTTTCAGAAGTTAAGAGAGCGCGTGCACAGCTTCGATGGGCGCTCCATAAGCGCAAGCGCACGTGGGCCCATAGCATTGACTGCATGGCCACAGAACGCTGTCCAAAACTATAGTGTGCTAACTGTGGCTTAGTGTAACTGCATGGAGTTAAGTGTGCCCGTGTAAAGGCCTGTCCAAACAGGACACTTCGAAAATTGTGGGGAGAGACAACTCCGACATAAGTCACGCGGCAATCCACTCCCATCTTTTTTTTTTTTTTTTTTTTTTTTTTTTGCCGGGCGGAAATATTTTTTTTTATTGTCAAAGTTTGCTTGTGCTCTTCACAGGGCCTTGAGCATGCTCATAACGTGGGTCCGGACAGCCACTCAAAAGCTCTGTTGACTTGCGGTCAATCGCTCAAGGCCTCCGCTGCTCTTCATGTCCCGAAAAACGGGAAAAGAAACGGCTGTGTCCGAAATCTTGCCAAAATAGATACAAGTTACTCCGGCGAATCTTGTCAGATAATAACACAGGTTGAGCGACGTTTGACGCGGGTAGGTTCTCGAACGCAAAGGTACATAACCCTTACTCCGGAGTAAGCCTCGAGTAACTTTTGAAACACGGCCAAGGATACGAGGGCCCGGCAGAGCAGATGGACAACATTGACAGGTGGCGTGTGGCGTCAAGTATGACGAGGTCACCGAAAAGCGGAGGAAGCGAGGAGGAATGCCGCAATGTTAGCTCGCTGGTGCTCAATCAGAAATCGGAATGCCCGACTTCAACCACGACATTTGAAGGGGCTGTGTCGCCTCACGATTTCTGAAGTGTCCTGCTTGGACAGTCCTCTACAAGGGTACTTATGTGGCAACAAACTGACTTGCCGTAAACCAAGAATAGAGACACCATATCCTAGCTGCGAAAGCTGCTTGCAGCTTTGACTTCGCGCACGCGCACCCATGAAGACTTTGCTGCATTTCAAGGCAAAAGCAAACCACAGCACAATTTAATCTTTCACACCGGTGTACAGCCTACGGCAGGGCTGGGCAGTATCGCGACACAAACACATTGCGAAAGTATCTTAGAAATACTATCGAGTACATGTATCGAGATACATTTGAAAAAAATCTATTTGGATCTCGGTAGCAAAATACATTTACAATGCATCGCTTGTTTCGCGATACTTTGCCAGACTTGGTTATCTCGTTACATTTGTTGCCCCTTTTTAAGATAAATTTTAAAGATAAACACACCTCTTTGGCGCAAGGTGCTTCAGAATTTATAATATGAACCCACCCTATAACATGATCCCATCACGGTCACCATCATTTAAAAAAAGCTGGTTTAAGGAAGGTTATTTGCAAGAATTGTAGAAAAGGTTCGACTTTGTTGTCTAATCTCTCCACACTATGGGTGACTCATAAACATATTATACAACATTTGAGATGCGCCCTCACGGAAAAACATGACTCATTTCGTGCAGACGCCTTTTGTCAAGCAAGGCACGCAGTCTTTACCGGTCAGGAACTATGTGGTTCACCGAAGATAATTTTTTTATTTTATTTTTTTTATTTTTAGCGACATTAATGATAAATAAAAAGTTCGAGGCAAACAGAAGTGCATAAAATGACACAAAAATAGGAGCACAACTATACATTATCATTTGCATTCGCCTCCCCGCACGTACCGCCTTTCGGGAACGATTGTATTTCTAAGTTTTTTTAGTTGCATTTCGAAATACTTTTTCGCCGTATTTGCAAAAGTATCTCGGGGATATCCCGTGGCTAAAAGACACATGTATCCCAGTATCTGCCTTAAAATGAATGCATCACAGTATCTGTATTCCCGGATACTTTTTGGAGTATCTCTGCCCAGCCCCGGGCCCTGTGAATCATTAAAAAAATTACGCCCTATTACGGTCAGTCTGAAAATTATTCACAGTGACGTGCGAAAAAGACTTAAAGAAATGCCAAGTCTATCAATTTTATACTCTCTTGGAAGTGAGTATCAGCTCTAAACTTGCCAGCTTGTTTTTTTGTTTTTTTTTTGGCGCACATTATTTTGCATTATATTTAAACTGACAGTAAGAGGGCGTAGGTTTTGAAGGGGTCGATTAGCAGCGACATGTTTTGGTGGCCCTCTCGTGACGTCATTATCTAGCGAACAACAAGTTCGATGGTGTTTGTAATGAGCATGATGGAAGCTTGAAATCATTGCGCTGTGAAACGAACGTTGCCAACACCGACAAAATTGAAGTTCTTCCATTCCTCTTGTTTTCGTCGAAGAGAAATCAAATGCTGACGTCATAGTCAGCATTCGACCGATCGTGGAAAGCAGTGGAAAGCCGATCACAGCGACGCCTTTAAAAAAAAAAAAGCTTTTATTAGGTTAGGTTGTGACACGCGTGTAAAAAAATAATTTTACGCGAAAAATATTACATATTTTAGTGCAATATTGACGGCGCGAGACGCGATTTAGTCGGCAGTCACCTCCTTTCTCCTTGTTTTCTCTCTCGACATTTCGGACACGTGGAGGAGAGGTGGATTGGCTTCGCCTTCATGTTGACGTGGCCATTCCGGAATGACCCGTGACGTCATGGACTTCGCGCGCAGAATTTCAAATAAATTTCTCGCCGTCAATAGTGCTCTAACTTTTTCTTTCTTTTGCGTAATATTTATAACTTGACACGCGGTCCTAACCAAAACTATTCAAAAGAAAGAAAAAAACTTTTTAGGGGCTTTTTAATTCGTAAGTTTAGACGCACCCGACGGGACGATGTGACCAATCAAACAGCGTCAAAGCGCTGTCACTACACGCCTTCCCCGTGCATGGCTGGTCCAGAAACATGATTGATCCCAGCTAACCTCCAGTGCATGATTGGTCCAGTACACGATTGGTCCCTCCGTAGATAGCGCTGCTATCTACGGAGGTTAGTTGGGCGAACACCGTGGCCAAGAACATTACAATGAACATTTGGGCGAGTTGGTAGGAGTTCACAGTGAAAAACAACGCGGCAGCACGACCGGACTGGATACGTGCTCGCGTGAATCTAGCACGGCCGTGGTCCTGTGTATGTTCAACATATGTTAAATTTCAGTTTTTGTCTGTCAGAGAGTGTATAACATAACGATATTCTTTTGCTCCAGAGCTCCTGCGGCATTAACGTCGAACGTTTTCTGGGGATTTTCACATTTTACTTAAAGCGGACATTTGTTTCTTTCAAGCGGGGGTCTTTTTGGGCAAAAGAGGAGCATTTGCATCGTCTCTGGCGTGGCGCCGGTTTCGTGCCACATTTTATTTAGTGTCTGCGGAAGGGCCATCTCAGAGAAACTGCGTGACTCGAACAGGTTCAGAGTCTTCAGACATGTGGATGATTTCCTCATGAACATGCTGACACACTAACTAGCGACGTAACGGAGGTGCTCGGGTCATGGGACAGTGGCTTGGGATTCATACATAGGAAGCCAAGAAGAGGACGATTGAAGTTCCTCGACCTCAGGTTGCCTACAGAAGGACCATATTTGCCGAATGTATGAGCCACTTTCGAAATTCCGAGTACACCTAAGCACTTCTTATGAGTTGTGAGTGCGAAAGCATGAATGTAGTTCTTCCGTTCCCTTAGTTCGTCTGCGGAGTACTGGCGTGGACGGCCACGTTTCGCTGCTGCCGAGGTAGCGGTCGACGACCGAGAGCGCGCTCTCGTGAAGTGGCCACGCCGCGCTGAGCTCGGCCGTGCAGCCTCTCCGGAGTTTGCCCGTGTGGGTTATGCGGGCAGGCCCGCACCTCTTACCGGCGGCCGGGCCGCTGCGTGCGCTGCGCCGCCATAGAGAGGGCTTCTCTGGTGGCGTTCCCTGGAACTACGCCGCACGAGAGCCAATGGGAGCCTCGTCCCTTGAAACCATGACGCGCGCCAGTCAATGGGAGCCTATCCATCTCAAATCGGCTTCAGATGATAGGTTTCGATCCATTGGAACAGGGGAAGGTGCCGTTTGGCGCGGCTTCAAAAACTGATGACGTCAGTTCGCTCCATGGGGTAATTAATGCTTTTGCATTAAAAAAGCGGGTACTCGGGAAAGATCGAGTTTCCCGATGTACCCTTGGTTTTCACGCAACAAGCTGTCGCGGTTGTGCCATGGGATCAACAATTCCAGTGACTCCACAGATCCTTGCAAAACCAGGCAGCACACTAAATGCACGGAGTGCACTAAACGGTAGTCATGTGTGAAATGCCCACGTCACGCGGCTTTTTTTTTAAATCGGCCAGATGGGCAGGCGCTCTAATGATCGTGCGCGTGAACATGCCCGTCGAGACACCTTATCGATCACCGAACTCGTTGCCTATGTTCCCCGTCAGTTGGCGATATCAGGTTTTTGGCAGTGTCGGGAAGTACTTTAGGTACGTTGTACTTAAGGTATTACCTAAAGTAGGTTCATGAAAGGTTGACTTTAAGTACATTCTCTGGGTGTGTATTTGTACATTAATTTTTTCTTGTACTTTCCGAGGAAAGTACAACTCCCGACTTCAAAGTACATTTTTCCAAATTTGGTCTCGTTAAATTTTTATAGCAAAATGATGCTTTGTAAATTCTGAAAAAATTCTGGAAGTAATGTTCTACCCTCACCGAAAACGCAAATAGGCGATGCATCGCTCCCTTTGTGGGGCGGCTCTCCCCGCAGCCATTTCGAACTCTCACTACTTCTCGTTCGGACAGCGTATAAGTGGGGAGGTTAAAAATATTCAGGAGACTCCTCCACGAAAGGATTGCCTGCGGAAAGTATACGGGGCTGACGTCATGCTCTCTCCTAGTACGTCTAACTCCCTTGGGTGAAACAAGGTGCTACAAGCGGCGCCAAATTCAGAAATCAAAGGGGCTTCCGAACCGGGTGCCATTTCCGAAAGATAATTACTCTGCGGCCGCTCGACTTTATCCCATATTCGCCACCATTTCCGAAAATAGCCGATGCATCCCGGGGCAATGCATACCAGTTTAAAAAGAATACGCTGTATGTGGGAACGAATTCCCTAGTAAAAAAATAAATATCTTATATGTATAAGACATTTCTTGGTCCAATAAACGCATATGATTAAATAAGATCATATAAGAGCGCACAAGATCCTTATAAGCACATATAAGAACATTAAAGGATTATATAAGACGTTATAAGAAACTTCTCATCAGTATATTATAATTACTTATATAATGTTATATCGTTCTTTTATGTTCTCATAAGGTTCTTGTACGCTCTAATATGAAATTATTTAATCATACGCGTTTATTGGACCGAGAAATTTCTTATACATATAAGATGTTTTACTAGAAGGGTTTTACTATAAATACACTGTATTTATAGTAATTCACTTCAAGTACATTGTGTCTGGTGTACTTAATACTTTACTTGAAGTACATGACTTCTCATTTACTTTGTATTTTACTTCAAGTGCTTTTTGTTGCACTTTACCCAACAACGGTTTTCGGCTAGATGTTCTCATACGGCTTACAAAAATACATAAAGCTTTCGAAATCAAAGGGCGATAATCTTTTTTACGTGACACTTTGATTACCGTCCTTATCGGCAAATCAGTATTCTTTTTCGTTATGGAGGTTACACCAGAATTTGCAGTAACTGTTCTGCCGGTACTTTTTTTTTTTTTAGGGGTTGGGGGGGGGGGGGGGGGCGTTTCCTGATTTGATTATACACCAACTGGTCCGAATTGCCACTTGAATAAGTTCAGCCTCGTCATTGGCCGAGTTTCCCCCTTAGACGGCAGCAATTGTATCTCACGCGTGCTTTGTGGGAAAGTACACGCACTGGATTTTTCCGAGCGCAGTGGTTGAATTCAACGGCCGTTGTTGCGCTTTCGCGAATGTTTTGCTTGCGGCTCGTCAGACAATTCTTCGTCTCAAACCTACAATCTAATTATACTCGTATTCAGCTCAAGAACCGCAGTGAAAGAAAGTCCGGGTTTTCGCGGAGAATTACAGATTTACTCCTTTATGTCGTGAATTGAGATATATGTGGGTGAATTTTTAATTAGCTCGTCGTTATCTTAATCAAAGCCCAACCACATTGAACGTTTTTCTATATTTAACACGCTTCGTTCGCGTCAGCGTCCCCTCGCGTCAGCACGCCATGTGGTTGGGAGGTAAAGCCCCAACCGCAGGGTTGGGGCTGACGCGGGTGAGGCGCCTGTTCACGCGCCTCACCCGCGTCAGCGCCGGCGCGCGTCGCTACGCGCGGGCCGGCGCCGAGATGTGGCCTGGACAGATATCGGCACGAAGCGCCGCGCGGTGACGCGAGGCAAGGATACTCGCACGCAACGCCACTGACTGAGAAACTCCTTTGCTGCGGTGTAAGTTCAAGGAGAAAAGCGAGCGTTTTTTTTTTTCGTTTTTTTTTCTCAATCTCTTTTTTAAAAAGTTTGATGACGTACCTGGGGGAGTGACGATATTTGAATGTGCTTCATAGATTGGACGGGAGCATTGCGTGAGCACTCGATTTGGGCTCCTGATAATCGATAGCTCGAGGAGCATTCGGGTAGTGGCCGCTGTCGAATCGCTGCAATGACGACAATAGCCGAACCATAACAAGGTCTGGAACTCAGCGCGTGTCCTGTCCTTTGTCAACCCCAGCGCGTGGCTATGATCAACATTGGCGGCATGTAATCGGCCCCAGATCATGTGGCCTCTTATTCTGGCTGCGAGCCGGGGGGGTGAACGCTGCTCGTTTTAGAGCGCAGCTCTTCGGCGCCCGTTTCCGGGTTGAGCGGCGTTGGCGTAACTGCGCGTTATATTACGGGACGTTCCTCATAATGACGTCACACGTCACGTGTGACGTCACGAGTGTACAATAGTGCCACCAAATATTTGGGGAAACTTTTCGCTAAAGGTAGCGAAAAATTTTCAGCGTAATTTGGCAGGAACTTTTCCACTAAATTTAGCGGGGAAATGGACGTGACGTGACATCAACACCGATTCAGTGTCCCCGCTTAACTTAGCGCGAAAATTTTGGTTAAATTTCCCACTAAATTTAGCGGGAATATTTAGCCGAAATTTTCGCGCTAAATTTAGCGTTGGAATTTTCCCACTAAGTTTAGTGGGGAAACTGAATTGGATTTCCACGTTATGTTTAGTTGGGACATTTTTGCTTAATTTTGTGGGAAATTTAGCGAACATTTCCCGCTAAATGGGAGGGGAGCAGCAGAGGAGAAGGGGAAAGTACGGAGGAGGAGGAGAAGCATACCCTCCCCTCCTCCTCCTCAAGAGCTGCGCTCTAATTCGGCATTACAGGGAATTGTAAGAGTCTTTCATTTTTTTCTTTTTTTTTTTTCTCTGCAACTCGTATTGCGTGTGGTAAAAAACGAAGACGTGTTTCATAGGTTATTAAAGTCAGGGATTCGTTCTATGTGGTACTTGCGCTAAGTACAAAAATCGTTTAATAAATTTTGGCCAGGCGATTTATTATGGTGTCAAAGGACTACCCACTAAATATTTTGTTACAGCGTCACGTCTAGTTTTAATGAAGTGAAAAAAAAAACGCAACTGCTCAAAACCGGATTCGGGAGGAAGAAGAAATGTAGACGAGGAGAGAGTTGCCGGAAGTCACGTAACTACACTCAATCGCGCTTTTTTTTTTTTTTTTACTTTCTTTTTTTTGGAGGGGGGGGGGGGGGGCGTGCGAAGCAGTCGAAAAAGGCGCACGTCGGACGTTGCACAGAAAACGCAAAATCCAAGCCCTTCGGGCTTGACGCTTTCGCGTTTTTCAAGCTCTTACCAATTTGTGTCCGTAAGGCGAGCGATGTCTTAAGCCAGGAGAGGGGGCGACGACTCGGCGACGTATTCGTGCGAATCAGCTGGGTGGTCGGACATGTCGTACGGAGCCGTTCCTAATTGTTTTGATCGGTAAATGATTTCTCTTTTGAAGCAGACAGATTCGCCGGTACCGCGCACAACAGTTCTGAAGTAGAGGTCCCACGCCCGTCGTCCGCCGCCATCGCTTAAACCGTCCAGCCCGCGACGCCATGTTGAGAACCACGCAGAGTATGCACAGAATGCTTCTGGTCCTCTGTGCAATTTTTTTTTTCAATAAACTTATTCGCAGTTTTTTAGAAGCCACAAAAAATGGCCATCGTATTTTATTTTTATTTATATTGAGTGTGTGCCTTCGATGACCCACGACTTTGAATATAGTATTTGGTGTGTGTGTCTAAACCACACGTAACGACACCTGAACACGGAAAAGAGAGTGAGCGCGACTCAAATCGGTCAGTACTCGATCGGCGGTTTTCGGGCGGAAAAAAAAAAAAGATAAATTTCAAGCCGCAACTTTTGTTCTGGGTAGATGGGCTCTCGTATGTCATAGAGCATAAATAGCCTGACAGTGTCCCTTTAAAACGTACACGTTTCAAACGCCAAAATCATTCGTAGTTTCTACAAAATTTTGTAAAAACCACTTCGTGAAGCACGTGAATGATTTGCAAAGCTTCCATTTTTCTTGATCTGATGACGAGTGCAGAGGCCAAAGTAAAAGTTTCCAGGTCTAATCACGAGCCAGTTCGTAATCTCGTGCTGTTCCGACGTCTGTACGAGTTCGTCCAAGTAGACACTAATACACACTCTGGTAGTAGTAGTAGTAGTATGCGTTTTGGGGAGGGGGTTGGGAAGCCGACTGTTGTTGGGGCGTACTTAGACGCCCATGTCACAGTCGGAGGGGAAGGGTTCTTGGGAAATAAAGAGGGGAAAAGGGGGAGTAGAAAGGGGGGAGGTTGGGATTTTTCTAGTCTTTCTCTAACCGTCGAAGTCTAATTTGCAGGCGGGGGTTCTGTTATGGTCATAGCCATCGGCAAGGCTAGTTTGTGTAGGGTCCAGTCGCCTTGATGGTGATTGGGGAAGTCCGATGTAGGCGAAAGAGGGTAGTTTCCTAATTTAGTTCGGCCACAGGGAGTAGTATTGATGAGTCAGTCTGTCGGAAAGGCTGTTGTCACCACTTCTCTCTTTGTTGCCTTTTTCTTCAGAGGAGGGAGATTAATCCTGTCTCGTCCAGGTAGTTCTCCAGTGCCTTCAGCGCCTTCTTTTTGGTGCAGTTTGTGCCTCGAGGTCTGGTGACCTCCTCCAGAGAGCTGTAGGGTAGGTTGAGTTTTCTGTACTCTTCCTGGAGTGCCCTTCTCTCAGTGTCGTAGAGGGTGCATTGTAGGATGAGGTGGACGTCATCTGCGCGAGTCCCACAGGTGTTGCAGTCTGGACTCCTAGAGGGTCTCATCCTGTTGATCCATGCGGGGGTGAGGGCGCTGCCCGTCCGAAGTCGGTGGAAGACAGCCGCCGTTGCCCGGTTCATGCGTGCTGGGAGCCGGGCCGGGTGGTCGCCTTGTGCCATCCTTGCGTCTGGATGCTGACTTGCGATCTCCCTCGCCACAAGGAGCTTGGCGTCCGCGGACGGGGGCACCTTGGATGTGGGAGTAGAGGGCTCATCATGGGCGAAGTTTGCCATCTGGTCGGCGATCTCGTTTCCCTTGATGCCACAGTGGCTTGGCAGCCACTGAAACCTGAACTGGTGTCCGAGTTGCTCCAATGCCATCGCTTCTGCTGCGATTCTTCGCGCCAGTGGTGGTGCCCTCTCCAAGTTATCTAGCATGGAGAGCGCGGCTTGTGAGTCGCACAAGATTACCCACTTGCCGCCCCTGGAGCTGCCTTTCTGGACGGCCTCGAGGGCGAGCAGGATCGCTGCTAGCTCTGTGGTGGTGCTGGTTGCATGGTGTGTAAGGCGCACGCTTAGCCCAACGCCAGCCGCCTCGAAGGCCGCCGCGGCTGTTGACGACCCGTCTGTGGGACGTACTGAGCCGTCCGTGAACACTTGAGCCCAGCCGTGGTACTGGTCCTCGATGTGGGACAGCGCAAGGGTTCGGAGGGTCACTGTTGTTGCCGTCCTTCTTGATCTCAACCCGGGGATGTGTAGATCGACGTCCATGGGTTGTGGACGTTCTTGCAGTGGTGGGAGGTCGGCCAGGGCCGCAGCGGTTCCCGCGATGTCTCCAAGTTGACAGAGCGCGCGTCCAAGTCCTGACTCTGTTCTCTGCGCAATCTTCATGATTAGGCTTCCCGTCGACCGCCCATTCTCCATTCGGATAAGGTGTCCAAGAGCCCGCTTCTGTAGTGTGGCACAAATCGTGGCTACGCCGGCCTCGACGAGTGTCTTGTGTGATGAGGCGCTTCGGGGCGTGCCAAGGCAAATTCTCAGTGCCACCCTCTGCGCCCTCTCTAGGTTTTCTTGTTGTGTGCTGTTTAGCGTCACCAACGGCAGCGCGTAGGTCGGGCAGGACACGATCAGGCCCTTGTACATTGCCAGCATCATGGCCTGCGAGGTGCCCCACGTTGTGCCTCCAAGTGCCCGCAGGGTGTTTGTTCTTGTGCGCATCTTCTGGAGCACTGCATCTACAGCGGGCCTCCAGGACACGCGCGCGTCGAGCATCAAACCCAGATAAGTTGCTGTCTTTTCTGATTTTATCGGTGCTCCCTCGATGTGTAGTACTGGACGAAATGTTCGCAGTATTGGAGCCTGGAACAGAGCCGTGGTCTTCTCAGTCGAGATGCCGAGGCCCAGTTCGTGTAGTCTGTGCACCGTGTTGGTCAGTGCCCGTTGCAACTCTTTCACCATTTCCTGTCTGCGATTTGGTGGGCTGGTGGCCCAAAGTGCCACGTCGTCTGCGTATACCGCCATGTCCACGAGGAACTGTGGTCGAGCTCCAACTCCGGCAGCCGAAGGGAGAGATGCGATCGCGATGGAGAAAAGCAGCGGGCTCAGCACGCTTCCCTGAGGCACACCGGCTGTTATCCCCCGTGGTGTGCTGTAGGTGCTGCCGACACGTACACGCAGTGTTCTTCCTGTCAGAAATGCACGTATGTATGACAGGGGGCGCCCGGTGATTCCGAGGTTCTGGAGAGCCGTGAAGATGGTGTCATGGGGGAGCGCATCGAAGGCTTTCCTCACGTCTAGGAACACTGTGGCCGTCGACCAGCCCCTTTCTTTAGCTTCCTCCATGGTGGTGGTGAGGTCTGCAATGGAGTCCGCAGTGCTTCTGTGTCTCCTAAAGCCGGAGAAGCAGTCTGGAAGCGCGTCTACTGCCTCCAGGTGGTAGTTTAGACGTCGCAGTACCATCCGCTCCAGTAGCTTGCCCAAGCAGGAGGTTAGTGAGATGGGCCGGTAGGAGCTCAAATCATCGGCCGGCCTTCCAGACTTGAGCAGGGGCACGGTAGTGGCCTCTCTCCAGGCCCTTGGGATCTCAGCACTGCTCCAAACCTTGTTCATGTAGTCGAGGAGGCTGTCGTGGCACGACTCGTCCAGGTTCCTGATGGCCTGGTTCGTCACTCCGTCGGGGCCTGGGGACGAGCGCTTGCGCGGGCATGCGTCGATGGCGTGTCTTAGTTCGTGTAGCGTGAAGGGGGCATCCATAGCCTTCATGCTGGGCGCCGAAGGGTCTCTGCGGGTTGACCAGTCTGGGGGGGCTGGACCCACCAGTGGGTGGGTTGGAACCTTTGTGAAGAGGTCTGCGAGTAGTTCTGTCACCTCCTGCACTGTCGCTCCTCTCGCTAGGGCCAGACCAAGTATCGGCTGTTTTGGGAGCGGACGTCCGGCAAGCGTTTTCACCATCCGCCAGGCTCTTTTTCCTCCGGCTGGCATGTGAAGTCTGGAGCAGCGGAGGTCCCACTGCCTTTTTGCCAGCTTTTTCCCGTGGCGGCGGAACTTTGCGTCAAGCCGCCTGTACTCCTGTATGTCCTCCGGCTTGTTGGTCCTCCAGGATCGCCGTTGTGCACGTCGTCGTTGAGCTCTCAGGCGGAGCCAGTGCATGTCCGGGTTTGGCCTTGTGATGGGTATCTGTACCATTCTTGTGGCTTTTTTAAGTGCTTCGGCGATGTTCTCGGGGGCAAGGGGTGCGCCAGAGTCTACCAATTTGTCTAGATGTCTTCTGTACTCCTTCCAGTCCACCAGGTGGCAGGTCTTGAGTGGGGCTTTGGGTGGCTTCCCTATGAAGATGGGAAGGTGGTCACTGCCCCAGCTGTCCTTCTCTGGTCTGGCTGTCAGGCGTAGTCCTCTGGTAATAAATGTGAGGTCAAGGACGCTGCCTTCCACTCCTGGGCGGACGAATGTTTGTTCTCCGCTTGTTATATTACGGAGTGCCAGGCCATCTAGAGTTGACTGTAATGCACGACCCCTTGCGTCCGTTTTCTTGTCGCCCCATGTCTCGTTGTGAGAGTTAAAGTCGCCAGCGATTACTGCCTCACCCTTGATCTGCGTGCAGATGTCCACAATTGTCTTTGGGTCCCAGTGACCCTGCGGCCGCACGTACGCGGACACGAAGGTAACCGGCCTTCCCTTGATCTCTACTGTGACCCCCACGTACTCTTCAGTGTCACTGCACAAGTCCTTAAGGTCCACTTCAGTCTGTCCGAGACTTGCTCGTACCAGCAACATGGCTCCTGGGAATTTTCCTGCTCGCGTTGCTTTGCTCATGTAAGTCACGTACCCTGAGATGCGAATGTCTTTTGTGTTCGGTTCCTGGAGGGCCAGGGCATCATATGCATTGTCTTGCAGATGGTCGCGAAGTCCTGGCAGCCGCGATTGTATTCCGTTAGCGTTCCATTGTAGCAGAGAGCACCTGATGGGGTGTTTGGATGTTGGATTAATGTTGCTTCCCATTTTCAGTTGTTGGTGAGGCTGCTGCTAGCTGGCTCACGACCACTTGCAGTTGGGTGAATCGCTGGAGTATTTCTGCTCCCGGCTGGTACTGATGCAGGAGATGAATTCCATCTTGAGAAGCTGCGTCTTCTATGGCCAGAGAAAACTGAGGTATTTGCAGTTTAGGGATTGAAGTGCAGGAGTGGTGGGTGTCAGAAAGCGAGAATCGGTGAAGTCCGAGGGAAAGATGAATATAAAATTCTGAAAGATGAAAACAAAAGATATGTAGACTGCAGTATAGTTCCGGCATTTTTCCCGGTCGTCGTTTAGCAGTGAAGGCACAACGTTGGCTGTGTTTGGTGCGTCGAATGAGGTAAGCCTGAAAGAGCTTCAGAGGATCATTAAAATAATGGACTCTAATGAAAGAATAGCCTTGATTACCTGATGAGGCGTTGACTCCGGTGTTATTGTTGACAATAATCTACGAAGAGTAGTGAACACGAGTGGGATTATGACCTGGAAGATTGAGGCGGTTTCTCCTTCCGTTTTTCGGTTAGGTGGCAACGTATGCAAATCGGAAGACTTGCTTGAAATTATGTCTTTGATGTTTTGTTTATCCCAGAAGGATGCTTTTTCAGTTCCTCCAGTGGCGACTCTCGAGGTGGATGCTACGGCATCGGAGTTATCGTTTCTGCTCTCGTGTCTTTCAAGGGGAGGGAACTCTTGAACAGTCCGTTGCGGAACACTCCTGATGGTGGCATCAGGTTGTGGTGCGTCATTTTCGGTAGTTTTCTTGCTTATTTGGTGTTTACTGTGTACAGCACCTCTGGCCTCACGAAAAGTGGTGTTGTGTTTCAGCTGGTATCTCGTGACCTCTGTCTCTCTTGCTTTCACTGGGCATTTGGCTGCGTTGGAAGCATGCCCTCCTTGACAATTCACGCATCGCGGGTTGGCTGTGCATTCACCTTCGTGGCACTGCCCACATCGATAGCACAGCTGAGAGGCCGCTGTGCACGCAGCTGCAATGTGGCCAAACTTGTAGCATTTGTAACATTGCAGGGGTCGTGCTCGGTAGGGAAGTACCTCAGTTCTGACAAGACCCACTTTGATATGTTGGGGTGGCACCTTTCCTGTGAAGGCAACCCGTATGACGGGCGATTTCTTCCCGAGTCGCTTCACTTCTGTTATGCCGACAGAGGACTGTAGATGTGTCTTTACGTCGTCCTCTGTGCAATCAGGGTCAATATCTCGGAGGACGCCGAAAGAGTTCGAGCGGTCTCTGGGCAGGAAGGCTGTCACTGGCAGTGCACAGAGTTTCGTTAACTTGAGCAGTTCGGCTTTAAAGAGGGGTCTTTTTGTGTCAACTGCGATGATGTTGCGAGCCTTGTTAATTCGGATCTCACTCACCATGCCTGGTGCAGCGTTGTTCAGAAAGTCGGTGAGCTTGATTTTGCTCAGTGACTGAGCTTGGTGGTTTCCAGTGGGGATGAACAGTACGGTATGACCGACTTGCAGGTTGGCTTCATCGTTGAAAGGTAATGCTGAATTCAGGCACCTCTTGCGTCTTTTCTTTCCGTGAGCGACCTCGTATTCCCCGTCGTTCGATTGCATGTCTTCATCATCGCAAGCGGATACGATCGTCGAGGAGGAGCAGGTGGCGGCCTCATCGGTGACGTCCATAGTCGGAATTGTATATCCGTCCTTGACGATCGTTGCTGAACTCGCCTGGTCTTTGTCTAAGTCGGGGGGAAGGTTCGTTGACTCGGTGGTCATCTTCGTGGATGTCTTGGCCTCCAAGGAGGAGGCCGTTTGCGAGAAGAGGTCCGGTGCCTCTCTGCTTGTATGCGATCGCAGAATATAATGTGGAAAATATCAGTTTACCAGTTATTTACGAAAAGCCTCGGGAGATGGGGATAGAATAAACAGCTGCAGTCTCGTCGTCGTCGTCGTTTTTCTACACACTCTGGAGGCTGCAGTCTGTTGCGGGTTAAGAATAGTAGGGCAGGTTCTACCCATAAAGCCCTCCACCTTTTCCACTTTAGCAAAGCGAACGCTGGAGAGAACGCGAGTGGAAAGGAGGAAACCATCAATCAGGGCGAGCAGACATTTTTGTGGGTGTAACTGCAGTGTAACATCGCGTATATAATACAGTGAAAACTGTCTTATATAAGCGATGTTACATTGCTTTACAATTGTAATTAAAATTTATTTTCAATTATAGTTTGTACTTATGGCAGAAAAGAGCCACCACCAGGACAATATACGGGCAACACAAACCGCGTACAAGTTATCTCCTCTTTTGTATAGCCGTCAGGGGAGCTTCAAACACGCAATGAAGTCGATTTTGGATTGAGATGAAGGAAGCAGGTTGCTATTTTCTCTAAACTGAGCTTCGAAGCGATTCGATAAATTGGTGTCACTAGAACGGCATCGTTAATCCACCGTTCGTTCGAACGAACACCGCCATTCGCTAAAGTGTCGTTCGATGAAACATCATGGGCAGTGCTTCGTTCGCTAAAACGTCGTTCGATCAAGTCAGTGCCTCCCAGGTCGTACCCAACTTAACGTTAATCACGACACATGGTAGTGTGTTAATACTTGAAGATCTATATTTTCTACCATTTTGACGAAGTGAACAGAAAAGTACCTGTACAAAGTAACTTCACTTAGAAATGAAAGTACATACGTTTTGTACCTCAGGTACAACAAAAGTACCTAGATATCGATTCGCACTTACTTGTACATAGGTAACTTTACAACCCTGGTTGTGTCTAAATTATAGAAAACGGCACGTGGCCACGGAGGAGAGAGTGAGCGCGACTCAAACGAGCCAGTTCCCGATCGGCGGTTTTCGGGAGGAAAGAAAACGAATTTCCAGACGCAAATTGTGTTTTGAGTAGTAGGGCCCTCATATGTCACGCACAAATAAAAACCTCGGCGAGCATAAATATCCTGTGAGTGTCCCTTCAACTAATGCAGAGGGTAAGACGTCTGTTCTTTGCGCAGGAGTTGCGGTGACGTGAGAACGACGCCGAGTTTTGATTTGTGAAGGATAGTGGGTAGACCTCAATGCTAGATGCCTCGAAGTCTACCCACTACCTTTTTTTTTCAATCAGCCAATAGGAGCTTTGCGTCGTGCTGACGTCACCTCAACCCCTGCGCAAGAAGCAGGCGACTTGATCTTTGTAGAGGAATCCATGCAGGCCACAACGAGCTGTCGATCTAAAACGAAGAGACAAGGGGTTGAACCGCGGCCAGACGACGGCCAGCTCGCGTTTTTCGAAAGGTCTTTCTGACGCGATAGCAGCCACCCAACTTGAAAAAAAGTAAGAAAAAAAAAGTGCTAACCGCGGCAGTTTCCGTATGGAAGCGGTTCACCGATAGAGCTGGGCAGTCTACGAGAGCAGTCAACGGTCGGTGCAAGCGCCTTATCCCCCCCCCCCCCCCCCCCAAAAAAAAAAAACAGCGCGGTTTTTTTTTTTGTGTTTTTTTTGTTTTCTTCTTTAAGTTTGCGACGAACAGAATGGAGAGAAAAAAAAAAAGAACCTGCGCTCTATATACTGGATGTTCGCCAGCTGACAGCTTAATAAACGCGGGGCATGTCGAATCTCAAGTCTTTTATGACCACTCCGTTGTCCATGAGAACGCAGCATAAACTAATAAAAACGACAAAAAAAAACCGAATTATTAAGTAAGGAGCGCTTGATTAGTCCACCTAGTAGCGTCGGCGTCGTCTGGAAACTGAAACGAAGTATAGGCGGCTGATGATGGGGACGTATAGGAAGCATAGGCACTATTATAGGAAGGCATTTTCATATAGAAGCATAGGCATTCTCGTGGGAAGGATAGACCTTCTTGTGGGAATGACTGGCATTCTCGTGGGAATGATTGGCATTCTCGTGGGAATGATTGGCATTCTCGTGGAAAGGATAGACCTTCTCGTGGGAATGATAGGCATTATCGTAGGAAGCATATATAAAAAGCATATGTATGCTTCAAACATGTCTGCGGACTTCTTTTTGCACCGCCAATTTGACAGCATCACCATACAAGGAACACGCCTTGCGGCGTCAGACAGTGTATGAAAATTGTCCTTTGTATGAGGTATTAACATTCCCAAATAGCGAATCTATTTTTTTTTTTTTCAAGCTTTGCATTGTTTTTGTTTGTTTTTAATTCCTTTACTTAGTGTCAGTACAAAAGAAGACGAACGACCTATCCTTTTCTTTAGGTGAAAACATTAACGAATTACTCAACCTTAAGTTTCTCAAAAAATGTCTGACGATCCCCAAAGAAAGAAGACAACTTAAAAAAAAAAAATTAAAAACTCTTGTTTAAAAAAAAATTAAACAAGAGTAAAAATAATTTAGAAGTCAGCAAAAAAAAAAGCGCATAGAAGCCGTAGAGAGTGCAACACACGTATTGTCCAGCCTACCATCAGCCACAATCCAGTGGGGTTGCGGCTGATGCCCCAATCTCATTGGCCGTGATGCGATAACAAGATGCTTGGAGACTTTAAGCTGTACTGAGTTAATCGGTTAGAATACAGGGTGCCCTTCTGCTGTAAGACGAGCTGGAAAATCGGCGCCTGTACGTAGGAAGGTCAAACTTTCACCGCGTGTGCTCTGAGCGGGTAACTTTTACCGTGTGAAATTTCAAGGCTCAGTATTCTTCCTCTCGAGAACGAGAGAAAAATATTTGCCAAAGTCAAGGTTGTGCGCCTTCGCAGATGACCTACTTGTCGAGGCTATTCACTCGTGGCGCCACCTCCCGATAGGCGCGACGAGCACACAACAAAGAGCGTCGCCTGCTTGCTGCGCCTTTCGGGAGATGGCGCCACAAGTAAATAGCCTCGACAACTCGGTCGTCTGCGAGGGCGCCCTCCCTTGACTTTGGCACATTTTCTTGCTCTCATTTCCACAGGGACAGAACTGAGCCTCGACGTTTACGCGGTAAAACTGAGCTGCTCAGTGCACATACGGTGACAGTTAGAGCTTTATATGTGCGGGTGTCAATTTTTCCGGCTCGATTTGCAGCGGAAGGTCCGCCTGGGACACCCTTTATATGCCTCATAGTCTGACATTCAAGAAACCTTGTCGCACAAACTGGTCTTCATTCTGTTTCCCACGAAGGTCAAAATACTTTCAACTTCTCAAACAAAAATAAGTTAGCTCCTACAAGAAGAAGAGGTTGTAGAAAATAAGACAACCGGTATCATGCGCATCTACTGCCAATATGCTACCTCGGTATAAGAAAACCAGCTACACAGTGGAGTATATATGGAAATGAAATACCTCTCTATCTAAACACTCAACGTCAAATTTGCTTATTTTGCGTGCATGTATACACCAAAATCTGCCTCCGGAAAGCCCTTTCAAAACCACCAAGCGTCACGTAACACTGCCAAAACGTGTTACCCAACAGAAGAAGCTACCTTCGCCTCGCTTCACTTCATTTTTGTTCGCGAACGCCTCGGTGTCGGCACATCAGAAGCCGCGGAGGCCGCCAAGAGCAATGCCATCCTTGTCCACCAAGATCACTTCCTCCCTACGCCCCGTTCAACCCCAAGCTGACAGTGCAGTGGAAGCTACTTTCGCCACGCGTGATCGCGCTCTCGCTCATACTCAAAAGCAGAGGGCGGAGTCAGACGATCAAAGGGAAGCCGTTGATTGGTTCCCGCGGCCGTGCAGGTCCCACCGCACTGTCGGCACAGGGGGTGACCCCCGGAGCGCAGCCTTGGACCGCCGACATGGTCGTAAGACTCTTCGGGAGAAGGACAAGCCATAGAATGCGGAACAACTTCGCGGATTTACAGCTCAATGCACCTCCGTGTGTCTCGCGGCGGCCGTGCTCTACGGACAGCTGGACGGCTCTGAGCTGGACGCGAGCCAAGCGCCGCTCCGCGGTTGGTGGAGACTGGAAGGAGCAGACGAAACGATCGGCCAAGTCATAGCCAAGTGCCGCGTCGGATATGCAAAAGAAGCAGCAACGAGGATTGCCATGCGGCGAAGGGGGCCGCACCTATATTCCGTGTCTTTCCCACGCCTCGCTGGGGTAAAAGACGCGTACTCTGACAGTCTGCTGATTGCTTTTTAGGGCCTTGACTTTCGGAGCGAAGCGGCATGTTCTCGGGGTATATGCTATTCCCGTCTTCAACTCGTTGCTCGCCCTCTTGCGGCGGAAACGGGAAGCGCCCTAGTGATGATCCCCCGTTTCTCCTGCTCAGAGGTTTATACTGATCGTGATCGTGGCTCGTGAAATGTCATTTTTTAAATGCAAACAACACTCTCCACTGTCCCAATGTAGCGCTGCAGCCGGTATGGGATTGTGCCTCACTATCCAGAGAGTTTTAGTATTGAATATAAGAGCAAACGCAAGCACCTTGCGTTTGCGTTGGGGTTGCGTGCTCCCCGCTGCGCATGCGCGCCGACGCCATGCGGCAATTTATGACCGCGATTTTGGGCTCCGCGCACGGACAGTGTGAAACACGCAACGTTACGCAATGCTTACGTTCGCTCGTATACGCAATATTAAAACTCGCTACTGCTTCACCGGTTTTCCAACGCCAACGAAACGTACTGCAAGTGAGCTGACGTGCAAGCGGGTAGGCGTTCCCTTGAACTGGAAAGGCAGAGACTGGCAAAACGACGGTGCGTAAAAATTAAAGAAAATAAACGTTCAGAAGTTTTGTGATTAAAAACATAAACGGAATTCCTCTTTTGTATTTCTGGGCATTTAGTCCGGAAGAATTGGTGGCGAATTTGGAAGTTTTGCCGATTGTCAAAAGTCGCGACTTTGATAGCACCATATGCTTTACTCAGAATCATTGCCATTTTACACGGATTTCTAGACTAGCTAGAATGTTTTAATGTATTTCACACTATTTTTATTTTTTTACTTGTTAATTAAACGTGCTTCAATTGGCGCCAGTGATGATAATGCTCAAACTTTGGATATCCGTAGGTGTCTGCGGGTTTGTAATTAGATCATAGGCGACAATTTATAGTAGAGTTTGAAGAATTACGTAGTGAAATATATTAAATGTATTATAATTAATACAACTTGTGGTAATGTAGGCCACACCACAATCACAATAACAGGCCATTTTATCATAATAGCCTTTGCAGAAATATCTCACAGCCTTTTTTTGTAGCATATAAAAAACTCGGACATCGTTATCAAGATAGACTTAAACAGTGGATCAATATGAAGTCTTATGCGTCACGCGTTGTGTCAAAAAAACACACACACACTTTTGTTTTCTGACTCGGATTACGTTTTGTGGTTTTTGTAGTGAGAACTGTGTTTCTTAATTAATACGTTTTTTGAACATATACTAAACTCATCACCCGTGGCAATATTTTGTAAAGTTTGGATTGATTGTTATTCTAGGGCTTAGAGTAATTGCTAAAGCAATTAATCATCTAAGTACCCAAAGACCCATTAAAGGGTCCGCAGTTTATTATATTTTACATGACAGTTATTTTAGTGAGAAAAGGCAGCAAAAATACACAAATATCAGCGCTGAATTTTTTAACAAATACAACATTCTGATACCTCTAAGGTGTATGAAAGACCATACCTTTAAAGAGACACTGAACTCATATTTTGAAGTGTCTGGATCGGACACGTGTGTCACAAAATAAAGTTTCCGTAAACCATATATCTTTAGCTCTATAATTACGCTGTGAACACATCTTGATTTAGACAAGAAACCGAAATTAAAGCCTATATCGAGAAATTCAGTCAAATATAGATGTTAGTTTCGGTTTCGCTCCTGAATTAAAACGAGCCTCCCGGGGTAAGTATTCCGCTAAACACCCTTTTTGTCTTCAGGATAAAGAGGTGGGCCTAACATCCTAGATTCCTCGTCTAAGCAGTAATAATTTGTGTCACTCAGCGAAGTCAGCAAACCAGACATGCTCAGCAACTGGTATACCCCCCCCCCCCCCCCCCCCCCCCCCAGCACGCATCTCCGACCCTCACTATAACCGCCATCTTGGAAAACGAGTAGCGCCACCTATAGACAGTTGGGGCCCTAAACTCGTCGAGCACAAAGCTGGAGCCGAAAGTTCGCGGAACGCGCCGATTGTACGTCAGCGAAAAAAGCGCGAAGTCATTGTCATGGCGTTCGTCGCCTTTGTGAGCTCTGCTATCTCCGGCTAAACCAAGCGGATTGGTTTCGTAGGTGAAAGCCGATGCACAAAGACGACGAGCGACGTGACGATGCACTTTTGAAAAGCAGCTTGGTTGGCCCAATCGGATCGACAGTGTTGTCTGCGGTCGAACTTAATGTGAGACGGAGTACAGAATGTAAGTTCGTACGAAGTTCGGTTGTCGTTGTCAACGTCCGTTGTGGAGACATCATGAAAAGCGAAACGGTAATTTTATGTACGTGAAATGTTGGAGGGTGAACTAACTCAAAGGAAAAAAACGCGCGAAAAAGCAATCATAGCCACACACACACAAAAAAAGAGAAGATATTTATGTTGCAGCTTTTGAACAACTGTGACGCGGTGCCTAGAGACTAAATAGCGTAGAAAAACAAAACATAAAAATAGCGACTGTAAGTGATTTTGTGATGTGAAATCTGACTATAGTTGAGACTAGTGACTCTCTGCGCGAGAAAATCTAGACGAAACACTAGAAGGTGTTCGCTACATTGTGACGAAGCGTGAATCTTGACGCGCACTTCCATATTGTGTCAGCTGTTTACGGGATCGCCCTACACACTAGAGCGTTTTTACCGATTGAAATTAAAAGTGCACATCACGCATACAACATCCAGAACAGCATTCGTTTTAATAAATGGCAAGCACAAAACAAGCATCCGAACTACATATTTAATGGTAAAGCACTCCTGGGCCGGTTTTCTCGAAGCGATGGTAAACCCATTTTGGTAAACCACGGTGCCTAGGAGGGAAAAAGTACCTAGGGACTGTAATAAACGGCTGGATATAGAACAATAATTATTTTTGATTGGGCAATAAGATGCGCCATCTATCGGTGAAACAAGCCAGTCATTTTGTTTATCCTTTTTCCGCTGGTTGTTATCGATCTAGTATGGTATTTTAAGTCAAAATATAGTGATGTTGTACTTGAAGAACAATTTATTTGCTTCCGATGATACGAAGAAATTTCAGCTACTATGCTGGAGTTTGTCGACGAATATTCGAAAATGTAAGAAACATTTCCTTCAATATGTTTCGCCATAAACAACGCATAACTTTCCCCTGTTCCTTCCAGTCTGGCAACGTCGGTGCTGTAGTCTCGTTTTTGTTCCTTGCGACGCACGTTTTTGCGATTCCTGCAGATCTCAACTGTTTGCCCTCTCTTCCGTTTGCCCAACCGATCCACCGGTGTTGAGAAGCTAAGCTTCTCGTCACCGTAGAATTGCTGGCCACCGGGGATATGTAGAAACCTCGATGCTGTCGGCATACTGTCGGCGCACTGCGAACAAAAAAACAGTACAATGTCCCAGCTGTTCACCCGGAACGAAGACTTTATCGAGGATAACCCCCTTTTTCCGCGAAGTAATCGCTGCTCACGAGTTGGCGTGCATAGTGTAACAAATTAAACGTGTTAGTATAAATATATACCAACACTCGCTCGCAAAACATTTTTTTACTCACCATAAAAACACTTGCAAGGCTTATGTACCGTCATATGTCTTGGATCCCGGCCCGGACTGCTGAAGAGTGATGCGTTCGCGGAATGCTGCCGTCGGTTAGTTAGTAGTCCCTCTGAACTACCGCTTTGCTTGACGTGTTAATAGGTTGATGGTGCGTCATTAATATAACAGCCAGATCGAAAAGAATGTTCAGCAGAACCAAGCAGAACTATTAGCCCTCATTAACCGACGCCGCGGCCATTTTGCTTGAAGGTACTGCTTCTCCCTCGGCGCCCCTACTCTCCCAGTCACGTGACCTAGAATTCCCCCTTCTAGGGACAATAGTTAACTTTAACCCACGGTTTGCGTTCGAGAAAACGGGCCCTGATAACAATGCGAAGCACGTAGCGCTCACCGCATACGTTTCTCGGTAAAGATTAATGTTGTGCAAGCTGCCGCGGCGACGGCAGCTTGCGACGTTGGGAGTGACGTCACCATCCTTTCATATATAAATGAGTTCTGGTATAGCGCACTTACCTTTCTTTCGTCGATCATTTGGTATAGACCCTTTTGCTGTTTACAAACATTAACTTCCGATTGCGTCCTTAGCGACTTCCAGTCGCACCGTCTTGGCAAGCCTGTTGAGCTTGTTTATGTCACCAGTGTTTGAAAGCATAAATGCTACACGGACAACAAATTTGGAGATTTAACGAGGGCCTTCGGCAGTACAATATTACATCTTGGAGGAGGCAAATATTTAACAGATCTCGCACTCCGTCGTTTTTTGTTTGGCGTTCACCTGGAGAATTGGTGGTTAAACGTTTCATCTACATTTCAAGCAGCGGTGTTAAAGGGATACTTGAACAAAATTTCGGCGCTCATTTTGTGGTCTATATCTGTTCAAAAGAGCAGTATCACATCGAACATACAAATATCTTGTTAAAAAAGTCTCGAAAAGGAATTTTAAAACAAATTAAACGATTAGCAAAGAGCACCTGGTGGATGTCGCTAACGCCTCGTTTGTAATGCGCGTCTATACCCGTTTTCACCTCAAGAATCGTAGTAAAAAAAGAAAGTCCAGCTCATCGCGGAGCGTTACTAATTTCACCCTTTATGTCGAGAATTGATATATATGTAGGTGCATTTCAGATTGGATATATGTTATCTTATCAAGACGTACACGTTTCAAACGCCCAAAGCATCGCTTCTTCCTCCGACAACCAAATCTCGTAAGGACTTCTTCGCGCCGCGTATGAACAATGCGCGAAACTTCCTTTTTTCTTGAGGTGAAAACGAGTATAGGAACCTTGACAGCTAGTGACGTTGAGTGTCTCGCCTCCGGCCACGACGAGAGAAGAGGGGCAGGAGGAACTCCCCTCTTCCCGAGAATGCCTTTTGTGTGTCGCAGAAGTCGCTATTGTCCCCCTACAAGATTACAGAAGATTAACCCGTCACTCAAAAATCGTACAAAAGCAGCCGCTTCGGTAGCTGGAACGACTAGGCCATCCTCTCGACGTCAGCCTCGCCGTAGCTTTGCTCATCCTGAGACGACCTACGTCACGATTGCGTTGGATGCCACGTGGTCTCCGCTGGGCCTTCTCCGAGCGCTGGCGAGAGTGTGCCTTTTATAACGAAAAATAGAGCCACCAGGCTCGAAATACAAACGTGCGATTGTCATTTACGGGTGTTGTGGAGCATATTCAGCCTATTTTTGAACACGACGGCTATATTTCAAATTTCGTTGAAGTATCCCTTTAAAATGGCCTTTGTTCCTTATTTTTATGAACCGGAAGTTCTCTGGGACGTCAACGACCATGGCCGTACCAACCGAGGGGGGGGGGGGGGGGGGGGGAAGGGGTGCGCTTGCCCCCGTAGTTCTCAGAGTGGGGGGGGGGGGGGGGCAAGATATGTGTTTGCCCCCCCCCCCCCCCCAAAACAGCCGCCACTGGACAGGGCTAACAGCACCCAAGGGATACCAAGGGCACCGCCCCCCGGTCCTGGGGGAAGGGGGGGGGGGTTGGTTTGCCCCCCCCCCTCCCCCACTCAAAAACAAGTTGGCACGCCACTATCAACGACTTATGGCGTTTGCCATAAAAAGGGTCTATAGTGCAGTGGGCAATCGTTGCAGGTGATACCACAGCTTTGCTGTACAACTATCTTCACAGTATGGAGTAGAGCCCCACCTTTTTTACTTCGTAATTACGGAAAGCGATTGTCGAAATGGTCACAGCTACGGTGGTGAACGTTCAGACTGGTGTTGAAATTAGAACCGCCGGGGGTCCAGCTCACGATGTTGCAAGTGAAATGAAAGGGTATGCCTACTCAGCCGCTGATAAAGTATAATAAAAATAATCCAGAAAAGCAAAGATTTAAAAATCGTGAGTCATTCCACTCTGCGAAGGTGGATGGCCAGCGAAGCTGCGTAGCACACGACACAGACGTGACACATAATTTTGAACAAAGGTACGAAAAGATTTATTGCCTAGATCGGTGGTCATCGTGACGAAAGGATACGCACAAACATTTATTTGATGCGTTCTCCGCCCCTCGACGTTCGTTGTCGTGTCTGGTTTGCCGCATGCTCTTGGCGCTTT
Organism: Ixodes scapularis; assembly: GCF_016920785.2. NCBI lineage: Eukaryota > Metazoa > Arthropoda > Arachnida > Ixodida > Ixodidae > Ixodes > Ixodes scapularis. The sequence goes on from NW_024609837.1 coordinate 60,549,860, forward strand.
GCGCACGATCTTCATCGGTGGTGCTGGCCGCCCGCCGCCGCCGCTGACACTGTCGTTGCCGTTCCCCCCGTTGCTCTTCGTAGGCGCGTTGCTCTTCGGGAGTCCGGACTATACGCGGCTTCCCCGTTACGACGAGAGAAGTGAAAGAGACCTATTGGCTTCGTTACCCAAGCATCAAGGAGAATGCAGGGAATGGTGTTCCACGCGCCGCACGAGCCGGCGTCTGAAGCAGCTAGTAACTGTTCTAAAGCAAAAGCCTTAAACAAATGGCATCTTGCACGAGCGTTCAACGCTTTATTTTAGTCATTTACTTCGAATCGTTGATACGGGGAAGGTCTGCGCGTGCAGCGCTTGCAGTGGTGCGAATGCATAGTTTGATCACGCCCACGAAAAACCCACGGAACCCTAGCCATAAACAGCTTCACTGTAAAAGGGTAAAAAATACCCCCCATATGAAGTTTTCTAATTACAGCGATTGGTTCATGTTGTCCCGTGGTGATTCCCGGCCCTTCGAACGCACTAGCACTTTGTTGAGTCGCACTTCCAGCGACGCCGCGGCGGCACACGACCGAAGGTAAACAGTCAAGGTGGCGGAGTGCTCCCCGTGTTGTCCCCGCCGTCAGCGGGGTGTGACAGGGTGGTCGGACAACAAATCGGCCAACGCGGTTGCCGGGTGGCAGCAACATGTTGCCCGACTGTAGTTATTACCGCGATGTCACAGGGTCGCCGGCAACACGATTTCCTCGTGTTGCCGGATAGAGTTGTTCACCTGTTGCCTCAGTATGAGCCTTAAAAGGGTCATTAAACGATTTCCCTACTTCTTCCTCCTTAGCTTTAATCCTCAACTCAAATGCGAATTGTGAAATCACGTGGTCGTGACATTCCTTCGGCACCGGTGCAATGACTCCTAGCTTCCACCGTGCTTTTTGGCCACGAACGCAAATCCGAACATTAGTCGACGGATTTATTGTTGACGAGCGCATACGTCCGAGTGACGCAGTTCTCGTGTCCAATGCGTGAGCTGGGCTCTGCTGACGTCAGTTTGGCGCCGGTGACGCGCTTTTGGAACCGCGGATGTATCATAGTGAAATGGTGGAGAGCTTTCGAAGGCAAGAAGGTACAAAATAGTCCGCTATAATTTCAAATGTTCGTACCGAAAAGCTGGCTTTTGACTTTTTAGCCTCTTTCTTTTGGTCAACTAAACGATATGCGATCAGTAAAGTCCCAATTTAAAATCATTCATCCCATCCCAAAATTCGTGTCATGACCCCTTTAAGAGTGCTAGATCAACCCCCTTAGGAGGCTGGTCAGGGTGGACAAGATTATCTAAATTGTGATTTAAATCACACTGCTATTACTATGATGATTTCAAAGAAATCTTTCCGGCAAAAATAATTCCTAAAATACTTATTTTATTTATCGTTTATCTTTAAGTTAATGCTTTTTATTTGCATTTTTGTATTTAACTAAAAGAATAAGAAAAATATTTATAGCAGTCTGAACACGAAACAAAAACGGTGCTCATAGCCTCCTGCGAACAAATCAGAGCATTGAGCCTTTTTCTACCGTCCATTTAGTTCGTCAGTTACGTATTGTCCTATAGACCCGTTTCGAAATACCGCCCTCTGTTGGCAGTTGTGGAATCCCTGGACATGGGTGAACTAAAACCGCAGCGTCACGGCACACTTGACGCGTTTGGATGGAATAGAAGAAAAAACACACCCACAGAAAAAGGTGATGAGCGCAGTGACGTGTGGCACTTTCGATGCTGTTTGATTGGCTCTGTGGCTCCTAGGGTTGGCCGCGCTCCGAAGTTCGCTATCTTATAAGATGACTTGCACGTTCCACGATGTCAGTTGTTCCGCCATTGTGCAGTGGTTCCGACCTTCTATCGACCCACACATTGTTTACAAACAAGCCCGTGTTTGCCCACCAGGCGAGGGCACTGCGCGCACGCAGAAACCAGATTCGGCCTAGGTGAATCACCTGCGCATTCCCAGTGCCGACAGCAGCGCTACCACAGCGGCGTGACGTCAGAGAGTTGAGTTGGTCTATCTTTGTCTCACCCTACGATGGACTAAAGGCCAAAGCCACGGGCCTCCCCCCAGGTCCAATCACGTTCCACACTAAACTATGAAATGATTAGCGTTGATTAGGGATGGACGAATAATGCTCTTAACCCAGAAGCACTGCATCAGTTCAATAGCTTAGATCCTGCAAGAGCCTCTATGTCGTGGCATTCTTTGCAGTGTAAAAGTGTCGAGTGACTCAGTGCTATTCGTTTTGAACCACTGTCCGCCCATCCCAATCAGTGATCCGAGACGCGGGCACCGATACGCGTATCAAAGCGAAATACAGCACAATTTCTAAGTGGCTCGTGATTGGTCCTGGTGGTCCGCAGCTTCGGCCTTTAGTCCATCGTAGGACGAGACGAAGTATAATCATCAGGCACGCAAATTTTGAAAGGGGTCTATTGCAAACGAATCAGAACCCGAAAAAATATAAAAAAATATTTCGGGTTCTGATGGTCAAATGCTGATGGTCAAATCGAGGAAAAATACGGTGTGGCGGCTTTAATAGTTTAAGCTTGAGGAGTGGGTTATTATGATAGATGTTATGGACGAAGGTTAGCCTAGAAAGTTTTCTTCTGATAGAGAGGAGTGGCAATCACGGCAATATGCGGACCGCCATCACAAAAATAATCACAGCGAAAAAAAAAAATAATAAGAAGAACGGATCTGTCTAAGAACGCGTTCTGCTCAGGGCTACTGAGAATTACAATTGGTTCACGCAATGTGAATGATCATATCGCTTTTTTTTTTCCAGTTTGTCTTTAACAACGCGTTATCTGCTGCTTCTTTTTAGTGGGTCTCCATTATTGCCTCAGAGGTAGAGCTGCAAACAAACAGACGTGCAGGCACTTATTTTAATAAAACGTGTAAGGCCGGTCACCTAGCGGAAACGGCTCTATTCCGCAAGTTCTTTTCCTTCCGCCATACCAACGCCAAATAAGTATGGAAACCTTCAAACAAGCATTTGATCGATAGAGATATCAATTCATGGCTCACCCCAAAACTAAGAATGCAAAGCAGGAGCAAAAAACTGAAAGCCGTTTACCACTCCCTGTAACGCCGAATTGGAGCGCAGCTCTTGAGGAGGAGGAGGGGAGGGTACTGAGGGCCACGTGTTTTCGGGGGGGGGGGGGGGGGCACGTGACCTCGGGAGGGGGTCACGTGACCCCAGGTCACGTGACCCCCGGGTCACGTGACCGCGGGGAAATTTTTTCCGCTAGATTTTGCGGGGAAAGTTTTCCGCTAGATTTAGCGGGGAAATTTTTTCCGCTAGATTTAGCGGGGAAATTTTTTCCGCTAGATTTAGCGGGGAAATTTTCCCGCTAGATTTAGCGGGGAAATTTTTTCCGCTAGATTTAGCGGGGAAAGTTTTCCGCTAGATTTAGCGGGGAAATTTCCGCTACATTTAGCGGGGAAATTTTTTCCGCTAGGATTTAGCGGGGAAAGTTTTCCGCTAGATTTAGCGGGAAACTTTTTTCCGCTAGATTTGACGGGGAAATTTTCCCGCTAGATTTAGCGGGGAAATTTTTGCGCTAGATTTAGCGGGGAAATTTTTTCCGCTAGATGTAGCGGGGAAAGTTTTCCGCTAGATTTAGCGGGAAAATTTTTTCCGCTAGATTTGACGGGGAAATTTTTCCGCTAGATTTAGCGGGGAAATTTTTTCCGCTAGATTTAGCGGGGAAATTTTTTCCGCTAGATTTAGCGGGAAATTTACCCATAATGCACCGCGCGGTTACGCCGACGGCGACGGCGACGGCGACGCCGCTCAAGCCGGGAACGGGCCCCTAAGAGCTGCGCTCTAAAAATATAAAAAAATATTCACTAACCCCCAAAAAATATTCTAGTATGACGGGGTTTATATTGTCACGGATGGAAAAGAGCTCGACAAAAGTAAACTCAAAAAAGGGTTTGATCGGCGAACTTGTGCCAAACAAAAGAAAGGACGAGAGCGTCGAGGCAGCAGAAAAGCGGGCGGCGATTTGGCGGCGTAACAGCAAGCGAGAGCGGGACTGACTCGACAAGGTAGCGGGCAGCTCCCTATCAAGTTTGCGTCGGCCTCGCGAAAATTCGGCCCAGAAGGCTCGAGCATCGAGCGTTCGGGGCGAGAATGAACAGACACTTCCGAGACAAAAAAAAAAAAAAAAAAACTATAAAGAAAAACAAAAAAAAAACTTCGTTTCATCCTACGATGGACTCGAGGCCAAAGCCGCGGGCCGCCAGGTCCAATCACGTTCCATGCTAAACTATGACAAAAAAAAATTGAGGTTGTGGGGATATTTATACAGCGTGTAGCTGGTCAGCCATTACAGTTGCGACGAGTCACACGCTGTAGATGAGCAATTTAGCCAGTGCGCAGTACAACCGCTAGCCTGGGGTCTTTAACGTGCACCACGCAGTAGTGATACACGACCGCACGCCGGTACGATGCTCATCCATATCGAAACGGGCAGGGGTGGGCTCGAACCCAGGATCCCTGGGTTCTGCAGCGCGAGATTTCGCTCCACGCGCGTCGAGCTGGGTGGGCGCTTTAGCCCACTCGGCCACGGATTTTTTTTTTCTTTGTTCAGCGCGTATTTACATGCTTACACTAAAACCCACTATGCGATGCTTTCGGGCAGCTGTACATTTAAAATTATTTTATCTTGCACAAACTCTCCAACGCATCTGCCCACTCGGGCAGTGTCCGGCTGTACTCATATACACTCTTGAATTGTGTAATCACCTCAATGAAAAACAGGCGTGCAGATTTCGGGGGCTGTTCAGCATGCCTCACAGACAAACGAGATTTCCACAAGCTGAAGAGCGTTAAGAACCATAATCATGTCATATGGAACATCAGAGTAAGGCTCAACAGGAAGGAATCGTATTGTATACGACGTTATGCATAATTCCTTTTTTAAGGTTCTTTTCAAAACATCCCAGAGAAAAATGGCGTCCCAACAGTACAGGAAGGCAAGCTCAATCGTTTCGGGTTCCTTACACAGTGAGCAGTTGACTCCGCCAGGTACAATTAAACCCCTTTCTCCAAGCCACAGCTTCACAGGCAAGGTCTCGCTATGCAAGCGAAAGAAAAACGACTTTTCTGCTGGAGGTATGGCCATTTTCTTAACGCGAGCCAAGATGTCCTGTCCTGGTTTATCTTCGAAATACTTCCGATACAGCGGTACAGGAAGAAGGTTGTCAAGCAAGTCGCGATACAACTTTCTTCGGGTGACCGAAGCCAAGTATTAATAAGGATACCTTACACTTAAAACCTTAAAAGCTTCAATAACCTCTTTCTCGGCCACGGATCCCCCTAAACTGTGACACTCTTAGCATTGATTAGTTTTTGGCGAATAATGCTCCGAATTCAGAAACACTGCGCATTTTTATATTTCAATTTTTACCTTAGCTACTGCGATTGAAATTTTGAAAATTTTAACTACAAAGTGTTTGCACACGGATCGGCCAAGATAAATCATGGATTGCACGCGAGCGTTTCCTCGACGCTTCATTGTCGGTGTAAATACGCCGGCGTATTCGGCGATCCGACCGAGACAGATCTCGGCGCTCCAGCGTATTTCGGCGTGGCGTATCCGGAAGCGTACGGCGCAAGCCGGCCAATCAGCTAGCGAGTTGACAGCCGGAAGTGGAAGTTGCTCGAGGATTGGCTTGCCTAGCTTTGCGGCCGGCTTGACTCAGCCGCCGAAATGGGCGCTCGCTTGTCGCGTTCAACGGTTTATGGGCGAACTCTACAAAATCGTTATATCTCTTTCAAACGAGCGATGAACGAGTGAGAAGGAACGACAAAAACCATCTATGTGGCGGCGGGAGACATAAAAAAAAATATGATAAAGAAGGGTTTTGAGGAGAGATCGCGGCCGTCCTCGTGCCGGGACTTGTTAGCAACTTGGAGATTGCAAAGAACGTTTTTTGAGACAAGGGTTAACAAGTTAGGCTTTCGTTGCTGATTAACATGCAGTTATTTCCGTCCCCGTACGGAAGGTAATAATAAGGCAGCCGATTTACATTTTGCCTCGTTTCGCGAAAAGCGCGAGTCGGGCCACACCGCACCAAAGCCTGAGGAGACGCTGACGAAAAGCGCCGTGTGTGGTTCGGCGACCTTCCCCTCTCCTCTGCTGTAAAAACAAAATGCGCCAGTTAAAGGCCGTCATTACGCCCACTGAAACGCGCGTAAATTCGTCGAGAATACGCCCTATGTGGGTCAGCCTTTAGGCTGCATAAGGCCGCTTATCACCGGGGCGAAAAATGCTGAGTCACTGAGCTGTGGACGCATCCGCAGCGTCTGATACACGCACAGCAGAGCTACAGCGCATGCTCAGAAGGCGCTGCACAGCCCAGCAGAAAAAAAGATGGCAGCGCGCAGGAGGTGATTTTGGGGCGCTGAGAGCTAAAGTACCAGAATGGAAAATGCTGTGACGTCACCGAAAGTTGTGTATAGCCAACGCCACCTAGAATAATCAAAGCCCGCGAACGACCACCTCTTCCTCCAGGGAGCGAACGCCGAACGTCCTTCGACACGTTGATTGGACACCGAGTCTAGCCGAACGATGACGCAACCTTTGTGGCCAATCACTGTCTTGGCTCGATCCAACTGTGATGACGTCAGAATTCCAGTGCACAGGGTTTAATTATTCTAGGCGGTGTGGGTATAGCAACGGCGTGACTAACAACCCCTAGTTCGTTTGGATTATGACTTAAAAAGAAAGTTACTACACTTGTGGTCACTTCGAGAAACATTACGCATTATTCACGCTCTGCGCGAAGTAGTCCTTACAAGATTTGGCTGTCGCCGGGAAGAAATTAGCGTAACCTTTGGGTGTTGAGATGCGTATGCCTTGGTGAAATAACATAAAGCGAATCTAAGGTGCGCGTATACATATATCTCAAAGAACCATGAAACGTTTTTGTCAACTTCTTCCTCCTTAGCTGTATCACAGTAAAAATGCGGATGTATCACAGTGAAAATGCGGAGCGTTTTTGAAGGAAAATAGATACGATGTAGTGCGCCATATTTTTCTAATACCGTAGCGGAAAGCAGGTTTTTGACGTTCCACTTTCTTTCTTTTGGCCCACTAAGCGATATGCGATTAGTAAAATCCCAATCTAAAATATTTTATCCAAGTCCAAAAATGATTTTATGGCCCCTTTAATTACACACATTATATTACGCGATGAGCCGGGCTTTTTAATGCGAAAGCATTAACAGTCCCATGGAGCGAGCCGACGTCATCAGCTTTGAAGCCGCGCCAAATGGCACCTAGTTTCCCCGATCCCAAAGGAGCGCAGTAAAGCTGATGGATTTCGGCTTCAGTCCCGATGGCTGGCGCGCGTCAACGAGGTTCCCATTGGCCGCTGCTTGTTAGTTTCAACGACCGCCACCCTATGGCGCCGTTTTTAATCCCTTTATTTATTTATTTATTTTTGCAAGACTGTTTACGGGAATGCGGGCATAAATCTGTCATATATGTCTGTTGCAGGGTCAATGTATGTTTCCGGGGATCGATACCACAGTGCTGCGATGGCTGGACGAGGAGGTATGGGCGAGGAGGGCACTGCATCACGCGTGAGTACATTCCAGCCACTCTTCGAGCACAGCACCGTTCGCTTGGAACAGCGGTGCCAGCAGACGATTGACATATTGAATGCGAAATGGCCGACAAAAATAGAAATGTATGTTGTCCCAAGCGGACCTTCCGCTGTAAAACGAGCCTGAAAAATCGGTGCCTGCATATACGAAGCTCAAACTTTCACCGATTGTGCACCGAGTAGGTCTGTTTTACAGGGTTAAATTTCAAGGCGCAATCCTCTTTCTCGAAAGAGCGAGAACAAAAACAACTTTTCAAAGTCAAGGCTTGGGCGCGTTTGCAGACGACCGAGTTAGCGACGCTATTTACTTGTGGCGCCATCTTCCAATAGGCGCTGCGACCAGACAACCGAGCGCGTTTGTCTACTCGCTTCGCCAATCGGGAGATGGCGCCACAAGTGTATGGCGTTGATGAGTCGGTCGTCTGCAAACGCGTCTAATCTTGACTTTGGCAAGTTTTTTTGCTCTCACGTTTTACAGCAAAAGAACTGCGCCTTGAAATTTCATATGGTAAAACTGACCTGGTCGATGCCCATTAAATGGAAGTTTGAGTTTCCGCTATCTGCAGGCGCCGATTTTTCCGATTCGTTTTATTGCGGAAGGTCCGATGGGGACACCCTGTATAGAAGCTATGTCCACATTTTTTAACAGGGTACCACCTCCGCTAAAAAAAATAGGCAGTGTGCACGCACTGTCTATATGGCGGTCATGTGGCATAGGCCATACAAAAACCGTCTGCAGACCTGTTTAAAGCATACACATGCACAGTTGCGTATCTAGGACGTAGTACAGGGTGGCACCCGTCCCGGGCGCTCGTCACCTGTCCGGTGACGAGTGCCCGAGGAGGAAGCCATGATTGGACGAAGGGCACCGCGGGCCGAAAGCAACCTCTGACCGAGCTGCAGAGCGCTCTCCTCGTCACGAAATATTTAGCAAGTTGAAATTAATACTTTGGTATCTTGAGCTTCCATAATCTCGCTCTCGAGTTATAAAGAGGAGACAGTGAGTAAACTTACTTCGATGAAGTTGTACTAAAATTCGCTTCAGCGAAAACGGGACAAGTTATATTTTAGACAGTGCCCTGGTGTATTAACTTCTGTATTTGTTCTGTGACTAATCAAAAGGGGGTCAGGAAAATGTGGCGAACCTAAACGATAGTTCCCTAGCTACTAAAGTGTCAATAGCTTTATCTGAGCGTCTTCGCGATTTATCAAACTGTTAACATTCGCTGACTTACTTTTTCCTTATATGTAACTAAGTTGTTTAGAACCAATGCAGTTTTAAATGTCTACTTATTTTGCCGCAAAACATGGGCGTGAGGTGAGAATGTTTAACGGAAGCATATCTTGTTTGGCGTCTCCTTTCGTGTGTTCAGTACACTGCATAGCCAGTCCAATTTTGTAAACACGCGAGATTTAAAAAAAACAATCATCATCATCACTATTGACAAGGGTGCGAAAAACAAAAATTACTTATCGCAGGCGCCATCAACCCCTAGGTTTTGAACTTGGACAGAGCAGATGACGTTGGCGTACTCGCTTTTTTATACACACTTCGATCACTTTCGGCAACTGTCCAAGAGCGCTCTACCACTGTAGATATGCTTTGGAACGAATTCAAAACGACAGCTAAGGCGTGTGTCTCGTATTTTATTCCACAGTGAACTAAAAGAATAGTTAAGAAAATTTTTTGGACAACCAGAGAAAGCATCCATGTGAAGCGCAAAATAAATAGGCTTCGTAAAAGGGCAGAGAACACCAGAACTCCTCAAAATAAGAACAAATTGGCATACTCAACAGTGATCTTGGACAAAAAATCAATTCGGCTAAATACAAATTTTCAATATTACTCTTCAATCGTTTATCCAATCTTCACCCGCCAAATCCTGGAACTACGCCAGCCCCCCCCCCCCCCCCTCAAAAAAAAAAAAAAAAAAAAATCAATTCTAGAAACGTTTTTAGGCGACAAAGCAAATCTTTCAAAAGCCTTCAATTATCATTTCCTTTTAGGCTTTACAACAGATAATGGTAATGCGCCCTCATTCGCGTTCTATTCCCCAGTCGTGGCTGTGAATTACGTTGTAGTTACTGAACAGGGTGTTTTTATCGCTTCTACTCAACCTGAACACACACAAAAAAGAGCTGGGCCGGACGATATACCAAATAAATTTCTAAAAAGAAACTCCGAATGAGTAACAAAATATTTTGTTATAATACTTACATGCTCGCTTAAAGGGGCCCTGCAAGGTATTTTTTTACTTGTTTTTAATTTGCACCGAACCCGAGCGCACTGAACGTGGTAACTTAATGACACTTTTCTTTTCTCGAATTTCGTTTTATTTAAAAAGTTATAGGCAAATTAAAATTACAAAAACAAGCAAAAAATAACCTCCTTCATGACGTCCTTGGTTGCTTGAGTGGCCGTGAACTAAGTGAGCTCAGCGAGCGCTCAAAGACTGCCGCACTCCGTGTCGACGGCTCGAGAGGGCGCCACTAAAGCACGTTCTGGATAGGCTATATGAAGCGGGCAGCCAGGGCGGCTCACATTGCGTTTGCTGCGCGATTAAATACTAATTCGGCATGACGCTTCATTGGCCACAAACGAGAGCAAGCACACGCAAAGATCAGTTCAGAACGGCACTCACTTCGCGGTGCCATACCACTAAACGGCCAAACCGCAAGCTAAACCTGCTCCGAAGGCCTTTGAAACGCTCGGAACCGGTCGGATCCTCGACCGCAGCGCCGCAGCGTACATCCGGGACCTTTCTACGCTCGCCGCCCGTCGGTGCCTGATCCCACTACCACTCTCTAGTATGCGCCGCCTTTTCCACCGCTTAGTGGCGGGTATGCCGACCAGTCATTTCTGGTTTCCCTACTTAATAAACTGCATTTGTTTCTTTTCTGATCTAGAATACTGAACAAAAACTATTTTCGTAAATAACTGAAACGGTTCGCGCCACTTATATTTTGTATTTCGACTAAAAAGAAGGTTTTTTGCGGTTCTGAGTAGTAGTAAGGGCAGGACCAAAGACGTCACATATCGCGCGCTTTAGGCACCGCGGGTCGCCCCCGTCGGTGGAGGAGGTTTCCGCGTCGTCCGGTTAAAATATGACGCACTGATATTTAGTTATTCTCTCTGTGCCCGCTGGCTTGCTCGAACCCCAAGAAATGTGGAAACCGCAAAAAAGGTACTGCAGGGCCCCTTTAATAAAGGACAACTTCCAAAAGACTGGAAGTTAGCGAAAGTCATTCCCATTCATAGATCTGGAAACAAAAACGAATTCGCGAACTACAGGCCCATCTCCTTTACTTCAAAACCGTAAATTTCTCGAACACGCTGTTTCGAAGCATGTATCCACCTACATCGAGAATAACCACATCCTTACGCCATATCAGCACGGTTTCAGACGTCAACTTTCAACAGTGACGCGACTTATTGAAAGCATTCACGATGTTTCCACTGTCATAAACAATAGAGGACAGGTTGATGCCATATTCATCTATCTGTCAAAAGCCTTTGACAGGGTATCTCACCCGAAGCTATTGTTTAAGCTAGAATCTATACTAGGAGCAGGAAACATTCTCAAGTAGATTGAAGACTACCTTTCAGATCGCTACCAGTACGTAGCACTTAATGCGCACTCATCGTTCAAAGGCAAAGTTTCATCGGAAGTCCCACAGGGATCAGTACTGGCATCTTTTTTGTTCCTTATATACATAAAAGATGTAAACGTAGAACTTCGCCTCTGCTGATGATTGCCTACTTTACTCACAAATAAATAACCAAAACCACCAGATTAACCTAAATAATGCGCTTCAACACATTATAAATTAGTGCCATGATTGGAAGATGGAAATAAATTCGAATAGAACTGTATTTATGACCATAACCAATAAAAGACAGCAATACTCCTTTTCCTATACCAGATAAGCAACAATCTCTTGAAACAAGTCTGTGAGCACAAATACCTCAGCCCCTACATAAATCGAAATTTGCGTTTGGACTCAAACATTGACTCCACAACTAATAAAGCTTTAAACAAGCTGAGTTTCCTCAAACGAGTTTTCAAATTTGCCACTAAATTGCTAGCCTACAAAACTTTAATATGTCCTACGCTCGAGTACGCCAACGTCGTCTGGTTCCCCCACACAGTCTCCGGCATCAATAAGATAGAAAGAGTTCAGAGAATGGCAGCGAGGTTTATTTGCAATAAATATTGTAGGCACGTCTCTCCCTCTAAACTTTGCAGGCAACTGGGTCTCTCCTCTCCAGAAAAAAGAGCGAGAATGGCTAGGACTTAAATTTCTATACAAATTAGCCAACGATCCTTTTAACCTACCAAAAGAAAATGATCTTATCCAAACAAACAAACGATTAAGACGGTACAACCATGGCAAAGTTGATGAGGAAGACGTCGCTCGTAATAACTGCTTAAAAAAAAATTTTTTTTTCCCCGAACCATTAACGAATGGAACAATCTGCCTGAAAATTTTGTTCATTCCTCTTCCATTGAAATCTTTCTCGACTACGTAGAAGCCCACATTTCATCACAAACTAATATTTTATGCTGTTTTTAAAATTGCACTGCATCTATTGTATTGAAGTTCTCTGCTAATTTTTCAATCTTGACTTCTATGTTAACGTTGAATATTGACCTGCAAATTGTGTGTTGAATATTGTTTTTGCTTGTAATATTTCAAACTGTACCACCCTACAACAACCCCGAATGGGGTTATCAGTATTGAATATTAAAAAAAAATATGCATAAAGGTACGCCACTGCATGTGCATAAAGCGCTTCGGGCTCCAACGAGTGAAGGCGACGTCGTCGCGCGACTGAAAGTGGCGGGATCCTCCGTAAATGAGTAGTCGGAAAAAGAAAACAATAAACAACTTGAAGTATACAACCATGGGGGAAATTCCGTTTCTCTGGTTGGTTTACTTCAAGCACGTGACGCTCAACTCTTCCGGTTGACCGGGCAAAAACAACCGGCGGTGATGTGGCCGTCATTTGCACATCCGGCTCGTTGTGGCGGTGGGGAGTGATTTGGAGACCCGTCTGCGGAGTGCACTTTCTGATCACGCTTTCGTGCTTTTGTTTTCCTCTGTTTTTCTTCCTTTTTTTTTTCTTTCTTAAGCTTAACAGATTTGTTTAAAAAAAAACAAAAAAAAAACGTGACAGTTACACTTATGCGGTTTGTGCGGGTAAGTTTGACGGCCAGGGGGACATAGTATAGTAAAGGGACTAATCGTAACTATCAGTCGGCTAATGAGCATTTCTTAATCAACGTTTTATTTAGTGAAAATAGACATATATGGTTCCGATTAGGAAGTTATCGACCGTCATTGAAAACCACTAAATCAAAGTTTTAGAAAACACTTTGAGCGTGTGGGAATTTTGGGCTGGGATGAATGATTTTTAAATCGGGACTTTACTAATCGCATATCGTTCAGTTGGCCGAAAGAAAGAGGGTAAAAAGATAAAAGCCAGCTTTTCGGTACGAACATTTGAAAATATAGCGGACTATTTTGTACCTTCTTTCCTTCGAAAGTTCTCCGCCTTTTCACTAGGATACATCCGCGGTTCCCAAAGCGCGTCAGCGGTGCCAACCTGACGTCAGCCGAGCCCAGATCACGCATTGGACACGAGAACTGTGTCACTCGGACGTATGCGCTCGTCAACAATCAATCCGTCGACGAATATTTGGATTCACGTTCGTAGCACAGATTGGCCGGCGAGCACAGCGTCGGCGTTCGGCTGCGGCCTCGCGACCAATCAGCACGCCGAGGGACGTTCGGCATTGGGCTCGGGCCCAATCGCCCGGCCGACGCCATCCGAGTGCGATGACGCCACGAGGCAATAAAGTGGAGGCTGTTCACGCGGGCTTCCAACGTTCTATAGACACCAACACAGTGTTTCCATACAAGCCCGCTTTGCCCGCACCAAGTAATGGTGCGCAGAAACAAAATTTGGGAGGCGTGAAGCATCTGCGCATGCGCGGTACCGACAGCAGCGCCAACGCAGCGGCGTGACGTCAGAGAGTTGAGTTGGTCTGTACTTTGTTTCGGCTTATACTGCCGAAACCGGTCATAACGAGGTCGGTTATAACGAAGTACTGGCTACAGCGAGGCGATCTCGATGTCCCATTGCCTTTTGCACTTCGCTATAACCGAAGTCGGTTACACCGAAATAGCGGCTAGAGCGAAGCGATCACGATTCCACATTCCCTTTTGCACTTTGTTATAACCGAAGTCGGTTATAACGAAATAGCGGATATAGCGAAGTGATTTCCGATTCCCGTGGGCTTCGTTATAACCAGTCTCGACAGTATATAGTAAAAGACGCGCAGCCGACGTTAAGAGCTAATGGCACCGAGCAGACGGCGTCAAAAAAGCGCACCGCCGTGTTTCTGAACGTGCTCTATCGCCGCTGAAGCGGTCGTAAACAGAAAAAGGCGTGCTGACCACGCGCTTTTGACGCCGTTTGATTGGTCGCTCGAGATTGCCACTCATTCTTTGGTCAAATGTATACCGCTAGCGCGGTTCGAAACCAGATGCCGACGTTTCGGAACTATAACCGCTGCCTTAGAGTCAAAACTTTATAAATTATTTTTTGAAAAGTCCAGTGGAAAAATGGGGCCCATTTTCGCCCGTTTGCGGTAACTGGCACCACAGAGTTCCCTGTATTCAAGAGCCCTGTCGTCCGCCATTTTTCCATTCAAAAATGTAGAAAATGCACTTAAAACTTTGAATAAAATACGGTTAGTGCGGAAACGTCGGCATGGTTCGAAACGCTACAGCGCTACACTTGGCCGGAACCCGGAGAAGGTATACGTGCAGTCCCGAAGGAGGCAGCTAGTGCCCCGGCCGAAACGTCGGTGCACTCATTTCTTGCGTGTAAATTTGTTTTATCATTTTGTATATTCCTCTACGTGCATTGAAATTTCTTTATCTCGAACTTTAATGTATATAATATTTTTTTTAATATACTTTCAGTGTTTTACTTGTCCTCCTACTTCGTGCTCATACATAATCATTCTGAATCAGTGACCCTTTGGTTGTTCACGTGCACAGACTGAACTGAATTGGATCGGCGTTTGTCCAGCCGTGTGCAGGAGACCGTGCGGCGGAGGGTACTGCGTTCGCCCCAACACGTGCCGATGTCCCAGCGGACAGCTGGCACCGTCCTGTCCCATCTCCCCCCTCCTGTCCAAGCCGAGGCCAGGCTCGGGTCCCGTGCCGTCTCTTCCCGCTCCAGTCGGAACGGGTGCCCCGAGACACATCACGCCGGACGCCACTCTCGGTTCGTGCCTCATGTTTGACCACGATGACCTCGTTGTATGTTTCGTACGCGCCTCGTTTTAGCGTGAGGCACATGACGAGGGGAATATACATGTGAGAGCGACAGACAGAAACAAACGACAGCGACAAGCCTCAAACCAGAGTCTTTCGCGATTTGAGAGGCTTTGTAGAATAAGGGAGGCTATGCTTAAACACGAGCATCATGCACGCGAGGGTAGCTTTGGCAGGCTTGCAATCGCTCGTGCTTACTTCGCGAGCACCGAACGACTAAACGCCTGCCAGAGGTACCATCGCGAGCATGCTGCATGGGTTTGAGGCTTGTCGCTGTCTTTTGTTTCTCTCTGTCGCTCCAGTGGGACACGGGCATAAGCAGCACATGGCGTGCCTGCCATCTCAAAGTATGCGCTGGTGTACGCCCGAAGGTGGCCAGTTGATCAACCAACGATGATAAAATCCGAATAGGTTTGTATAACGAGCTTACACGTTTTAATATATTTATTAAGTATCAAAAAGTACCTATGAAGATTTCGGTTCAAAAACTCGATCGAAGGCGAACATAGGAGGTTATCACAAACAGTAAAAAAAAAAACAATAACAACAAAGTTGCAGACGGTCCTCTAGATGTCCGGGCAAAGCGTAGCAGACGAACCGGTGGTAGTAAGCGACGAAACGAAGGAAAGAAAGTAAAAACTAAGCCAAACAAGGCAAAGCAAAATACATGATGGTTCGAACGTCAAGTAAACACAAAAAAAATTAAAAAAAGCAGACAAAAAACATAAACGCGGGAGGAAGAAAGACCGCGGCGGCGTAGCGTCGCCTCAAAATAAAAATAAAGTAGACTGAAAAATGGAAGGAAATGCACTGCCGTCAAACGGGTGTTTTTTTTTTTTTTTTAGTTTTAGTAATAGCGTCAGATTTGCATGTGCACAATCGACTTCTTCCAGAGCATACTGACATCGCAGTAACGTACGTGGTTCGAAATTGCCTTTTGCTTCTTCATCCGGAGATGATCGTGATTATCTTCTATTCGACGAAACGGTTATAAGCAATACATTTATGAACAGTAAGGTTGAAACATAGCTATGTCACTGCCTCTTTTCAAGAAACAGGGCGAAGGTACATTCGTGTTTTGCGTGGCTTACGTAAGTTCTGGCACAGCGTTTTCTTCAGGAGAGACCGAAAATTGCACCTTAGAAGCTGTAACATCTCTCCCAAGCGAAGAAAAAGTCCTTCACTCATGAGATGGCACCTCTTTTTTTAACACTGGAAGCAGCGAATACCCGTGAAAACTTTGTTTTCATTGGTCACTTCGCACGGAGATAGGCAAAACCAATGCGTTCTGGAGAATTCTTCTGCTAGCGGAGACTCCGAGCTCGCTAGGGGCGCTGCGATCACTTTTCGCCCGTGATCCGCGGGAGTTGCCAGTATTGGCTTACATGGTATTTGCTAATGCTGACCACTTTTTTTTTTATACGAAAGCATTAACTGTCTTATGGAGCGAGCCGACGTCATCAACTTTGAAGCCGCGCCAAACGGCACGTTAAATCCTTTCTCCAAGTGAAGCCAGCTCCCAGCTGTGAAACCACACGAAAAGCCTAGCCATACGGCACCTAGTTTGCCCGATCCCAAAAGAGCGGAGTTGGATTTGGGCTTCGGTCCCATTAGCCACTGCGTGTCGGTTTCAACGACCGCCACCCCGTGGTGCTGCGTGTCCGTCCGCGCGCCGGTAACACGAAACGTCCAGGGTCAGAGCGCCGAGGAGAGGGCGCGCACTGCCGTCGACGCAAATACGCTGCAGACGAAACAAGGAAGCGGAAGAATGACGTGCATGCTTTCGCATTCACAAATTATAAGAAGTGTTTAGGTGTACCTCGAACCTTTTTCGGCTTTCTCCTTTGCTTCCTCTTTTTGGCTTCGTTACGGGGTCAGTGTTTGCGTTTCCCAAAGGGGAACGTGTGTGGCGTCTCCCAAAGGGTCACGCTAACGCATTCTCTAAACATGCACCAATCGTTCTTCCTTGAATTATTTTCGCCGCCTACTTAGACCAGCGCTGGTACTTGGTTCACAGTTCATTTTGTAGCACAAACCGATGCATTCGCGCTTCGCACACCTGCAAATTCAAACTGGCATCAGCATCCGCGCGCGGATTGGCTTCCGCCCTGGGACGTCGCCTCACCTTTGTCCTTCACTACTCTCATCCTCTCTACGCGGCGCGCTTTCCTTTCCACTGCTTTGTCCGCAGACGGACGCCGTCAGCTTTTTCCTGTCGTGTGGGTACTAATGCTAACGAATTAAAATGCACTTTAGAACACTAACGAAGACTCACAGATCGCCTGGCTCCCCTCTTTTTCCCTTCACCACATAATGAACAAAGAAACAAACACCAAGGGCTATAGCAGGTGACAGAATGAGAACGACAAGGCGTCTTTAGCCGACACCCGGCCTCCAGCGCGCGCTCCTTGCTTTCCACCGTGCTTTGGTTGTACGTGTACGTTCGAAGGTCACAAGACGCACAAGTGTTATCGAAGTTACCTCCGGAGGCAGGACAACTAAAACACCTCATTGCCACGAACCGTTTCACGAATGCCCGAGTCCCACTAGAGCGACAAACAGAAACAAACGACAGCGACAGGCTTCAAACCATAGCCTCCTATATACTGACAAAGCCTGGCAGATTGGCCACGAGAAGCGGCCGCCGAAATGGAAAAGGTGAAGCGGCAGACAACGGATGAGAGGAGAGCCATATGACCGGCGCCCCGCTGCGGCGAGACGCCGAAACACACTTCTCCCGAGCGAACATGTGCGTTTTGGGTCCTCGCCGGTCAAACAGCTGTGCGCTGACGTCCAGGTTCCCCGAGAAATGGCTCTTTGATGCTCTGTGCTACCAGATCTTCGCGCTCCAAATTTGCGACCGGGCACTCTAGGGTTCCGTCGTCGAACTGCCAGGCTTTGTGAGTGTAGAGGAGACTATGCTCAAACACATGCGGCATGCTTGTGGTTGTACCTTGGGCAGGCGTTTCGTCGTTCGGTGCTCGTGAAGTGAGTACGAGCGATTGGAAGCCTGCCGAAGATTGGTGATGTGCGCGATCGAAAGCTTCGCTGTGGTCGGCCTTCCACAAGTGGCCGAATGCTGACTATGACGCCAGGAAAGGAATTCTCATCGACGGAAATAAAAGGAATGGGAGAACTTTAATTTTGACGGTGTTGGCAGCGTTGCTTCGAGAGCGCAATGATTTCAGGCTTCCACCATGCTCATTACAAGCACCATCCTACTTGTTGTTCGCATGGTAATGACGTCACGAGAGGGAACCACAGGAGGGCGCCACCAAAACACCTCGCCGCTAATACCCTTGCGTGCACGATGCTCGTGCTTGAGCACAGCCTCTTTTATACTACGAAGCCTGTCCAATCGCGAAAGACTGACGGCTGCGCTTGTCGCTGTCGTTTTTTTTTTTTTTTTGTGTTGTTTTAGTGGGATTTCGGCATAATGAAGAGCTTTAGGCAAGAGCCATCTTGAGAGTCAACGAACACGCACGTGCTGGGCTAAAGAGCTGCTCGCCGGGCTGTGCAGTCTCCCACAGCATAAAAGACCCATTCGCCGAGGCACTTTATGCGGCGGTGTTATGGAGACTTTGGCCAAAGGTACTTCACACGTAATAAAGAAAAAAGAAGGTTCACTTGTTTCCTCAATTTAACGAATGTGTGCATGATTCAAGCGAATCAAGCGCAGCCGTCAGAAACTGCCTCGTCGAATTGGTCTTTCGTATTGTTGGAGACTGTATACATTAAAGCGGTGTGTATTAAAAAAAACAGGCATATATGCACAAAAAATTACGGTGGCTTAGCTCGGCTATGCCGGGAAATACGTAGCGTGAGCTCATGCGCACAAAATGAGAGGCGCTATCAAGCGGCTCCGGGGCAGCGCCAGACTTGGCTACTGCCCAACGGAGGCGCACAGCTGGGCACGCGGCGGCGCCAGTGCGTCCGCCGCGGCTATGACGTCACGCCTCTAAAATGCGCAGACCGGCGAGGCGCGCGCGGCGGCGGCGGCTCCAGCGCGCCAGCTGTGCGCCGTGTGACGTCACTGCTCCTCGCGCCTGCGTAGCACGGCTCTTTGGGAGCCACGCGAAACTGCTCAACCTCGGCCAGTGTAGCTTACGCTACAAAGGCAAAACCTCACGCCTCGTTCGCAACGCTCGATTGGGTCAGTGGACAAGAACCCAAGCACATTTAGACGGCGAACGCCAGGCGCCCATGATGTTGCGGTTTTGGAACGCTTCCCGTATCGTCGGCTGCGCCCTGACGGTGAGACGAAATATCCAAAAAATACGCTCGCCGTGCTTCCTAAAAGTGCCGATATGCATTGAAGCACCAACTGCATGACGAAGCGGGTTGTATGAAGCAAATGGCGGCGGAGAGCAGCGGAATCGGACTGGAAGGCGTCCTGCGAGATGTGATTTTTCATTCGTGTTGACTGTCCTATATACACGTGTTAAGGATATTATCGAGGGACTTCATTCCCGACGGCACTGCCCTGCCGCTGAGACGAAGCGTCGCAAGTGGCGTCTCGCTTTTGCTGCTGTTTTGCTCGTTTCTTGTATACAGTCAGGGACAACGTAAGCTGAAAGGACGCAGCGACGGCCGAGAGATGCTAATGACCACGCAGAGAGATGATCGAACTAGCTAAAATTCCTATAGTTCGTCTCATCCTACGATGGACTATAGGCTAAAGCCACGGGCCGCCAGGTCCAATCACGTTCCACGCTAAACCATGACACGCTTAGCATTTATTAGGTTTGGACGAATAATGCTCCCAATCCAAAAACGCTGCATCATTTTTATAGCTTCGACACTGCAAGGAGCCAGTACGTAGTGGCTTTCTTTGCAATATAAAAATGTTGCGTCGTTCATGGCTCGATCCGAACCACTGTCCGCCCATTCCCATCAGTGATCCGAGGCGCGGGCACCGATACGTGCATCGAAGCGAAATACCACGCAATGTCTAAGTGGCTCGTGATTGAACCTGGCGGTTAGTAGCTTCTGCCTTTAGTCCATCGTAGGGTGAGACGAAGTATAGTTAAGAGGAGACCTTGGTGCTTAATGTAAGTAGCGGCATTCTGGAAGCGACGACTGTGTGACGGATCGGGTTCTAGAAATCGAATAGAGGCGCACACCAGAAGGCTGAACTGAACGACGTCATTGGTTCCAGCGGAATGTGCTTCGTCACTCGTGTTGGAGGTCGTTACTTGTAAAAAGAACTATCGAGGGACTTCAGAACTCCCAAGAGAAAGAGCAATAGGACGAAAGCGCGGCGCCATTATGACTCGGCTTGCTCCTTTTTGTATGTTGGGATGCACCTCAATGCACCTCATGTAGGCGTTCTCCACATGACGGTAATATCGGCGACAGCTAAAACGTTTTTTTCTTTTTTTTTTTTTTTTTAGGATAAGGTTGAATTAAGGAACTTTACACTCTCGTGTTTTTTTTTAGGCTGTATGCGCTTTATTTTTTTTTTTCATTTTCATATTTTCTAAACTTCTTAAAAATAATTGAACATGAAGGTATATAATGTCTAGAAACAAATTATTGTTATTAACGTGCTTTACGCGTGTTAAATAAATGGTGTCACTGCACAGTGGTGCAATGACACCCATCCACCCGATTGGTGTCATTGCCTATTTAAAGCACGATACCTCAGTCAGGTATTCTTAATTCACTTGTTCCTGCCCACCCATCGATAGTTAATAATTAAATACAAACACAACGCATCTGCGAGTTCTTCCGAAGACCAAACAAGATGCCGGCCGCTCTAGTTGCGCCGCCATGTTAGGACGCCGACGCCGCTGCAGCTTGTGTCTTCCCAAGGCCGTCTTCCTTCTCTGTCCTCCGAAGCTGCCTCGGCGCCTTCCTGTCCGAGAGGGTCTGCATATCCACCTGTCCCTGCTCCAGCTGCTGTGAGATGTTCACCTTCTGCTGAATGGCCTCCATGAGCTGGTCGTCGATATACATAAGCTCGATCCGCGTCTTGGCCAGCTCGATTTCCGTGCTGTTTTTAATGGAAACCGCCCGGTCCCGCATGTCCCACGCCCGCTTGACGATCTCATCCTTGGCCATGCGGCTGCTGCCCTCGTCGTTGCGCAGCAGGTCGCACTCTTTGTGCGTCGCCTGCAGTTCAGTGTCGTGCAGCGAGAGCTGACACTTCACCTCGGTCAGCTCGGAGGTGCGTCGCCTGAGCTCGTCGCACTTGTCGCGCAACTGGCGGCGCAGCCGCTCCGACTGCAAGCGCTCCTCGGCCATTGTCTGGCAATCTTGGCAGCCCGATTCAGTGCGCCTTTCCTGAACCATAATCCTGATCACCCTAAGGTCGGCTGAGATGGTAGACAGCATGTTGCCGGTTATGGCGCTAGGATGGACCTTGGCGGGAGATGGCGGTGCGCTACTGTCCGAAGAAGCCTCGCTGTCGCGATGATGACGCAGATTGTTCATCAGACACTGCAGTTTTTGAAGCGCACGAGTGAGCTTTTGGTGGAGCTTGCCCTTGTCGCTTCTCAGCTCACACTCATCGTAACCGATGTTCTCAAAATCCGCCGCGATACCCGTCGATGAAGAGTCCAGCTGAGAGAGATGCTGGTTCCGCTGACTCATAATGACGGCGTGTGGACCAACGAATTGGACGACAACTCGATTTCGCTGAAGAGCGACTGGTGTCCCAGCTGGTCATTCTTCAGCACCGGAGAAGAGGAGTGCAGCCGCTCTACGGCACCCAGGCGCTCATGCAGCTGCGCATTAGTCACCAACTTGTCAATGCATCGCTGCTGGTCGCGGATCTGGGCTTCACGGTCACGGAGCTGCTTCTCAACCTGGAAAATCCTCCTCTTGGACTCTTCCACAGACAAGCGCAGGCGTCCCCTTTCATTGGCCAGGGTGCACATCCGTCGCTTAAGCTCCGCCTCATAGACAGCAACGCGATCTCCTCCCCCCAGCCCCTCCTTCAGGTAGACTTGGTCGTCCAGGCTGGACTTGCCCAGCGAGAGTTGTTGCTTCAAGGACTGGCTCTGGGTCGCTAGCTGGTCCTTTGCTCTGCGCGCCGTCTTCAGCTTCAGGGAGAGCCGCTGGTTCTGGTCAGCCATTTCGCGCACATCAGCATTTCGCTCACGGTTCAGAGATCGCAGAAGAGCCTGTTGCTCCGTCAGCTGCTGCCTCACCTGGGACAGGTGCGCCTGAATTTCGGACCAGCGGTCCTCACTCTCGCCGGTCACAGAGTCAAGGTTGCGGTGAAGGGCGTGCATCTCCGGCTCGAGTCCTTCGAGCTTGCGCGAGTACTCCTCAGTGAGCCTCTCGTACTGCCGACCCAGGCCCGTGTTCCTGTCCAGTAGCTCTTTGCCGATCTCGGCGGCCAACAGAAGGTCTTTCTCTCTCTTCGCGAGTTGCGAGTACGCGTCCCCGTCATCGTCATTGTCGCCGCCATCCCTGCTCCAGATCTCGAGCTGGTAATCCTTGAGTTCGCCGAGCGTGGACCATAGACCGGCGATCATCGTCGACGTCAATGCAGCGAGCGACCCTTTAGACGACCACGGAGCAGGTTCAATAGACGATTGACGCTCGGTCAGGGATCTGACACCGAAGCCGCTGAGCGAACGCAGACCGCGGAACTACGCTTCTAGAATGCAGTCCTTTCGTATGATGAAATGCCCAGCTTATCACCATTCCAGCGCTAATCAACCAGGTGAAAAAATGCTGAGTCATTAAGCCGTGAACGCATGTGCGGCGCCTGGTAGTCTCCAGATCGCTGCGCATGCGCAGAATGCATTCCACAGCCCAATAGACAAAGATGGCAACGCAGCGGAAAGGGGAATGCCATCTCCCCAGCGCGTCGTCTGCTCCGTAGACTGGGCTAAAGTTCCAAGAGCCCTTCTTCAAGTCCAGTAACTTTACAAGTAGCGACATTCTTTGAAGCTCCGACTGCGTGACGGGCGCAGGTTTTAGGAGCCGAATGGCGGCGCGCAGCAGAAGACTAAACTGAATGGCGCCATTTTGTTCTAGCGGGTGCTTTGTCATTTATATCGGATGTCGTTATTTGTAGAAAGAAGTATCACGGGACTTTAGACTGGACAATTCGCCGCATCTGGTTTGGAGGCAAACACGAGGTTTACTTGTACCTCTTGCACCGATGCAGAAAAGTACAGGGCCGTGTACTTACGGTCGTATCTCAATACACATACCGGAAGCACACTGCTCTGCACTTTTCTGCACCGGTGCAGGGAAGCAAGTAAGTTGAACGAGCCCACGGTTGAAAATCGCGTCATTTCGGAATTACGCTCCGTGCGGGCCGCTATGGCGCCACCGTCTCTCGCGCCATTAGCGCCACCCGTGGTCGGTTTAAGAACTCATGTAATGGTATGTTCCCATGCGGAAGCGGTAACTTATAGGGAGTGCGGGAGTGGCCATGTGGCGCGTTTCTGCCACTTAACAAAATAAATTACACTAATGTATTTTAAAGAAAAGCGTTTCAGGCTAAGAAAGCAGCTCTATGCTGCCAATCACGTGTTTTCTGTGAAAGGGGCAAAGATTCACGCCGTGGCTTTCGGCGGATAGGCGAGGTCGTGGCGCAACCGCTTAACATGGGAACATACCATTACATATGAGTTCTTAAACCGACAACGGGTGGCACACAACCGCTTCCATTTGGGTTGTTTTTGTTTTTCGTGACATTTTACTTAGCCAATTGTTCACGCCGCCTCGGTCTAGTGGAAAATTCAGTTTTCGAAGACACTTTTTTTTTTTTTCCTTCGCTGCGCCTTTTGCATTAACGGTGCTGTGTCTACAGAGTTCTAAATCTCGTTCCGATGAACGACGCGGGACTGTTGAAATAACTTAGAAAAGCTCCCTAACCTGGCCGCGAATCGCACTCGCAATTTCAGCGTGCATGAGCGGCACAACGCGGGACCGCGCTGGCGATTTTGTCAACACCTGCACCTTGAGCCTGGGTAAAACAAGCCTCGCGGCAGTCATCGATGAGTCAAACAGAATCTAAGAGCTTCTCGACTTCTGTAAAAAATCAAGTAGCATAACCAAGTGGAACGCAAAAAAGTGTGTCGATAATTTATTTATAAAGAAAAATGTGCAGACGTCTTAGCCGGCAAAGAAAAAAATAAAGAATGTATGTACACTCCACACATTTCGGAGGTTTTAAGACAAACTTTAGGGACTTATGTCTTCCGTGTAAAGTGCTGCAGTCATGTTAACCGTCGATATTTTTTTAAGTTTCGCTAACCCCGTCAGGTGACTCTTCTTGTTTTAATATTTCGAAAGAAAGACTGTGGTGATCTAGGCAGGGTTCTGAGGCTCATTTCGTTCTCCACAAAGTAAGCGCTTCAGGACCTCTCGCTCTTCCGTTCACAGACTGCCACGAGGGCCTTGCAGCAAAACGGTGGCCGGTGCCAGCCGCATGCAAATCTCCATTTTGGGGATTAAGCAAAAATTAAATACGGCTAATTGCTAGGCAATTGTGTTGCATACGTGAAATCTTCTAGCATCAGAAGCATTCATATCCTCGTTAAGCAACACGTCCAGCCCGTTCAGTCATACGCCCGCGTTCACGGCGCTCTTCATCGGGAAATTTAACGCGTGGCATGTGTACACTCGAAGCGATAAACCTGGTGATCTTCCAGAACCTTCTAACCCACTCCTCCTCTCCTACCTCGCCAACATCTCCTCACCCCACCCCTGGTCACGTGACCTCCCCGTTAGCCAATCAGCGTCGAACACGTCACTCCTCCTCTCCCAGCCGTCAACCAATCAGCGTCGAGCATCACGGCCACGCTTCTATCCGGGCTTCAATTTGGGCTTCACGAAACGCCGTCCTTTTTCGAGCACGATGTTCTTTTTGCAGAACAAAAGGCTACACTCCGTTTCACTTCAAGTCCGATCGCAGTTAACCCTACAATCCGATGGAGCCAATCAGACCGCATCAAAATGTGCCCCGTCATGGTTCTCGTTGTCTCCGTGGGTTTAAAGTGAAAACCTAACTCTATCTAAAAAAACTGCAACCTCTTCCGCTGTGTATAGATTCGTATCTCCAATTGGCGATATGGCGACGCTGCAGTGCCCAAAGACGCTGCAAGAGAAAAAAATGTATGAAGGTGTTGTCATACGTGGTATGATAGCTTTAGGCATAGCGACCTATATACTGAAAAAGCCTGGCTTTTCGCCACGAGAAGCGGCCGCCGAAATGGAAAAGGTAGAGCGGCAGACAACGGATGAGAAAAAAGGTACGTAACTGGCGCCCCGCTGCGGCGAGACACCGAAGCACACTTCTCTCGAGCGAACAAGTGTGTTTCGGGTCCTCGCCGCTGCAAAAGCTATGCGCTGACGTCCAGGTTCCCCCTACGGGAGCCAGAGTTGCCCGTCTGTTTTTCACGTACCGCCGCGTCGCTATTCGTCGAGATGCGATCAAGTGAGGAGCCGACCTAAATGCCGTGCAAGAAAGTAGACGTCGCGCACTCCCCGCCGTACGTTCCCCTGCTTTGGGGCGCGCCGTGCGCCTCGAACGCGCGGCGCTGCTATGCGCCGAATGCAGACAGGTGAGAAGCAGACTTCGAATGCCGTGTAGGAAAGCCGGCGCTACGGGGATGGACGCGCACTTTATACAGGAACTCTAGGTTGCTCAAGAGATGGCTTTTTGGTGCTCTCATGCTACCAGATCCTCGAGCCCAAAATCTGCGACTGGGCACTATGGCTCCGTCGTCGAACTGCCAGGCTTTGCAAGTATACACTGTAAAATAAAAAAACAAGTATCACCCACTTTTTTGTCCAATACAATGCACCTCAAAACTTTAGTTCGACGTACAACGCGCTATAGTCGAACAGACGGCCCCAAATTTTACGAGGGGCTTGATAACGGTGCCATATAACGTATTAAAAAGCTATACGTATCAAAGACCGCAGAGAGAAAACACTGAGGTTTTGCAGTAGGACAAAGAAAAACCCGATTTTTTTTTGTTGTTGTCAGTAACACGTGCATTAACTATTTTAATCAGTTGTATCACACGGCTATCAAGCCTCTTGTGAAAGATAGCATACCGTGAATTCGACGTCTGTGCGCTGTACGTCGAACTGAAGTTTTGGGGTGTCTTATATGGAACGAAGGGTGTAAGAATACACTTGTTTTTTAGAGTGTAGAGGAGGCTGTGCTTTAGGGCAGTAGGCTGAATTCAACATGCCAATAGAATGCACGTCGCTGCCCGCGTGCTCCCAACTCCAGTGCTGGCTGTCGGCGGCTGCAATCGGGAATTCACTAAGCACAGGCCACATTGACTTCCCGATCAGGTGTGCACAGAAACTACGAGATTTTAGCGGTCTCTTGCTTCGCGAGGGTTGACCAGGTAGTGGCAGTTCCTATGGCCACTACCATGCCCCTCCACCATTTTGTTTGGATCCCCAGTGACGTTGAATTTGGGCACTCTCTACGGACTTGACCGCGCTGCTTGTAAAAGTGTAGCAGCGGTCGAAACCCCCTTTGGAGTTGTTTGAGCCAGCGCGTTTTTCAGACATCCCTCAAATAGTTAAGACGCCTCTGGCTGAGAGAATACCGGGCGCTGGCTCCACGAGGGCCTCAAGATGCGGCCGTATACTCTTCCGCAGCTCTCAGGCAGTTTTCCGCGACTTAGGTGCTTCTGCAGGGTTTGTCCTTCTTGTGGATTGTTGGCTTGCAAAACCGTTTACCGGGTCAGGCTTTTGTTTAAGTGTCGCATTCTTGCATCACGCTCGCGCAAGGTTTGTGCCGGTACAGCCTTAAGGCAGGAACTCGTCTCGAAATCATCGTTCAAGCCCCTGGTCAACTCGAATTGTATAACCAACGACCAGCGCTCGACAGTACGGCCAGCCTGAATATTCGCCTAATAGGATTCCAAAATACCTCCGGGAAAGGGGAGGGGGAGTCGTCTGTAGGCTTTCGATTTGCGCAAGAAGTTAATGAACTTGATATTATTGTAGCCATTGTAGACGAGCACCGATGCTGCTTGACGGTGTCACACGGGGCACCAACTTTATGGAGCAGCTCTATACTACGGTTGGCACATCTGAGCGTGCTGCGAACTTTTTGTCTTCCGTCCTGGACCGCAACACGTGATAAATACACGTCGGGCAGGCGAAAAAACGCGTGCGGCACAAAACAATAACTCCACCAGAAAAATTGCACTTCCCCAAAACGAAGTTATTTACCCTATTGCCTTCAGACGGTCACAACAAGCAGACACGAAGCCGCTAGTGCGACTTATAGAGTACGCGAGTATACGCCATGAATAAAAAAAACACAAGTAGTAAAAAAAAAAGAAGCTTACTGAGAGAAGAAATCTAACCACGTATCGCTCTGATGGGACGTGCAGCAAGACACGTTGGGAGCCATCAGGCGTGGGAGCTGCGGGGCACCTCTGTGCCCAGTCTGGTCCGGGCACCTCTAGCCTGGGAACCAGTGTGCCCAGACTAGTGGGACTCAGACAAACTCGTCAAGAACGCTATTTTTTCAAGATATTTACTTGCCTAACCTGTTGCTGTTTCACTATTAAACAAAGTTCTTTGCTCCTGGAGCATCCAAATTGCGTATCCAGCAAGGAAACATCGCGTACGCTCTGGCGTATTTTCAAAAGCTTGTTGGCTATAGACGCTTTGCAGCAGCTGTGCATGGGCACCGCCATAACTGACCTTCAGTTTTTGTTTCCCCTTATTGCGTTTACTTGACTTCATTATTACCATAGCAGGCTAGGTTACTGCCATCTTAGATTTTATTCTGTCTTTCTCCCCAGCATTGGCTTTTGTGGAGGCTCGTCCACACCAATTTGAGTGGCTAGGTATCTCGGTAAGACAAGAGAAGGTCAGCAATGGCGGCTGTATTCTGGCGCGTGTGTAAAGCGTCTATATGATGCTTGCTCGCAGAACCAGTGACGCTAGATTGCCACACCGACGCAATTTAAGGCCACGGTCCCACTGATTGTGGCAGTTTAGGTACTTTTTGGCAGGCAATTACTCATCTCCTTTTAAATACTGTTTTGTGGGATTGATGTCATTCGAAAGGCAATGCAATCCTCTTTCATTTGATATTATGTATGTGTTGGTTTTTACTGTTCATGCGCGTTTGTAGCGTTGCGAATATGATGGCGCGGACCCTCACTTGCTCCGCTAGTTCATGTTTTATGAACGATCCATTAAAGATAACACGGTTCCAATATAGCAGTTTTGTTAAGATGATGTCGGAGCAGAATCTGACGATCCACTTTCTTGATATTTGCACTACTTTGTTTTTTTCATCCCTCCAAATATTGCCCTAAAGTTGACATTTTTCAGCACAAATATGTTTTTAATGACAAGCGCTAGGGCAATGAAAGTACCTACAGATGTAGTGCTTATAATTGGTAATATGCAGAAAAAAATTTAATGTTGTGTAAAATATTTTTGTTTAGATATTTTATATCAAACGTAGCACTTTTTTGTGCTTCGAGTCATGGTAGTTCAAATGCCGCTGAAGAAATAATTAAACTATGATAAAATCTTTTATAACATTTAGAGCTACAATGGTTGCCCAGGAGGTGGACGATGGCTTTTTTTTTCATTTTCAAAGTCATAACGCTCCAGGAGCCCTTCAAACTTACCTGTTTTTGACGCATATCTGTTTTGGACATCAAACAGATTTATTGGCATTTAATAACATTTATTGTTTGGAATAGATATACACTGCGATGTATTAAATTTTCACAATGATCTTGATTTGGTTTCCTAATAGGTGTAGAGCTTAGCTAATTTTAAAAACAATTAAAAACTGTTTGGGTGTTTTATTGCGCTACCTGGCGGATGGCAGACAAACCGCTGATTTCTAGTGTTCAAAAAATTTCCGAGGGCGGCGTTGGCATCAGGTATCATCATCAATCTCCGTGTCTTTTTACCTTCACATTTAAAAAATGTATTGGAAGATTTACTATCGATAAATGAATGGTTTAAGTATTGGGTCAGGCTAATAAATCTAAGACAAATAATTGCACAAGCGTAGCGTGATATAATGCGTTCATTATTCGATATGATTGAAATCAATAAACAATAAAGACGAAGAGGAAAATAATACACCCGAGTTCACTTTATGCCTAGAGTCACTACATGAGCTCTAAAGTATCGGCACTCAGTTCCCCAAAATTGGTTTGGGCGCCGCCATTTTGGGTCTTGCTCAGAGCAAACGCAACTGCCGATCATCATGATCCAAAAGTACGACTTCCTCAGCATTAGATGCGGTGCTAGGAAGCTGATGCAATATTGAAATGCTCTGTCGCGGGTTGTTTAAACATTTGTGAGGGACGGAAAAGCGTTTCCTGTGATTTTAGATAAAGCTCCATATAACTGGCAACCATGATCAAGCCACAATTTTAAGCCAAGTGTCGTTACTCGGAACCGCAGCTAATTTTCTGGCACAAGCGGGAACAATGAAGAAGAGGCAGGTGTCAAAAGGTAGTGGCTTGTGGAATCCACGGGGCTTACGTCATGACCCCTCCAGGTATTACAAGCCTCTTGAACAAGAGCATGAATAGTGTCATTAAATAAGCTACGCTTCAGAGTAGCGACACTTGGCCTTATTGTGGCTTAAAATCATAGTTGCCAGTTATTTGAATCTTTATCTGAAATCACAAGAAACGCTTTTCCGTCCTCCACTTTAAACAGTTTTCGACAAAGCAAAGCAACATTACATGAGCTTCCTAACACCGAATCTAATGCTGAGGACGTCGCACTTTTGAATCATGACGATCGGCAGTTGCGCCTGCTCTGCACAAGCAACAAAATGGCGGCGTTCACAACACTGTCGGGGAAGAGAGTGCCGATACTCTAAGTGCAGCTCATTTATTGGCTCTAGTTCCCGCGAAACTCCTTTTCCCTGACTGAAACTGAAAGTAAATATGAAGAATACACCATCATTACAGCTTATTTAGTTATAACAAAATACACATAATGAGAGGAGGAAGCGGGCGGGTAGGAGAAACGCGGGTTTTATGTGCGACCGTTCTAACCGTCTCAAAAGAAAGAACGCACGAGCTTGCGCTGGTTTAAAAAAAAAAAAAAAAAGGCACCAAAAGAAAAAATGCGGCACGCTGTGTTCTTTGTTATTATGCGTCGAATTGCAAATTGTTGTGTGTATGTTTATACAGCCGGAAGTTAGTCTGCCTTAGTGGGCGTCTGGTGTCTCAGCTGTAGATGAACAATTTAGCCAGTGCGGTACAGCCGCAAACCTGGGTTCTTTAACGTGCACCACGCAGTAGTGATAGACGACCGCACGCCGGTACGATGCTCTTCCAGATCGAAACGGGCAGGGGCGGGGGGGGGGGGGCTTCTGCAGCGCGAGCTTTCGCTCCAAGTGCTCCGATCGTCTCGAGGTAATGTAACGTAATAACAATGTATAAATAATAAACTTATTGAAGGACTGAACGACTAAAGTTTTCAATTCTTGGATTGTAATATGGCGGTAGCCTATTGTACTTACTGTTGATGAAGAGCAATATGAGGTAACGAGGTAATTATTAATTGATGAGGCTCCATAAGGACGACGACATTAGTGGGTGTCGAACCACAACGTACAGTGTATTATGTTGCAGCCCTGGTCGCCGGCATAGCGACCACGAAGAAGAGATGCGTACGCCGCGAGCTTCGAACCCAAAATCTGATCTTTATCGCGATGTGGATGCTCTATGTACAAAATGACAATGTTGCCGACACAACATATTCCCTCCCTAAAAACAACAACCCAAGAAACTAAATACAAAGAAATAAAAAAAAGAAACAGTGTAACTGATAGCAAAAAAATAACAGTAACATAGTTAGTTCATTACAAAGTCTCTCTGCCAGGCAGGCTTTCTCCTCAGCAGAGGTGCTCTCGTTGTCCTTGTATTGACCTGGGCCGAAGCTGCCTCTGACTCCGAACAAGCCACTGAGGTCTCGGGTACCGCCGGTAGCGTTGAAGCCGAAACGGAATCCATCTCCGCGGTCTCGGTTGTCGCCGAAGAAGCCACGGGTTGCATATCAACAAGCGACTCTAACGTTGACGTCGCTTGTTGTGATGCTGTCGACAGGCGCTTCCCCGCTTCTCCACAACCGGAAAGCTTCGACGCATTCCAGGTCCGGTTGTCGCTGAGGATGTAAGAACTTGGTCCATGTGTACCAGTAATAAGCATTGGGCGCGTATAGTGCGATGTCTCTTTCTTCGGTATGTTTGGCTTGCGAACCCTGACGAAATCGCCCGGCTTGAAGGTGGGCGCCCTTGCTCCCCTCTTGGAGTCTGTGTAGCGCTTGCTGTAAGCCTGCCGCTGCTTTACTCGCGCTCTGAGGTCAGCTAATTCAGAGCTAGGGTTCACAAAGAACTTTGATGACGGGAACCCCACAATGTCCAGCCTCGACCGAGGAACTCGACCATGCAGGAGCAGAGCAGGCGGCACCCCCGTTGTGGCATGAGGTGTGCACCTGTAAACGCCCAGGTACTCCAGGACGGCCACTTCAAGAGGCCGGTGCTCCAGAGCTGCCGTCTGGATGAACCCCTTGAAGACCTTGTTAAACCGCTCCACTTGCCCGTTGCACTGTGGGTAGTAAACCGACGAGCAGCGGTGACAAATTCCTCGTTCTTTCAGGAAGTCTTCAAAGGCTGCCGACTTGAACTGCGACCCATGGTCCGTCAGAATTTCATCTGGGTAGCCTTCTCTGCTAAACGTAGCAGATAAAAATTTAATCACCGTCTGCGTTGTCACAACTGATGCGAAGCATACCTCTGGCCACTTTGAGTAAAAGTCTACCAAGGTAATGGCATACTCGTGTCCACTCCCAGTTCTGCTGAATGGCCCAACAATATCCACAGCCAGTTTCTGCCAGGCCCGTTCTGGAAGCGGAATTGGCTGAAGTGGTGCTGTGACGGGTTTGGCAGACTTGTCTGCAGACTGGCATTCACAGCAGTTCCTGATGACTTGCTCCACCTGTTGGTCGAGACCCGGCCACCAATATCGCTCGCGCAACCTTTGCTTGGTCCTGACAATGCCAGGATGGGTCTCGTGTGCCAGCTCAATCATGGTGGCCATCAGCGACGCTGGGATGACCAGTCGTTCTCCTCGCAGCAGCAAGTTGTCCACCACTGCCAACTCGTCTCTCACCCGGAAGAATGCGAGTAACTTGAAAGTCAAGCTTTTCTTGTCTGGCCACCTGGTTGAAATGTACTTCATGACAAGTTGTAATGTCTCATCCGTCTGTACTGCCTCTTGTAGTTCATGCTTTGTGATGCATGATGACACGAATGATACAATTTCTTCCTCTTCTTCATCACCGGTAGGTAATGGCAACCTTGACAGAGCGTCTGCTACTTTGTTGTCGCTTCCTCGGTGATATGCAACTTCGAAGTTGTAATAAAGGCGGCGAGATGACCACCTTGAGATCCTCAGTGGCCTTCGGCCATTCCCTTGAGAGGAGAGGAGAGTTACTAGCGCTTGATGATCCGTGCATAGCTTGAACCGCCGTCCCCAGAGAAACACGTGCCAATGCTCGCACGCCCACACGCAGGCAAGGGCCTCCTTCTCTCCCACGGAGTACTTCCGTTCAGCCGGCGAGAGTGTTCGTGAGGCAAACGCCACTGTTCTCAAGTCATCGCCAACACCCTGCTGAAGCACAGCGCCGAGCCCATGCATGGATGCATCTGCAGTGACAACTACCGGTAGTGCAGGATCAAACATCTTAATAGCACCGCATGTTGAGAGCGATGTCTTGACTTGCTCGAAACTCTGTTCTGCTTCTTTGTTCCATATAAATGGGACCTCTTGACGCAACAGCTTCCTCAGAGGCTCTACTACTTCTGCATAATTTGGCAAAAATCTTGCGTAGTATCCGACAAGTCCCAAGAACGACCGCAAAGCAGCTGCATCTTTTGGTACGGGAGCTTTTGCCACCGCTTCTACTTTGGAGTGAAGAGGGTTTAGTCCTTCTGCACTCACGGTGTGTCCCAGGAAGTCGAGCGCTTGCACGTTGAACTCGCATTTCTGGTTAAGCTGAAGTCCAGCAGCAGAAATGCGATGTAGAACTTCCTGCAAATTTCCCCTGTGCTCTGCTTCGGACTTGCCGAATATGATCACGTCGTCAATGTAACATAGCACCCCCTTACAGCCATCCAGGATCGTGGTCATCATTCTCTGAAACGCCGCCGGAGCTGACGCCAACCCAAAGCATACTCTTCGAAAACGAAAAAGTCCGTCATGAGTGACAAATGTCGTCAGCTCCCGGCTGTCTGCTGTCAGTTCAACTTGGTGATAAGCCGAGGCCAAATCTAGCTTCGAGAAGTGAGTCGACCCTGCAAGTTGGTGAAGAAGCTCTTCTGTATGTGGGAGTGGAAATCCATCCACTAAAATGGCCTTGTTCGGCTCGCGCAAATCTACGCACAGCCTGATAGTGCCGTCCTTTTTCTTTACGACCACAATTGGAGATATCCATTCAGAGACTTCGACCCGTTCAATGATTCCAACTTGCTCCAATCGGCGCAGTTCCACGGACACGGCGTCCCGCAATGCTAAAGGCAGCCGCCGCAATTTTGCCGCCACGGGCTTAACTGTTTCCCGCCTCTTGACCTGGTGAGCGAAGCCCTTCACCAGACCCAGCTTGTCGGTGAATAAGTGTGAGAATTGTTTCTTCATGTCAGCAGGTAGCGGGTTCTCATCGGTTCGCGTGTGCAGACATTGCAAGGTTCCTCCTTCAATCTGAAGTTGTAAATTGCAGATTGCATCTAATCCGATGAGGGTCGTCCCCTTCGCCACCACGTAAAATAGTACGCAAGTTGAACGCTCTTTGTAGCGAACGTTGGCGAGGAATCGTCCCTTCACTTCGATCTTGCATCCCGAATAGTCCAGCAGGTTGACAGACGGCGGTGCCAAAGCCAGTCGCTCGCGGAACCATTGCCGATAAATGTCCTCTGTGATGATTGACACTGAAGAGCCTGTGTCTACCAGAAAGCGTAGACTCACTGTCTCTACTTCCAGATCGGCGTAGATGCCACGTTGTCCGCTGTCCGTTTTCACCTGAAGAAGCACGACGTCACAATTCGTAGTCTCGCTGATTTCTTTCACGTCCAGGTCCTGCGTCGTGGTGCTTTTACAAACCTTCTCGAAGTGCCCGGTCTTTTTGCATTTCCGGCACATAGCTCGTCGCGCTTTGCAGCTTACTGAACTTGCCACGTGACTTGCCGAGCCACAACGGTAACAACGACGCTCCGTCACCTCCTCTTCATTTTTTTTATACTTGTCAGTAACGCGATGCACCGCCCCCTCAGCTGCAAATTCTTTCAGGTTGCGCTGGGTGTCCTCGTAATGCGTTGCCATTGAAACGGCCTTTTCTAGCGTCAGCGGTGCTCCTTCAAACAGCAGACGTTCCCGAAGTCTGCCAGATGAAATGCCTGATACGAGCTGGTCCCGAATCATCACGTTGGTGGTGCTATTGTACTCGCATTTGGCGGCTATCTCGCGCAAGCTCGTGATGTATCCTTCCATCGGCTCGCCTGGCTGCTGTAATCTCTGCTTGAATCGATGTCGCTCAACGAGTACGTTAGTTGTGGCTGCGAAAATTCTCCTTACGAGCTTGAGCGTAGTAGTGAACTCGTCCGAGGTATCCCCACTGGCAGGCTTGCTTTCTTCCGTCGCACCCGCAGTCGCAGACTTGCCTTCCGCCTCTGTGGTCGGCTGCTGCTGAGGTGGTGTCGACGTGGCCACGACGTTGTACTGCCGTTGTCCCTCCACTCCTAGACAGTGGAGCAGGATTGCTGCACGCCGCGACGCCTTGAACTCGTCCGCGCCAGAAGCCTCAAGGAACCTGAGGAACGTTTGTTCCCATTGCGGCCATGGAACGGGAGGCTGGCCTGGCGTTTGCAGAAACGGCAGCGGCGGCGTGAGCCCGAAGTTCATGGTGGCTTTTTATGGTCTTCTCCTCGTCGCCAATATTATGTTGCAGCCCTGGTCGCCGGCATAGCGACCACGAAGAAGAGATGCGTACGCCGCGAGCTTCGAACCCAAAATCTGATCTTTATCGCGATGTGGATGCTCTATGTACAAAATGACAATGTTGCCGACACAACACAGTGCCAGACGTGTTTCAAGTATCGTTTACCCAAAGATTTTTTTCACCCGCAACAGTATAAGGTAGAATCATTGAGGATGCTGCTTTACAACTGTACGTTGAACAGGAAAGCTGCACTGTGCAGAAGTGCGGCGTATTCGTTAATACGAGGGACGGATTTCTAGCAGCATTCCCTGATTGACTACTTGGAACAAATGGCCTCGTTGACGTAAAGTGTCCCCGTTCCAAAAGATTCTTGAAGCATACTTAAACCGCAAAGGAGTATGAGGCGAAAAATAAGAAAAAGGAGCCTGGTGTGAAAGGTCTATATCACCACTATAGCTTCTACTATCTAATACAAGGGCAGTTAAACAATACACAAAGAGAGTTTTGTGATTTAGTTATATTTACACTGAAGGTCATTGATATCCAACGTATTCAGAGAGATGACACCTCCTGGTCAACCAACATAGAGCCTTTTCTACTCAAGTTTAACATGGAAGGCCCCACTTCCGCTGAAATTCCTCACGTAGACGAGTTGTCCGACCGATTAAACTGCCATTACTCTCTATCTGGGAATCTCTCGATCTTTATTCGTAGGCTACAGTAATATGAGATCGAGGGGTGTGGCTCTTCGTCCGCCGAATATTGCTTCGGCGGGTTTTTTTTCCTGTAAGGTGAGACCGTCGCGTGCTGCCGGAACAAAAACCTGGCGATTCTTCACTGAACTGCTTCTTCCGTAAGCTTCAAAAGGGCTTTTTTTCGTTTCGCACATCATCTGCGCTGCTTGCCCGTTAGTTGCAGAATGGTATGGTGCACTAATGTGATGCCTCATGCCGTTTCTTTTTCTTCAAAAACTTGTTTATTTTATTTCAAGCAAATTTTTGCGCGTTATTAGAGAGAAGTATTTTCGGTAGGGCAAAAGTAGATAAAAGAGACCGTAGAACGTCAATGGCGTGTTTGGAGGTCGTGGCAGGCATCGTGTAAACTTCCAGCCACTTATAGCACGCATCGCCCATGACTCCGTAGATGGATACGTTTCGCCACCCACCGACTGAATAGTGGATCTTTTTCAGTTACTGTTCATGATGGCGTTGAATTCAAGGAAGACTTCGAGTCTTTCCACAAAGTTAGCCCAGGTGCCAGGACTTTTGTCGAAAGCGGCAAGTGTTCAAAACGTCGACAACGTTGGTAGCCACGTGTTGTGCTTGACACTGGACACTTACCATTCGCTGAGAAGAAACTTGCTTGTTCGTCTGCATGAGTCGTCCGATATCAGGGCCGGCTTGCTATAAGTAGTGTCTCAGGTGAGACTGCTCAAAGAAAGCGCTGCCAAGGCTCGGGCGCGCGAGCGTCTGAGACTCGGCTTAAGCTCGAGCGCTAGCCTTGACAGCGCTTTCTTTGAGCAGTCTCAACTGAGACTCTGCTTCGAGCAAGCCGGCCCAGGTCATCACCGCAACACCATCTCCCGACAAAACTGGTCTTCATTGTTCGCATGTCCATAGTTAGCAATCACGTCAACTTATAAATTCCCAAACGCTCATAACTTGCTGTGGCTAAACGCCGTTCATTCATTGCGTCTTCATTGCAAATAAACGTCTTCCTATTTCTTCTGATGGTTTTCCTAGGCTGTACTTACAACATTATGTGTGTCGGTACTTCCGAAAATATTGCAACAGCGTTTGTTTTTTGGGAACTATAATGTAACAACCTTTACAACATCTTCCGGACCCCGTGAAGCACAATATTTCGTGACGTTATTTTAGTCGTCATTGAAATGGTGAGGTAAGTACCGTAAATCGCGAAGCAGTTTACTTGACGTCCGCTTTCACTGGTTGAGTCTACTGAGCGTGCATTCCTGCAGAGGAAATTTTCATTGATAGAATATTGACACGTCAATCAACATTTGATTCCTTCTTGATAAGATTTATTGCGAAAGTCCATTACAACCGCCGAACCGTATGTCCCTATATCAGAGAACAATTTATACCCAGCCTGACATTCTCGCATACATCCGTTTGCTGGGCCACGCTACTTGAGCCAGCTGAGCACAGCTGGCAGCGGCACGAGCAAGACCACGAGGGGAACGTGATGGTGCTCGAGCCATCCCACTGTGAACCAATGTTTCGGCCACCCCACTACGGTGCCTGCATGTCTGTCTGTCTCAGGGTGAAGACATCCATTGTTGCACTGAATGTGCCAGCGCGTGACGCTCTCGCGCACTCGGTGCGTGACTTGGGCGGTAAGATGGCGTCTATGCATTAGCCAAAGCTACGCGCTCGAGCTGAGTGACACCGGATTGCGCGCACTTCAAAAGGCATAAAAAACAATTGAGCGGAAAAATGGATGAGATGTCACCACTCAAGCAAAGGCGCGCGTGTGTATGAAGGCACTTTACACCCCACGGGTGCGTGTCGCCATCTATTGGTTGAACTAACGCCTTGTTCAAGATGGCTGCCATGGGACCGCAGCCTTAACGTCGCTGACGTAACCTGGTATATTTCTCTGGTGGTGAGTGCTACAACGTGACAATTTAACCTTGCAGGTTTGTGCCGAGAGCCCTGTCAGAATGGAGGTCGCTGCATCGGCAAGGATCGATGTGCTTGCGTCTACGGCTACACAGGAAGACATTGTGAAAGGGGTAATGTAACACGTCATACTAGAGACGCATGAGTTGTCGGAAATGTTGGCTGACTCAGAGGTGCATAAAGTTGAGGGTTTCATCCCCTCCCCTCCCCACGGGGGGTTGCGACATAATGAAGCGCCAGGACTGTCATGTATCGTAGACTTTTGAGTTAAATTAGGTCTTTTTTTGCGTTCAATACCCAATGTACAGGACGTTCCCCACAACAAGGGAGCATGTTTTTCGGTCCGGGTAAATAAACTATGCATCATAGAAAGCTCAAACTTCGTGACAATGTGACGTTAGCGGTTGGGACAAAATGCGAAGGTGTGAGAACATGACGTCACCTGGATGAAGAGATAATTGAGAAAGATGAAATTTCTCTATGAGGGGCCGACGTCCACCTAAGCCTATTATTGTCAAAACTAGAAGTGACATTAATTATGGGCGCATGTGAGACTTGTATCAGTAAAGATCACTTGTCAGCAAGAAAGATTATATTGTTTTCTTTCTTGCTAATTTTTATTTTCAAAGAGATGTTACCATAGCCCACAATGTGATTTCTTGTTTTGATGATATTAGACTTAGGTGGACGTCCACTGGTAACGAAATTTTGTCTTTTCCCATTATTGTTTTCTTATTCAGGCAAAGCAATGTTCTCAAACTTTCGTGTTCTATTCCAACCGCTAGCGTCATATTCTGAGGGATTTTAAGCTTTCTGCGATTAATAGTTTATTTACCTGTGCCTAAAAACGCTCTTCTTTTTTTCACGGGAACGCCATGTACTTTGGTAGAGATAGCTGGTGCCCAGTTTGGCACAAAGAAGTAAAATTGTGGGTGCGAATACGAACAGTCGAACGGCAGATCTCGAAGAATATCGCTTGCTCAATAAACTCATGGGCCACTGTCGGGAGCATATCGGAGAGTTTAATTGGTATATGGTTATAATGGAAATTAAAGCAACCATACCATGGACATCCTGTGGAGCGGGAAAATAATGGAGTAACCGAAACAACGCAAATTACCTGTTGTGTTGTTCATTCCATTCTCACTCTCCAGGTTGACATTACCAATTTACATTTCATACTATTGACGTACATGTATGCTGAATAAGTTCATATGAGAGGATGAACAAGGAAATGCCGGTAGACGTCCATATATGATCCAAGAGATCGTGGACTGAAAAAGAATAGTTTTCGTCTAGCATAAAAAGTCGCTCTTATTAGCTTTTTTTTTTTTTTTTCTTTCACCCGCTTATCTCGAACTGTCTACTGTATAAGCGCCTAGACGTTCAGTCGCCGCGATGGGAGATGCGTGTGCCACATACAGGGTGTCACAGAAGTAAATTTACACGGTCTTTTTAACCTCAAAAATGAACTAGGCATCGCCGAACGCTTTCGGTTTCTGCCGCTCTTGGCAGCAGAAACCGAAAGCGGGCAAAAATGGGCTCCATTTTCCCATTAAAATTTTCAGAAAATCACTTATAACTTTTGATGAAGTTATCGGATCGGACTGAAACTTTGGCATCTGGTTGTGACCTCTAGCTCTACCTTTGGGCGGAGAATGAGCGTTCGGCGATGCCTAGTTTATTTTTGCGGTAAAAAAGACCGTGTGCATTTTATGTTATGACATCCTGTAGATGTCTTGCTCGTGACGTCGTCATGTCGTCGCACCATGCTGGGGGCCATTCCTATACTTTCCCCGGCAGAGAAAAAACAAATTCGATGGCGCGAAATGTATGCCCCAAAAGATGCGCCCGCTCGGCAGCAAGACCACCACAATGGCCGCCGATATGACGCCAGGGCAAGCCATGTAGAAACGTTACTAGAACAACTCAGTTGGGAAACTGACAAAGAGCCTGCTTGGAAAAAGTGGCTTTGATCCGTACTCGAGAACCGAACTAATGGCGATCGCAACGCCACCATTTCTCCCGCAGCGGCCACTCCGGGAACTGCACGTCTGCACATATCCGTTCAGGTCGAGTCGCGAAAGGTCCGGTGGCGCCATCTCGCAGTGTTATTTCGCAGTCGCAATATAAATTAACTTTCATGTTTTGACTAGTCGCTAAAGGGTGGCGCTGTTGTCGTATTTGGTTTGGTCTCGGTGGACGCGAGCGGTCCGGGTTTCAGGGGTGAGTTTCCCAACTGAGTGTTTTAGTCGCTGATCTCTGCCAATTGCTGGATCGCGCTTCCCAGCTTGTTCGCTGCAGCGCGAGTGAAGCCACTGGATGGCCATCTTGCTCGTAGACGATTTGCGGTATTGCTAGCGTTGCAGAGGCTGGCGGCAGCGTGCTATAGACACGTTTTTTAGTCG
The DNA here is from genome assembly GCF_016920785.2 of Ixodes scapularis. Taxonomy (NCBI): domain Eukaryota; kingdom Metazoa; phylum Arthropoda; class Arachnida; order Ixodida; family Ixodidae; genus Ixodes; species Ixodes scapularis. Next base: position 60,589,856 of record NW_024609837.1, read on the forward strand.
TTCGTCGTCATTCACCGAAGGCGTTTTTTAAGACCCTGTGTAACTGTTGAGACTTGCCGTTGTGAACATGTGGGAAATTTTACGAAAGCGCAGTACCACAGGAAAAAGGCACAACTCGTCAAAAGCAAGTTTTACCGGTCTCGTGGCGGGATCAAAGCTTCCTTGGCCCGCTGAAGTGCTGCGTCTCTGTGCCTTCGCACGCTTGAATACCGATCAAGAATAGGCGCCGTGTGGATGTGTTTTGCGAGTGCAATGTGCATAAAGCCGTATGTAAAGGCACAACTCGTCGAAAGCAAGTGTTGCCGGTCTCGCGGCCTGATCAAAGCTTCCTTGGCACGCCGAAGTGCTGCGTCTCTGTGCCTTCGCACGCTCGGATACCGATCAAGATTCGTTTCGGCGCAGTGTGGATGTGTTTTGAAAGTGCAATGTGCGTAAAGCCGTATATACGGTTGGGCAGCGTTTTACTTTTACTCTGACTATTGTAACCTGCGTCACTCGTGGTCCAAAAACGAGCTTGATCCAGTGTCCAGTGGCGACGGAAGAGGGGGGGGGGGGGGGGGAGGGAGGGGAAAAAGGCGGCATCAGCGGAGCGTTTTTTTTTTTTTAGAGCGCAGCTCTTAGGCGCCCGTTTCCGGCTTGAGAAGCGTCGGCGTCGCCGTCGGCGTAACCCTCGTAGCCCTCGTGAGGGTTACAAGGGTTACTCTCGTAACCCTCACGAGGGTTACGAGGGTTAGTGACCCTCAGAAGGGTTACCCTCACGAGGGTCACGAGTGTTATGAGAGTTACCCTCAAGAGGGATATGAGAGTTACCCTCACGAGGGTCACGAGAGTTACCCTCACAAGGGTTACAAGGGTTACCCTCACGAGGGTCACGAGGGTTACCCTCACGAGGGCCGCGAGCGTTACCCTCACGAGGGTCATGAGGGTTACCCCCTTAGGTAACGTGGCCCCGTCATGTCACGTGACCCCCTGTGGTCACGTGACCCTCCTCGTGTCACATGACCCCCTGATGTCACGTGAGCCCCCTGAGGTCACGTGACCTCAGGGGGTCACCTATCCCTCAGTACCCTTCCATCCTACCCCAGTACCCTTCCATTCTCCTCCTCAAGAGCTGCGCTCTAATCTGGCTTTACAGGGAGTTGTATACGGCTTTCATTTTTAGAGCGCAGCTCTTAGGCGCCCGTTTCCGGCTTGAGCGGCGTCGCCGTCGCCGTAACCGCGCGGTGCATTATGGGTAAATTTCCCCACTAAATCTAGCTGAAACATTTCCCTGCTAAATCATCTAGCGGAAAAATTTCCCCATTAAATCTTTGCGGGAAAATTTCCCCACTAAATCTAGCGGAAAAATTTCCCCGCTAAATTATCTAGCGGAAAAATTTCCCCGCTAAATTTAGCGGAAAAATTTCCCCGCTAAATCTAGCGAAAAAATTTCTTCGCTAAATCTAGCGGAAAAATTTCTCCGCTAAATCTAGTGGAGAAAATTCCCCGCTAAATTTAGCGGAAAAATTTCCCCGCTAAATCTAGTGGAAAATTTTCCCCACTAAATCTAGCGGGAAAATATCTCTAGGGGGCCACGTGACCTGGGGGTCACGTGACCCCCCGTCGAGGTCACGTGACCCCCCCCCCCCCCGAGAACACGTGACCCTCAGTACCCTTCCCTCCTCCTGCTCAAGAGCTGCGCTCTAATTCGGCGTTACAGGGAGTTGTAAACGGCTTTCATTTTTTTTTATTAGACGTTTATGCAATCAAATCAGTAGTACGAAATCTTTATTTCTGTTGTGGCTTTTTCCTGCTGCAATGCGCTTTCGTAAAAATTTCCACGTGTTCTCAGCGACAAGTCTCAACCCTTACACAGTGTCTTAGACATCTTCTTCGACGAACGACGACGAACAAATAGAAAACCTGTCTTCAGCACGCTGCCGACAGCCTCTGTAACGCTAGCAAAACCACAAATCGTCTACGAGCAAGATGGCCGTCCGGTGGCTTCACTCGCGGGAGCGAGAAGCGTGATCCAGCAATTGCCATTGAGACCAGTGGTTTTAGTAACGTTGCTATGCATCCACCAACTCAACTCCCTGACGTCACGCCACTGTGGTGGCGCTCCTGTCACTTCTGCGCATGCGCGGTGCCCACACCTGGTGTGAGCGAACTCGCGCTTGTTTGTAAACATATATAACGTTGTGGATGTGGTTGTGTTTCGCACAGACTACCGAACCGGGCCGTGCTTCCGGAAGCTCCGGCAATCCTTTTGCTCCGACCAGCTTGCCGGAGTGGTGTGCACGCGCCAGCTGTGCTGCGCCACCGTGGGTGTCGCCTGGGGACACCCCTGCGAGGGCTGCCCGTCTCAGCTGGAGTGCGACAAGGGATACATCACCAACATTCACTCAAGAGGATGCCAAGGTGATTGGGACACCCTCGAGGGCGCGTTGCTTTGTCTTCTTTTAGGCAATTTTCATCTGAGCCGCCATCGAGGAAAAGCTCCGGCCTTTGGGTCCCCAGTTCGAATCCCGGCCGAGGTGCCCGTCATCTGACGGAGGCTTATTGCCGAGAAGGCGTCGTGTAAAGGCCCGTTCACACTCTTGCGACCGAGTACGACTGAGAGAGACGAGATCTCTTAGAAGTTCTTAAATGTTTTTAGAATGAGGGAACACACTGGCATTGTGGCGCCATCTATGCGGTGACCCTGGAACTGCATTTCACAAGAGCGAAGGTTTTGCGGGATTTCCGAGGTCAAATGTGCGTAATACCCATAGAAAGACTCGTTTATAGCATTGACAAAAGTTTTTCGAGCCAAGAAAGAAAGGATAATGCGCGAGAAATAAAAAAAAAAAAGTATGCCGGACCGCCGAGTTTACACTGCTTCCCAATAGATGGCGCCTGTGTTTTCTCTGGTTTAAGAAGTCTTAAGGAACCCAGGTTTAAAGGCCCGTTCACACTCTTGCTACCGAGTACGACCGAGAGAGACCAGACCGGTTTTTAAGCCTCTTACGATCTCTTAGGACCAGCTCCGCTACCGCGCATCCGGTCCTAAGAAGTCGCAAAAGGCTTAAAAACCGGTCTGGTCTCTTTCGGTCGTACTCGGTTGCAAGAGTGTGAACGGGCCTTGAGGCTCGTTCACACTCTTGCAACCGAGTACGACCGAGAGAGGCAAGACCGGTTTTTAATCCTTTTGCGACTTCTTAGGACCAGGCGCGCTGCTGCGGAGCTGGTCCTAAGACGTCGTAAGAGGATTAAAAACCGGTCTGGTCTCTCTCGGTCGTACTCGGTTGCAAGAGTGTGAACGAGCCTTTAAGAGGTCGCAAGAGTGTGAACGGGCCTTAAGATTTCGGTTGCACATCAAAAGATCCCCGGGTTATTCGAGTTAATCCTCTGTCCTCCGCTAAGGCGTGTCAGATGGCCTTCGTTTGCTTGGCACGCAAAAAAAAAAATAAAAAATAAAGAAAGAAGGAAGGAAAAACATTAAACAAAATTTGATTTGATGACAACAAACTTTTGTCGAATCTAAGGTTTTACTTTGTACAGGGAGATTCGACTCAACCTCCGAAATTTAGGAAAGGTCGACAAAGTTCGACTTATGAGCAGTGTTGCCCGACTTCTGCACAAAATTTTCGAATTTTGAGGGGCGAATGATTTATAAAGTTGTTCAGTTCACATTTCATAAAAAGACTGTCAATATTTGCTCGACATAAAAACAGACATGCGTACTATCGTGGACAATATAAGCTGCAGCAGTCCTTCATCCTTTTCTGGAGTGCCTGTACGTTTGCAAAAACGCTTCGGTACAAACCGTTCTGTCAAACGCGAAGTTTAGCTTCAGTTCTTGAAACTAAATGACAAATCGAAGGATAATAATAGCGAGATGGCAGATGCAGAGAAAGGTCGGACTGGATGTTGCAACATCCATTATCCGCGGGGGGTTCTTTTAGTGTTACAATGAAACAATATACCCACCCTATATTGCACGGCTCCACCGCCAGGCGGCGTCAGCCCGTTTTCAATTTTCCCGTACAAGCATTATATTCGACCTTCAGTCGAACTCTCGTCGAACTTTTGCGATCAAAGTTCGCTAAAGTCGAACCTGCTCGAACCTCGACGGGTTCGCGATATCCCGAGTCTCGCTGCTCCCTCAGCTGTTCGGTCTGGCTAACTGTTCTCCCATTCGTTTCCTTCTTACAGATGTCAATGAATGTGAGGCCATTCCCGGTTTATGTGACGAGGGCATCTGTGTCAACACGCCCGGGTCCTTTCGCTGCGAGTGCAAAGAAGGTTACGAGAGAAACGAACGCAGCCACAAGTGTGAAGGTGAGGAGAGGCGGGTGACGTCCTTGCCGTGTCTGAATCGCAGTTACCTTAGTGCTAACTTTAAAACAATACGAATTTGACTAACGTCGACGTTTGGGCTAGTTGGTATTGCATGGTTAAAAAAATGAAAGAACAGCGCAGAACTCGTTCGTCTACCTCCTCGTTCTTGTCCGTGTCTTTGAGCTCTGTGTGTGTGTGTGTGTGCGCGCAAGTGTGTGTGTGTGCGTGTGTTTTAACCTTAAAACAATAAGAGAATTCAGGAAATACATAGCACACTCACCGTCTGTTTGACGCATTATGACAGAAGGAAAGACAAACAGAGTACGTAACGGCCTATAATTTTTTGTGTGTGTTCGTTTCATCTTTCGTGTGTCCTCAGCTCATAATGATAATAAATGGGTTGCTTCAAGCGTATGGGCAACGTTTTAGTCGACCCCGAACGTAGACCGGAACGTACCCCCATTTCTCATCTCCGCGCCGTGCAATCTCAGATATTCGATCGTGAGGTCTCCTAGGATTTTCTGAAAAGGTCCATTAACCTGCGATGCATTTGTGTTCCCTAATCTTTTTTTTTTTTTTTTTGCTTTTTATTTGTGATAACTTGGAATAAACATTATAGTTGGTAAAATGCACACAAGCTGAACGAGCCAACACGAGTAAAAAAAATCAAAGTGGCTCAGCTGAACGCGGGATATGTGCCAATTATATATTTCAAACTATAACAGAACGTAGGAATCAAATAGTCATTATATCAAAATTATTTTCAAATTAAGTCAAATGACTTCAAATATTGAACTTGTAGTCATTCTGAAGTTCTAATCTTATATTATACAGCTGTAAATTTCTTTAAAGCCCGACTTGTTTTAGAACATCAGAATCAAAAATTAGTATATATCTTCTCATGGAGCAATTGAGAGCGCGGGCTCTGGCAGCCACAATAGTTCCTAAGTGCACGCAAATCCAGCAGTGCATACGCGGTACCGGTCATACAATGATCTGATTCTCGCGTTCATTATGACAAGAAGTGACAGAATCTGTGAATGGCAGAGTACACGAATAATGATTGATGTAGGATTCAAAGGGGGGGGGGGGGGGGGGGGCTTCTTCGTGAGCTAGTAAAGCAGGCATTTGTCAAGGTGTGTTGTGTAAGATAATATTTACGTACGGATTAGGCACTAAATGAGAACTTTGCACCGGGTGCAAGCTATCTAAGGACAAACCTTCTTTTTTTTCTCTCAATCTTTTTTTTTTTTTTTTTTTGAGGATTTAACGCCGGGTGTGGAAAATACAGTATTCCCTGCTGCTCGCGGTCAAACGACGACCGGACTGTAAAGGGTGCTTCACCGCACTGACTATATCATTGCTAGGAAGCGGCAGAGGGAGGAGCCGCAAAGGCTTGCGCTGACAAGCAAGCGAAGGCAGTCACGACTCGCGAGACTGCAATTAAGAAAAACGCTTTTCATTCCTGTCAAACAACCCGTACAAAAAAAAAGTCAGTTGAATTAATCTTTATTAGCAATGTTTAGACGGCAAGAGTATCTTTCGCCGCCTAAAAAAAAAAGAAAAGAAAAAGTTAAGGCTTGTGCACACAGTTTTCAGTGTTTTCACCTTTGACTTTGACTACGTGACAGTCACCTCATTCATGCTCCGTATATTGCCTGCAGAACTACTCCTTGAATTGGTTGGCATCCGCGAAGCTTGGCAACCAATTCAAGGAGTTGATTCCCATGGCGATTCTCGCGATCCTAACTCGCTAACTCGACGGAAGTTCTCGTAACGATGTCTGAAAACACGTTTATTAACGCATGACTGGCACGACATTCAACCCTTGCGCGAACAAGTCTAGCGGTCAAATGCTACTGTGGGGACGGGCTTTGAACAGAGATGCAAATTCTCCCCTTTGGCACGTCTCACTCGTACAGCGTCGACCGAGAAATTTCACTCCATAAGTCGAGCTCACTAAAGCCTCACGTTGCGCCAAGGCCCCCGTGTGCCGCGATCCCTGAGCTGGACCATTGAAAAGAGGGGGGGGGGGGGGGGGGGGGGGGGGGGTCAGACCACGACTGTTCTTGCACTCCTCCAGAGACCGAGACAAAAAAAACTGGCCATTGTCGCTTAAAAAGAAAAAAAAAGGTTTTGTGTATGTTTATACAGCCTAGAACTTGGTCTGCCTCAATGGGCGACGAGCCACCCAGCTCTAAATGACAAATTCGGCCAGTGCAGTACAACGTCGCTTTCGTAAAGCAATAAAAAGCGAAAAAAAAAAATCCGCGGTCGTTGATCACTTTTATTACGCTCAGCCGGTTCCTAAAACAACGCCGTGACATGGAAAGGCCTTCATCTTCGCTTTGGTGCGGGAGTTCGTCGGTTCCGAGGACAAAATCTACAAACTCCGTCATTGCTTTGTCGGTCGCCATGAAACCCAATGACCAACTCGAGCCTCGAGGAAAATATCGAGGTATAGCTCCGAAGGTATACCTTGAGATTGTTGAGCGAATTGGAGAGTATTTCCTCACCCGACTGGAGTTTCGAGTTGAGTTCGAACTATGAAGCGCAAAACCCTCCTCAAGAGTTTGAGTGCAGTTTCGAGTCGAGTAGCGTTTAAGAATACGGCCATAAGTTGTTTCTTTTTCTTCAAAGTATGTACCTTTGAATGTATACTATATGCAATTTCTTCTTCTGTACATTGCAAACTAATGTAAAATTCCGTCTCCCAGTTCCGTCTATGTTACCACTGAGAGTTCGAGAACACAAAGAAAAAAAACAGTGAACGCACCACAAAGCCGATAGGTAGCTGTTTTGTTATTTTCCTACGTTCATTGCATTCTAAAATCCCAAAACGATAAACAAACATGAACCACTCCTTCTATTCACGGACACAAAACAATTGTTGCATATCTTCTTTTGTTTTTAATAAGCTTTATCGATAACGTGGTACTACAGTCCGTAGAATATAGATGCATAAAGGTTAAAATTTTAAAGGGTTGCGGACCATAAATGGATTTCATTTTTCCAAGACAGTTCGTTATAACGGACGTGATGAATTTCGTTAATGGCAGATTATGTTAATTATGATTTTTGTGTAATACAAGCTTCTTCGTGAGGTAATTATAGCAGGCTCTTCTGTAGGTGTGCTGTGTATGGGCAGTTCTTATATGTTATACAAGAAGACACAGTCTTGTTTCACCCAAAATTTCCCCCCAAAACTATACATCAATTTTTTTTTTTTTGCAGGGGCGCATAGTTTTTTTTATAATAATAATAATAATAAATAATTATAATAAACTTCATTTCCCATTTACAAAACTTCTAGAGACACTCACTATTCGAGTTAAAACAGACTTTTTCCTGGACATCTCACAAAGCCTCTCGTCAATCCCGGATTTCACCGCGCGGCGCGAGGAATTGTAGGGCCGTTCCGAAGTATACGCTCGTGTGCGCTTCGTACACCCTGGAAATTACTGAATTTTGACTCTCTTACCGCTGTGCCAAATCGAAAACACGAAGAAAAAAAAAAAAAAGAGCGAGCCCACCACACAGCCGATAGGTACCTGTATTGCTATCGTCTTGCTTTCTTTCCGTTCTGAAATCCCAAAACGCTAAACAAACGCGAACCACTCCTATTCATGGTAACTCCTTCACGTGCCGTACTTCGAAGGGCCGTGGTGCGTTGAAAAGACAATAAAATGGTCCGTTGACATGCCATAAGCAGAAGGATGAAAATTTTTCAGCGGAACGTTACCTTCCGAGTTAGACCCTTTTCAAAAGTCCATCGAGCAACAATGGCGGTCGCCATTGTTTGTCCTTTTAGACTTGGGCTAGGTGGCGCAAACTACCTTCCGTTACAAAGGGTATATATAGCCTTTGACGTCCATCCATGGACACAAAGCGCGTGATTGGATCCGAGTCCTCGCCGAACGCTGACGTCACACCCGCTCTCGGTACGAGCTGAGCCGAGCTCACGCAGAACGATGACGCAGCCCTCGTGACCAATATATACATGCTCGGAGTATGTGAGCAAGCAGTGGCGGACAGGCGTTGGAGTGGACTTTTGAAAAGGATCTCTCCGTCTTTTCGTCTATTTCGCCGCTACTTAAAACAGGTGTGCAACAATTTCAGTGCCTCGCTTAAATAATTTGGGAGTTGGTGTCTCGACCTTTCTTAAAGGCCGACGTACACTTCGCGCTTTCCCCTTTTGACCGCCTCCTGCTTTCCTATATCCCCTCCACTTTTTACCTTGCTCCAACCTGGCTCCCCTCAAAGCTTAGGAGAGGGGGATTGCTAAGGGATTATCTTCCCTGCAGAAATTCGAGGTTGTACGGCGGCCTTTAAGTAAAGAAGAAAAAACCGCTTTTGCAGTTTTTATTTAAACAAATTGACAAATATTGGGGTTTTCGGCACCTCCCAACTCCCTCACAATCTTTGGAGTCACGTGCGCTGTGACGTGAATGGGGGACGCGCGGGGTTCCGGTGGAGGTCTCTATCTCTAGTGCCACCAGTGAGCAGCGAGAACTCACCCGCTCGCGACCACGTGCTTGCGCAGCGCGATCAACATGATGAAAGAAGCACTGTCTCGTCCGGGTCCGGCCATCCCCGTCTGGCTCTGCCCCCGTCTCCCTCCGGCTTTTGGCGGCTGTTCGGGCAGCATATAGAGCTGACGGTTTTTGTTGACCTCGGATAAATGGCGCCACTAAAACTCCGTATAATAAAAGGTGTGTTGGTTAAACCAGGTTTTTGACGCATTTAATTCATGTTGGAACGACAAGATTTATAGAAAAATTACCTTTTATCGAGCAGGTATTTGCACAACTTCCTATCTTTTTACAAGTCCCCCATTGACGTCACGCCGGGTGGTTTTCATGGCCGCCGCTCGGGAAATATTCTATTTTTTGCCTCCCGATTACGCGGTGGGATTGCAACATTTCGAAGGAAGGAGATGTGTTTTCTGAGCTTTGTGACAAAATAAACAATGGCAAAAGTAGAAGATGGAAATTCTTTCAACGTTAAAATCGTTGCACAGCTCCTTTAAAGAAACTATACATAGGTTGCACTGACGTCACGTCGCATATTTTTGGCCTCCATGTAAGAGGAGGAGAGGGAAGCTGCTTTTGTAAGAATTTTGAGTGACGGGCTAATCTTCTCTAATCTTCTGGGGGGGAGAATAGCGACGACTGGGGCAAATCCGGGCGGCACAAAAGGGGGCCCTGATAAGAGCGGAGGTTCTTCTCGACCTCCTCTCTGGTGGTCATCGGAGCGCCCTTTGAATGACGTCACGTGCAAGCCATGTATAGTCCGTTGCAACTCAAGAAGGTTGGGGCGAGGGTAAGACGAGCCGGGGAGGAGGAAGCAGACGGAACGCTTAAAGGGAGAAGGAGGTTTCACCCTCTGCTTCCTCCTCCCCGGCCTACTTTTCCTCGCCCAACCTTCTTGAGTTGCAACGGACTATAGCCAGTGCGTGGCAGAGCTTTGAAAATTCTGACCTGTAATATGGCGTCCGTTTTCTAGATATTGACGAGTGTCTTCGTGACTTGGACGTCTGCAACGGCGGCCACTGCATCAACACGGCCGGCAGCTACTACTGCCTCTGCAACTCCGGGACGGTACCCAGTCGAGACAGAAAGACGTGTCTAGGTGAGTCAATTTAATCACACTATTCGAAACGTGCATTCACCCTTGTAATGAAAATTCGATATCCTTTAGGTACCAGCGGCGTAGCGGGAAATATTTTCAAGGGGGGGGGGGGGGGGGGTCTTTTTTTTATTTTTGTCGCGGTGTAGTAGTCGATGTACTGTACAATTCACGGGGTACGGACGAGGCCGTCTTCAACCCCTCCGGTTGGCTAGAAAAATTCGGTAGTCATTCAATATTTGTCTTCCTTTACTAAAAATGAAAGACGTTTAGAAATCTCTGTAATGCGAAATTAGAGCGCAGCTCTTGAGGAGGTGGGGGAAGGGTACGGAGGAGAGAGTATGCGCCTCCTCCTCCTCCTCCTTTTTCTGTTTTCCCCTTCCTCTCCTCCTGCCGCTGAATTTGTTCATGGTTGACGTGGCACGAGAGTCGTGACGTCATTTTCCCCGCTAAATTTAGCGGGGGAACTGAATTGGCGTTAAGGTCCCCATGGTACGTCAATTTCCCCGCTAACTTTAGTGGGGAAACGTCCCACACAATGCAACGCGCGTGGTTACCCCGACGGTGACGGCGACCCCCCTCAACCCGGAAACAGGCACCCTAAGAGCTGCGCTCGAAAAAAAACAACCTTGGGGGGGAGAGGGGGGAGGGGGGGATTGACCCCTTAAACCATTCCCCTACCTACGTCACTGTTAGGTACTATGTAGGTTTTAATGAATATTTGCTCAATTCAGTTGACACTAAGGAGCTATGTATGTTGCAGAGTTGTAGAGTATACACTCCACCATATGCAGAAAGTTCTCAATTTCCCGGGGAGGAAGGCGGGGGGGGGGGGGGGGGGTGTGGCCCGCCGAGCCCGCCTTAATCTCCCCCACATATATATGTATATATCTTAAGGAAGTTGTATAGACTATGTAGCATATGAAGGCTTTAACGAACATCAAGGAAGCTCAGCGAAGTGTTCGCTCAAGAGTCCGTTCACACGTGCATGTCGGAGCTGGCGCACTGCAGCTATGGGAGCCACAGCCACCTGCCTTAGTAGCCGAGTTAGGCCTTTTGGTGGTGACGCGCAATCCGAACAAGCTCCATCATCCAACGCGTGTTTCCTAAGATAGTCGTCGCATTTGATTTGTGGTAATTGTAATTAGCGCATCCGCTCAACTGAACTGGAGCATCTTTCGAAAACAAAACTAAACTAGGAAGCACTACGTCAGCATGCAAAATACCAGATTTCGTATATTAGGACGATCTTAAATCACCATGCAATTAACACCAACAATTCTTTTTTTCCCAAGAAAATTAAAACGAGGAAGGAAGGTGTTAATCTAAATTGTGCCTTACCGTTTAGTGTAAAAGCGTTTATTCTCGCGGCGGCCCCAATTTTTCGCGGATCAGCAGGCAAAGGAACATATTAGCGATCACTAAATTTCGGTAATTCAGGAGGCCGCAACTCAGGTCTTCTAGAGACCGGTATTTCCGCGTACCCCTAAATTTGGCGATGTTTTCAACTCGCGAAATTCGCGAAAATCGGGGACCCGCAAAATTAAAGGGTATTACAATATTAGCCTAATTTGGCCTAGAGGGCTGCACAGCGGTCGCTTTGCACGCGGCTCCCATACATTTTCAATCCGCTGGCGGGGCCGGTGAGAAGGAGAGAGGGGCTGGTAATAGTTACAAAAATTTGTCCACTGACCAGCTCTGGTCACTCAGTGACCAGAGCTGGTAAATGTATGAAATTTTTCGTTTATCCACTGGGCGCCAGCTATTGATATATGCAGGCACCAGGGCGCACACATGAGATTAATGAAGTGCACCCAGAGGTTCCAGAGGTGATGGTACTTGCTTATCCGAAGAGCTCGGGAGAAAGGGGAGGGGTTTTGGTGCCCGAACCCTTCCGTAGTCGGCGCCTATGCACTTCACAAATCTTTTGACGCGAGCAAGCCTTGTCAATTTTCTCGATTTTGTCTCAGTTTTGAAGGAATACTAACCAAAGTGGTGCACATTGATGCACCCTTTCGAAGTAAAGTGCGGAAGAGCGACGAAGTCGTGCTCGGGGCTAACAGTCTTGCGCAGTGTACTTCTTTTAAATGGCCAAGGAGCACTTTCGAAGGCTTCTAGGTGTCAGTCGTTTTATACCGTTAGTGCCTGTAGAAGTCCTAGAATAATTGTTGTAGTTTCGACCGCAGCTATAAAGCTGCCATTGGTACTGGCCACCAAACTCCGCTAATTAAACAGTGAGTGAATTTAAGTATGAATTAAATAATGTGTGTGGTTTTTTATTGTTTTTTTTTTTTTTTTTTGCAATCACTTACGGGTTTTGTGACTGGCAGTTTGTTCCCGAAGTAATTGTTTTTCTTCAACTACCTTACTTTTAGGAATTTTTTAGTCTTCGTTGAAACGACCACCATATATGGTAGAACGTTAGGTGAGTTGGTGGAACATAAATCTTCAACTTAGAAACTCTAACCAAGCTTTATTAAAAAGCAAAAAATCCCGACGTTTCGGAACCAACTCGGTCCCTTGATCACGGGTGACTGTTTTTGTCCCGCGGAACGGCCTGCCCACGAACCCGAACACCCCCGGGTGTTTTCCGGATTATCCCTCTTAACCCCGAAACGTAGCTGCTGGGAAGGGTCCCCGTCGACCGGTTTATGTTGCCACGTGTGCATTGAATATGCCACGACTCCAACAGGAGGCGCCTCCGCCAGTTTTTCTCCGTTCCGAGGATGGAGCTGTTGTCAAGGTCGATGGAGTGGTTCGTCTTCTCGACGTGTTCGGCCAGCGCGCTTCCCTCCACATTTTTCTTCGCGATGTCGTAGCGGTGGCGCCGCAGGCGCTCTGGATAGTTTTTGGTTTCCCCAACGTACGACGCGGGGCAGTCACCGCAGGGAATTTTATAAACCAGTCCCTGTGTGCTCTCCCTCGGGGGGCGATCCTTTGGCAGGGGGAGAAGGCCGCCGATGGTCGAGACTGGCTTGTGTGATACCGCTATGCCGTACTGTCGCAGTACTCGGGCGAGAACCTCGCTTGTGCCCTTGATGTAGGGTACACACACGCGGGTGGAGGGAGGGGGGGGGGGGGGGGGGGGGGGGGCGTCTTGGGTTGAAGGGGTGCGTCGAATTTTTTTTTTTTTTAGACGTCGTGAACAGGCAAACCTCAACATGTTTAAAGAAAAAATAAAACAACGCTCCCCCCCCGTCCCCCCCCCCCCAAAAAAAAAAACAACAACAACAACAAAAAACATTGGTGGGCAAGAAGAAGTGCACAGAGTGCTGTTTGTACACTTCGTCTTCTTGTCCTTTGTTGTTGTTTTTTTTTTTGTTTTCTTTGGCCCTGTTGTATTTCTTTTTTAAGCACGACCACTATATAATTTGTTCACTTTGTAGCCATGTTTCCTTCATTTAAAATTGTGTTTTTTATGTAATGGTGATTTTCGGCTCAGCTTTCATTATCACCGTTTTCATGTTCCCATTGTAATTTGTTGTCTCTACTAAAAAGGTATCTTGTAAAAAAAAAAATTTAATTAAATGTTTCAGACACTAGCCAGGAGTACTGCTACACAGAATACCGAGGACTGGGACAGTGCAGACATCCCCTACCAGTGCGGCTCACCAAGGTGGAGTGCTGCTGCCGCGACGATAAAACTGGATGGGGTGAACCCTGCGAACGCTGCCCCAGGAACGGCACTGGTACGTTGATGACTGCTTTTCATATATTTGTTTTCTCCTTCATCTAAAAATTCAGTCATGAGAAGTAGACATCTCGCACACTTGGAGGTGTAGAATTAAACGTCGGGAACAGGCAAAGCTCAAAACATTAAACATATGTTAAATTCCGAGGACACCTAAGCACTTCTTATGAGTTGTGAATGCGAAAGCATGAATGTCGTTCGTCCGCCCTCTTAGTTCATCTGCGGTGTACCGGCGTGGACGGCCACGTTTTGCTACTGCCGAAGTTGCGGCCGCCGACGATATAGATGCCTCAGGCGCCGCCATGTTCCTCGCCGCCGAGAGGAGCAGAAGCGGCCGCAGCCCCCCACCCACCTCCGGCAACGCTAATATGAGAATGGCGGCCAAGCGCGCGCTCTATGTGAAGCGACCACAGCACCCCCCCCCCCCCGCCCCCCCCCCCCCCCCCCCTCCTTCAACCCCCCTCCGGCGACCACTGCCTCGAGAGCGGCGGCCGAGCGCGCGATCTCGTGAAGCGGCCGCCAATGGCTATCTATGAGCCGCTTTGCTCAGCCAATGGCAGAATGGGCTTTTCTATCGCGTTCTTTTGCGGTTACAGAAGCCGTCGGCTCAGCTCCATGCAATAATCAATGCTTTCACATTAAAAAAGAAAAAAAGAAAACAGGGTTGTGACGTAGCAAGCAAAACAACATAAGCTACGATCTGAGGGCAGCTGCTACGGCCAATAAACTTTATAACGGATGCCCATACATGTGCTGCTTTAACGGAATAAACTAAAGTGCTGGACCATGCCCCATATTTCAATTATTTGCCTTAGACTTTAAGAATTCCTGTTTAATGAATGCTTCTGTTTTGTGAAGAAAACACACTGCCCAGTAAAGAAGAAATGACAGCTTGTACCCACTTATAACGAACACAGGGATAGCGAACTATCGAATATAGCGAACTACTTCTGTTCGCACGCTTTTGTTTAACAAACTCAAAGCGATGACGCGAATATAAAAAAAGAAAAAAGAAAACATCGACAAAGTTCAAAACCATTTTTTTTTTTTTTTTTTGCGAAAATGGACAGAATCTTTAGTGCCAGAATTTCAGCAGGAAATAAAACATGCGTTGTCGGCGTGTCTTGTCGTCGGGCGGCTTTCTCCGGGAAAGAGCACATTCAACGGATTCGTTTTTTGCCGCATCATACCAAACAGACTCAGTTTTCTTGCCCCTAATTTGGTAACACACCGCGCAGCGGGACGGCGGAGCAAAAAAACGAAAGTTCCCGTCCTTCTTACCGTCAACGCAGTGAACGGACCCTATGCGCATGCGCCTCCAAGGGGCAGCGTTGCTGCTGAAATGCACGCATATGCGCGCAATGGGTCTATGTGTAGTCTATGCGCGCATGGTCCCATTGCATGCCACGAACTTTTGTCGAACCACAAGGTTCGACTGGCTCGCCGAACCCTTGACCTTGCACTAAAGTTTGAAGAAGTTCGGCTTATGGACACTGTTGCCCGGACTCTACACGAATATTTCGAAATTCGGGAAACAATATAATTTAGAAAGTAGTTTATTTTATACATTATAAGATGGTTACCAATGTTTACACCATATAAAAGCGAAAATATGCGCTTTAATGATTTAGTTAGTAAGTAATGTGAACCAGTGATGCCAATAGACCCAAGAAATATTGCACTTTTCCTCAGCCAAGTAAAGATTTTTTTTTTTTAATTTTGCACACGCGCACAAAAGTCGAACTTCTGTCGAACCCCACGTTGAAAGTTCGAAAAATTCAAACTTGGTCGAACTCGAACCTGCCCATGCACGTGTACGTGTGCGTGCCGACAGACGATTCTGGCCAGCGCCTTTTCCGTCACCACCTCTCTATCCCGCACGACGTATGTCGTTCGTTTTTGTTTACTTTCGGTTTATGTGCTTTAGTGCGACACTAGAGCTCCAATGTATACATGTGGACTGAACATTGGGCAAGAGTTGCTTTCCGCTTCGCCTAGCGACAAACACGCGGTTTCGGTTGCTGCCTTTTCTCCAATCGTATTTCTTTGCGGTCCAATCCAAATCGTATAACCAAAGTTCTGTCGCACTTTAACAACATGTTTACCCTGTTTACCAGTCGCAGCAACCGGTAGAAATGCGTCTTGCGCATAGAGGTTGCTCACGTTTTCCCACAACGCAACGAATCGGAGGGAGAAGCGCGCACCTCCAGACGCGGGCGCGAGTCGGATATTGTAATAAACAAAATGCGGCTTTTTTATAATAACTTTTTTACTAGAAATTACAGAAATAAAATAGCGGACACTTCGAAAGCCAATAAATCCTGCCTTGTGGCAAAAACAAAATGCGAACGTAAAAAAAAAAAAAAAGCGACCTGTTTGGTTAATTGAGATGTACCGAATTTCGAATATTAAAAACATATTCACGATTTCTATCGACCTGGGTATAACCGCGTTCGACTGAATTTTCGAATTTCTATGTGCGGAGAATGAATGGTTGGAACAAGAAAAAAAAATGTACCCCCAAATACTTTTGCTTGACTAGCGAAGCAGCCTCACGAGTCGAGCGTTACGATCTCGTACTACCATAGTATTTTTTGTCTTTTGCTTTTTGTTAATTTGATATTCTTAAGTTCTCTGCAGTTTTGAAAGGTAGTCCATTTTCTTTTTTTACTTTTCCTGTGCAAATTTTAGAATCTCCCGACATATGGCAGGCGCCATTTGGAACGCCGTTGAAGAGAGCGATATAAGCGCAATTACATAGTGCCTCGAAAGATACATTTTGTCACGCAAAATATATTTCAGGTAAAGCAAAATTTCGAAATAGCTGACATGAAGTTAATGAGGGATTACTGTATTATATTTGGCATCATCAATATATAGAGCAATGTACGTGTCGCTCAATCGCACCACTACACCGTAGACAGTTACTCCTGCTTACATATTGGATGTTTTGTGCTAAACTCTTAGAACGGACTGACTTGTATAACAAACATTTCTGTCGATTTTGTGGAATCTATTATAAAGGCATTGTAACTCCACTCCACGTCACTAGTTATGTGCAGTGCAGACGAAGGCAACGCCAGGCGAAAAGAGAAAGGGAGAGCACTGGGAACGCTAGAGAGGAGAAGAGGTTTCTCTCCTCCTCCCCAGCCTTCCTAGTGCTTGCCCTTCCTCCCCTCGCCTGGCGTTGCCATCGCTCATACTGCACGCAACTTGTGACACTGAGCGTAGCTGCAAGTGCATGGTCATGTCGCGAATCGTCGTTTGAAATTAAATCCATAGATAGATTCTCGGATTAGGTAAATTCCCACACTCTAGGACAGACACTGAATCCACAAAAGACAGTCTATAGCAGGGGTGGCCAGGCTGACCCAGCCTAAGAGCCGAAAACAAAACCACGAAACTTCCAAGAGCCACGGGGGGGGGGGGGGGGGGGGGGGGGGAATACTTCTGTCCATTGCAATAAACGAAACTCGAACTAGTTTCCGATCTATCAGAGTCAAAAGCAGTCCAACTGTACGTAAGGTAGCAGTGGCACACGACTACCAAACCGCCATCTGTCTTGATTTAAAACGCGTTCTATTTCTCCTTTTTGGAGAAGTGCTCGTGTAACCGGGAGGGAGGCCGGGGAAGGGGGGAGGCCGCGAGTTGCACTTTAACACGCGAAGAGCCGCATGCAGCTCGCAGCTTGGCCACCCCTGGTCTAAAGCATCCTGTGCTGTACCGACTGACCACAGACTCGGTCAAGAGATTAATCAATAACCTTTAAATTCAACTATGGTCACCGGCCAGGTGAGAACGACAGGGCATGTCCTTCGAATGCTTGGCCTCCAGAACGCGCTCCATGCCTTCTGCTGTGGTATGGCTGCACGCGTGCTCTTCAGGTGCACGAGACTCGAAAGCATTGTCCAAGGCAGGAAGCTTGCTCTGAAGGCGGGACAACTGAAACTCCTCCTTGTCTTTCTCACCTTGTGAGCGACCATAGCAAGAAACTAATTTTGTCAGACGGCACTGGAAAGACAAACTAACTGAGCAATTAATTAACAAATGCTAAAAAGAAAAAGGCATGCAGTATACTTTGTCGTACCACAATGACTCTAGGCAGTCCCTTTACTGCTCCTGCTGCTGTCACCTGACGTCCCGTTTCTCCTGTTTCTGTTCTGTACGCAGCTGAATATAAACGTCTCTGCAGATCACCTGAAATGGAGGCCAACGATTGCGACCTTCGACCTGGCCTTTGCGCGGGAGGACGCTGCATCAACACGCGCACGGGATACCGTTGCGAGTGCGGCGACGGCTACAGAGTCTCCTCCGGAGGCAAGGCCTGCGAAGGTAAATACATTTTTTTAAAAATCCCAAAGCCCAAGAAAGGTGCAGAATTCAACCTTTGGTGAAAAGCTGGTTGTCTACAACTGTATATGAGACTTTGTGTCGTTGTGTTGTCCTTCGTTTTTCCCCAGTCTCGAGGTTTTGTCTTAAAGTACTATGTTGGACCATCACCGGCTAGTTTGCACCCAAACTTTTTGTTGTAAATGGTGCCTGGAGCACGTCTCGAACTGGCGTGCTTACTGCGTCGTCGAATATGGTCCCTCGATTTCCGCCTGATGACATAAGTGTCACGCTGTTGTCTGTTGCAATCTTGGCGGTGGCACAGCAGGGAAAGTGGATGCGTAGCTCACTCTGCATTTAATTAGTCGACAGAAATGAAACGATGAGATGCAGCGATGAAAGCGGCCCTTGCATCCGCTCGCCTTTTTTCGCCAGCGGCGTGACACACCGGCTCTTGGGACATAACCTGTTAGCGCTTCGGGAACACTTTGGACGCATGTGTGGAATGGAACATTAAACACGCCAGACAATTCACAATTTAGTTGAACATATATGTTCAACTAAATTGTGATGAACTTTGGGTTTGTTAGAAAAGTTTAGAAAAGCCTCATGTACTATATGGCAGTAGTACGAAAGGGGACAGTTCATCTTTGCGCTTTTCAGTTTCACGGCTCACATAACCTTCGTTGAACCTCAACCCGTCAAACAGTATGTACCGTAAAATACCGAGAATCCGCCAATTCCGCAATGAACGCCCACCCCTCAATTTGGCAACATTTGGAAAATATATGAAAGACATATTTTTACATATTGTTGACCCAAGTAGCACACATCCTCCAGTTTTACATGATTATCTCCAAATTTTTAGTAAGCGCTTGCTCCGGATGTAACGGTAGTTTGAGATCTATACTTTTCGTTCTAGCCCTTTTATATTGTTGCCTGTAGTACCAAAGTTGCCAACATAATCTTTAAAATGGGCTAATGACGTCTACACAGTTGATGTTGCACCACAAAAAGGTGCTTGTTTTTTGGCAATGACTTTATGTGAGGAAGACAAATTATCACTCTTGTATTATTCTAAAATTGACTGTAATTGGGCACATTCTAACACATATATAATTGTGAGTTTTATGTATGTCATGAATGTCGTGTATGTGAGTGCCATGCATTTGTCTTGCCATTGCAGAGATTGATGAATGTGCTGAAAACAACTACTGCTCCCTGGGAAAGTGCATCAACACCAAGGGCAGTTTTCGGTGCATCTGTCCACCAGGATTTGATGCGACGCCCGACGGAACAGACTGCAGTGGTATGTGACGTTTCATTAAACGTAATATGAAATGCATCCTTGCTTTCGCCAAGTTATAATTCTAATTTTCATACTTTAGTATATACTTGCTGAAACTTTGTATTAAAAACATGCAAATATTGTTTTGGTCAGACATTTTGCACTTGCCATGTTGAAAGACTAGAAAAGCTCAAGGTATTTATTAGACATAGCATATGTTCCACTCCCCTTAGCCTCCTTGCTCGTGTCAATTTTTTTTTTTGTTTCTTCTAAATATATACTATATTTTCCCTAACAATGTACTTTCTAATGCTTTTTCACGATATAATTTAATTATTCCATCCAGTCTCTTCAATGACAGTACACTTCATTGCCTGTAGCTTTTTCGAGAGATTAAAAAAAAGTCAAGGACGTCTTGAAAAAGCCTAGACCAGGGGTGGCCAGGCTGACGCGGCCTAAAGCCGCAAACAAAACCACGAAACTTCCAAGAGCCGCGAGGGGAAAGGGGGGAGGGGTGGGGTAAACTTTTGTCCAGAGCAATAAACAAAACTCTAACTACTAATTCAATCTATCCCAGTCAAAAGCAGTCCAACTGTACGTAAGGTAGCAGTAGCACAAGACTATCAAACCGCAACCTGTCTTTCGATTTGAAACGCGTTCCGTTCCTCTTTTTGGGGAAGTGCTCGTGTGACCAGGAGGGAGGCGGAGGAGTGGGCGGGGGGGGGGGGGGGGGGGGGAGGGAGGCTGCGAGCCACACTTTTACACGCGAAGAGCCGCAAGCGGCTCGCGCCGCAGCTTGGCCACCCCTGGCTTACGACCTTGCACCGATCTTGGCAGGAAACCTTAGTGCCAGTGTTAGTTAAAGCAGAATCATGCATATTTGACCTTGCAATAAGATGCGATAGATTTCTCAGCCATTCGAGTTTGGGTGGTTCCCATGCTAGTTGTATGCACAAAATGCAACCGAAAGTTAGTCTGGTCAAATTCATTTATGAAAAGCGAAATATTTTGAAGGCTTTTACCGGGCCGTTCTATGATCGTCTCCCTGCTATGCACATCGGGTATCATTCATGTGCACTATAGTTAGTGACAGGTTAAGAGTTCAGGGAAACTCCTCCCACTCCTCTCCACTTTAGCAGAGCAAACGCTGGAGAGGAGGCGACCTGCTCTCCGCCATTCACTCTGCAGAAGTGAGAAGGGAGCATCCCCCTCTTTTCGGCTATAGTAACCAACTGCATAATATTCCGCGGGATGGCTCACCTAAATCCGAAAGCAATCGGGTGAAAACAGGGAGTGGGCTAACTTTCAATATACAGCCAGAAAAAAGAAAAAAAAAATTGTAGCAAAAGAATTTGAAGGCGTTTTTACCCTTTGTTCAGTCGCCCTCAAAACCTTTGAACGAGCAATCGCTATCACTGTCAAACAAAATGTCGACCACTATTTTTATGTAAGTCCTGTGACCTTTCGAACTTGTTATCCCCAGAAGGGCGGCTAGGAACCAGAGACGACTGTTCTTCCCAGTCGGCGTTTGTCGCCTACCCAACTGTCTTTGTTTCTGCCGAGGTCACCATTGGCTCAGGCAGTGTACTGGAAGCTGGCTATCTTTAAATTTTTCTTGTGTGTTTTTTAATACCAAAAATGTGCCAAAAGTAGTGGATGTTACGGTATCGTCATGGAGGTTTTTCTGCATCTAATGTGACGCCTCTGGCCGAGACTTCGAGCAATGTCGTAAAATCATGTCCACTTTTGTTGCTAGCTTCTGTGGAAACGAGGCTATGGTTACGAAATTAGCCTAGAATTTTGGTTCATTTCTAACACAGGACACACACATTATTTCTTGCTTCTATTGTAATTGGTCTTCACTTATTCTACAGATCGAGATGAGTGCAAGGAGAGTGGCATGTGCAGTCACGGCCGCTGCGTCAACATGGCTGGGTCTTACAAGTGCGAGTGTGACCGTGGCTTCACCCTGTCCACTAGTGGACGAGCCTGTGTTGGTATGTTTCATCAGTTGTTTAGTTCAATTAACTGTCTATATACTTTCTTCAAAGGGCCCTACATCTATAGTAACTAAGTAGATTTTCATAAAAGTTGCATTACAGCCCTAGAATGACAAGCTAAAACAGCAATTGAATTTCCACCAAAAGATTCATCATCTTCATTAACACAACATATATTGCAAGGAAGCCCACCTACCTGATGCACGACAACCATGCTGAGTGGCTCTTAAAGCTATAGTTGAATACGCATTGTGCTTCTTTCTTAATGATACTACCAGTGACAATAGAATGTAGCTATAGTCGAGCCCGGTTATATCACACGCGGGTATTTCAAATTACTGTTTATATCGAACAGTCCATACATCCCCTTGAAAATCACATGTAAAAGTATAGGAGCCTTGTTTTTCTGTATCGAACTCCCATGGCCTCCCATGGCGGGGACACTCGATACAGCGAACAAAAGACGGCCGCCCGTCGCCGCTTCTCCCTCGGTCGGATTATGCCTGCGGTGAGCACATAGCTCGCGCTGCGAGGCTGACAGATGCCAAGCCAGCATACGCGCACGGGGATACGCAGCAAAAAAGCAGTTGTAAAAAAAAAAAAAAAAAAAAAAAAACTTCGTTAAGTGCGATTGCTCAACAACAGTTGAGCAATCGCACTTTGAACGTCTTATCTTTGTTTACCTTTTTATTTCGCCGTTTTTGCATGCCCGCTTTTTCGTTTTTGCTGCCTGAATTTAGTGATGTTTCTTTTTTCTTACTCAACTTTATTTTATGGATCGAGAGTTCTTTCTTATGCCGCTGGGATTTTCCGTTCTTTCATTTTTTACAATTATTTTTGTGTTCTGTTGCCGGCGCTCGATCGTAAACACCGTCGCGTAAACGCGGCAGTGTTTATGATCTTTACCAACTAAGCTCTACTGTATTTAGCCGCTCTTAGAAGCTCTATTTGGTAAGGTCCGGTTTGTCGCGGTCAGAGACGCGCGGAAATTTCAACTGGAGCTTAAGTTAACATGTTTTTGTATATCAAATTATCGATATATCGAATTATTTTACGATCCCCTTTGAATGCGATATATCCGGGTTCGACTGTATCACCAGAGCTATGCATGAACTACTAAGTCCTTGTGAGCTCTTAATGTGGCACTTTTGTCATGTAATTTTAATGTAAATTCTGTCTTGCTGAAAAAGTGAAACATGAGTACAAAATAAAACTGAAATGAAAACCCTTCATAACATTTCCATAGAAGTTAAGCACAATAAAGGCAAGGAATAACGGTTAAGAGTTGAGCTTGTTGGTACATACTTGTAAATATATGAGCTTGAACTTTAGAATTAAACTAGAACACGAAGAAAGAAAGGACAGGATAGGACACACAACTGAGTACCAACGATGTTTTAGTGTAAACTTTTCCTTGCGCATTTGCTCCTTCATAGAGTCCCAAGTAGAGCACGATAAACCTATTCTATAAATTACCCTATTCCACTAATAAAGATCACTTACGATATTTACGCTTATACAAAGTATAGAAAGCATTTATACAGAATTCCCTAAAAAATTATTTTTTCTTTCTTTTGAAACTAACCCGCCACAAGCTCGTGCTGTTGTTGTTTGGGGCGTGACATTTTGTAGGTATTGTCTTTCTTTTTTGTGAACGATGATTGATAGGGTGCTGATGCAATCCTTCGCGTGCTCCTCGATAGCGAGCGCCTCGAGCATTTTGCGTGCATGAGGATTGTTGTTTCTGGCAAGAATGGTGGTGGTGTTCAAAGCTACACTGCACTGGCATGTCCTCCAATGAGCTGCCAGATGTCCTGCCGCTGTTCTCTTTAGAGACGCTGCATGCTCGCGGGCTGACGTTAATACATCGGCCCGTTTGGCCGATGTAGCATTTCCCGCAAGAAAGGGGAATGTGGTACACCACTCCTGTTGTGCATGGGAGATACTGCGTTCTGTGGGCCGTGTTGCAGGATTTTTTCTTCCTTCTTCGGTTCACTTCACTGCACATAGAATAGGCTTTGTTGGGCGCGGAGCATGCTACTTGAACGTCATTTCTTGCGGCAATCTTTTTCAATTTGTGCATAATCCCATGAATGTAAGGTAGCACCGCAATCTTCCTTCGAGTTTTGTCTGCGTTTCCGTTCTCCTGCCTTGTACGCTTCAAGTTTTTGCAGATGTTCTCACAGACTGGTACCATGAGACTAGTTGGATAACCGGAATCTCGTAGGCGGGACATCTGTTTTTCAAAACTTTGCCCTATTTGATGTTCACACGATTTGTGAAGGGCAGAGATTAGTGCCATGCTTGCGACACTTTGAGTGTCCAGATGTGAAGGGCAGAAACCCTTTTGCTGGCCGGGGTTCGTACCTCCAGCACACGTGTCCTTGATTGAAAGTCAGATTGAAGCCTAGAAATTTTATATTTTTTTTTTTTGTTGGCAGGTGATTTATAAGTGAAAACCAAGTCAGTGTAACTTTCTTGGAAGCATCCAAAAACAGTATTTCTGGATCCGTTTATATGGTCATCTATCTGCGCGGCATTTAGTATTAAGAAGTCGTCCACATATCGGATAATCGCCTTGACGCTTGTAATTTCAGGTTGTTTTCGATGGTCTTGCCAGATGCCGCCAGGTACAAATCACATAGCTGCTGCGCCACCGGAGATCCAATACATACTCCGCTTTTTTGTACCATTGGTTGGTCTTGATATACTACCACAGTCGCATTTAGATATACACCCAATAGTTTTGAAAAGGTGTCTACATGTATTCCTGCGGCGTTCTGAAAAGCTGTGGTGCCTTGCTTCTCAATGGTGGAGCGGAGAATCGCCATAAGGTTTGTGTGCCGAATCGAATAATACATGTCTTGAATATCTATTGAAAATCCAGGTGTGACACCGGCTCCATTTTCTTGAAGATATGTAATTAATTGTTCCGAATTCTTGATTTTGTATGGATCATTCGATTGTATCAAGGATAGGTGATTGGATATATATATAGGAACGTCGACAGATCGATTCGCCAGGTTCCTTTTTCCAAACCCCAGTCAGCAAAAGGGTTTCTGCCGTTCACATCTGGACACTCAAGAACCATAAAGAGAAGTGTCGCATGCGCGGCTCTAATCTCTGCCCTACACAAATCGTGTGAACACCAAATAGGGCAAAGTTTTGAAAAACAGATGTCCCGCCTACGAGATTCCGGTTATCCAACTAGTCTCATGGTACCAGTCTGTGAGAACATCTGCAAATACTTGAAGCGTACAAGGCAGGAGAACGGAAACACAGACAAAACTCGAAGGAAGATTGCGGTGCTACCTTACATTCATGGGATTACGCTCAAATTGAAAAAGATTGCCGCAAGAAATGACGTTCAAGTAGTATGCTCAGCGCCCAACAAAGCCTACTCTATGTGCAGTGAAGTGAACCGAAGAAGGAAAAAAAAATCCTGCAACACGGCCCACAGAACGGAGTATCTCCCATGCACAACAGGAGTGGTGTACCACATTTCCCTTTCTTGCGGGAAATGCTACATCGGCCAAACGGGCCGATGCATCAACGACAGAGCTCGTGAGCATGCAGCGTCTCTAAAGAGAACAGCGGCAGGACATCTGGCAGCTCATTGGAGGACAAGCCAGTGCAGTATAGCTTTGAACAGCACCACCATTCTTGCCAGAAACAACAATCCTCATGTACGCGAAATGCTCGAGGCGCTCGCTATCGAGGAGCACGCGAAGGATTGCGTCAGAACCCCATCAATCATCGTTCACAAAAAAAAAAAAAAAAAAAAAAAAAGATAATACCTACAAAATGTCACGCCCCAAACAACAACAGCACAAGCTTGTGGCAAGTTAGCTAAAAACATTTGGGGTGTAAATATCGGTAGTGATCTTTATTAGTGGAATAGGGTAATTTATAGAATAGGTTTATCGTGCTCTACTTGGAACTCTATATGAAGGAGCAAACAAGCAAGGAAAAAGTTTACACCAAAACATCGTTGGTAGTCAGCTGTGTGTCCTATCCTGTCCTTTCTTTCTTCGTGTTCTAGTTTAATTCTAAAGTTCAAGCTGATAGATTTACAAAAAGGCAAAGAATATATTAGCATACAGTGCGCAAATACAAATACTGCTAAACATTTAGACTTGGGTGCTTCGCGTAAGGTAAGCTCACGAGACCATGTTATTTTGTTTCGTTTTTATTTCTCATCTAATTTATATAAATAGTCGCATCTACTCTGTGTATTCCTAAGCACAAAGATAAGCTCATTGTGTTCCTATCTATTATAGCTTTCAAAAAAAATCTGAACTTCATGTTTCTGTACAATTTTCTATACTGACATCACAAAATATGGCACAAAGTATGTCGACATGTTCTACAAACAGTAGAGAGTGAAAAAAAAAACTTTCTTATAATTTTAGCGTCATTCTAAAAAAAAAGTTACCACTAGCTGACATTTATTTGCTGATAATAATTAAGTCATTGAATTCTTTGCCTATTAAAAATGTTCATAGTGAACATTTTCCAGAAATATTAGACTTGTTGCACTCTGATTTATGAGCCATGAAAGCTTGCAAAAGGTATTCAGATCTAAATTCCAGATCAAAAGATACCACGGACAAAGCTTTGTGTTGTAAAAACAAAATATTTCTGGAAAAAAAAAAGCTTGTCAAAACATGCTTGTTTATATTCTGGATATGAAACTTTGTATTGATGTAACTATTTGAATCTGTACTTCCTGAGTTTAGCACTTTAAAAATATGTTGTTCGTAACTTCAAAATAAGAAAACAAATACTTTACAAAGTTTTTAAATGTTTAGAAGTTTGTGTGTTTTTTTTAATATTTGAGGCTCCCTTAAATGTCACATGGTTCAAATGTGCAGCATTAGTGCGTGTCTGTGCTGAAGCAATTTCACCGTAAGGTCATATGACAGTTAATGTTTAGAAATAAAGCCTCACGTCGAATGAATTGCAATTCAAGCCAGACAGGTTCGCTTCATGGTTAACATATACATTTTTTTTCTCTTCAAACACAGACATTGATGAGTGTCTGGACAACAACCGCATCTGCCTCAAGGGTGGTGTCTGCGAGAATGTGCCAGGCAGCTACCGGTGTGTCTGCAACAATGGCTATGTCCTGTCCCAAGACGGACAGTTCTGTGTAGGTGAGCACTTGTCCTTTTGATTTCCACTGCCCAAGCTTGCTTTCGCAAGATCTGCCACTCTGCAAATGCACGCCTTACTCACATTTTTAAAACCATTCGATCGAGGTCTTTTCAGATGATTGCTTCACAGGGTGCCGACTCTCAGAAATGATTCTATTTTACAGATTTGGCTTCATGTCATATAGCGCCGAGTTTGCATGCTAGTTTTGGTGCCAAAATTGCTTGTGTTCTAGCCTCAGTGTTCCTAGTGACAGAAGTCTGCTATGGTTCTTAAATTTTAGACATAGCTAGCTGGCAGTTTTGGCAAACGACTTTCTTTTTTTTATATCTCTATGTGTATTTACTCGCAGAATGAACGCACTTTTTTCCGAAAAATCGATGCAAAGTTGGGGGGGGGGGGGGGGGGCGTTCATTACGCGAAGTAAAATTTTTGCGTCCGTAGTTGGGGGGGGGGGGGGCGTTCATTACGCGGAGTAAAATTTTTGCGTCCGTATTTACTCGCATAATGAACGAACCTTTTATCCTGAAAAATCGACGTAACTTCTTATATTTTTGCGCGCGGCGCGCGACCCCGTAACCAAACTGGGCAGTACAAAAAAAAAGCTCTTTGTTTTTTTTTTCTCTCAATTTCTTGATTCCTTTTCCGCCTTTCACAAGCTGTTTCGTTTGCTTAGGCGTTGCTTAGGCGAGGGCTTTTCCGCTTATCTTTATCTCCTTGCGCACGATGCGCGACCCCTCGTAACCAAACTGCGCTGTGCAAAAAAAGAAAAAAGTTTCTCTCTGTTTTTTTGTTTTCTCTTAGTTCCGTGGGTTTTTTTTTTTTTTTTTTTGCCGCCTTTCGCAAGCTGTTTGGTTTGCTTAGATGTCCTTCTCCGCTTCTCTTTCTTACCTCAGTAAACAGGATAACTGGGCGAGTTGGTATGGATTCATAATGGAACAGCGCGAATTTTTGCAAGGACAGAGGAAGGAACTGGACAGGACGAGCGCTTACATCCTTGCGCGCGACGCGCGACCCCCCCCCCCCCCCCCCCCCCCCCCGCAACCAAATGCGCTGTGCAAAAAAAGGAAGAAAAAAGATCCTCTTTGTCGTTTTTTCTTAATGCTAAAGTTGAGGCTTGGGCGAGTTGGTACATACTTCGGAATTAAAAACAGCGCGGAAAGACGAGGACCAGACAAAGAAGTGACACGGACGTAGCGCTTTTTTTCTCTTAATTCCGTGTCTTTTTTTTTTTTTGCCGCCTTTTGCAATCTGTTTTGTTTGCTTAGAGGGCCTCTCCGCTTCTCTTTCTTACCTCCTTGCGCGCGGCGCTTGGGCGCGGCGCGCGACCCCGAAAACCAAACTGTACTGTGCAAAAAAAAAAAAAAAACTCCTTTTCATGTTTTTTTTTTTTTTTTTTTTTTGCTTCCGTTGGATCTTTTCGAATTTTTTAACGCCTTTTGCAAGGCGTCTTGTTCGCCCACGCTGCCCATGCATTCGCGACGTCGCTGCACCAGGATAGAAAAGTGCATTCATTTCGCGCGCGCGTGGGGGGAGGGGGTTAAAATTTTTACGTCCGAGTTGGTGGTGCGTTTAATACGCGAGTGAAAGAAAGTCGAAATTTTGAGAGCTTCCATGGGGAGTGCGTTTATTACGCGAGTGCGTTCATTGTGCGAGTAAATACAGTAGATAGGGTTCGGAGTTTTCGGTTTAAACCAATAAAAACTGATAAAAATACGCCGAATTCATTTCCGAAAACTCGGTTTTAGCCGAAAAAGGTTTGAACAGAAAAGGTTTAAACCGGCGTTTTCAGTTTAAACCGATAAAACTACGCCTAATCCGTCTTTAAAAATTTGGCTTTAACCAAGAAAGGTCTGTTGTGTAGGGCCGCATCAAGGTGGGTGGGGGAAGGGGGGGGGGGGAGAGAAAGAGAGAGGGCTTTGCAAGATTCGACATTGTGTGACGTCTTCGTGATTGCCCTCTTCCAAGGCTCAACATGCAACAAAAGAGGTCTTGGATTGGCCTTCACGGGACATCTGTGTCCTTTCTGTGATCGGGCATAGTGTGTCGAATTCCGGCCCCCCCCCCCCCAAAAAAAAAAAAAAAAAGTTTGGATGTGGGCTAGTATGAGGTTTTTCGCTTCATGCACTTCAGAGGACATCGAGGAAAGCCGTTAACAAGTTTCTTAACACCTTCTCTCAAACTTCCCTGTGGTTAAAAACATAATTATACAATGAATTTTTTTTTCTTTTTACAATTTTGCTGGTTTTTGTACGGTCATCACCTCAGACTGTCACGTCGTCAGAATGGGAGGGAAAAAGAAGCGCGCTGAAGATTATGCCTGCGAATTCAGCGGTTTTGAGATGTGTCCTGACGGAAATTATAGCGAAGACAACGAATGTATATGTGCCGTTATTCTTTGAGTGATCACAAATATCACAGCTACAAGGATCATCTGATCCGGTGTCCGATGGTGTTTCTTTCATATATTCACCGAAATAAACCTGTAAACTTTTTTGGGAATAAATATACACCGAAAAAAAAAACGAAAATTGAATTTTAAAATAAACACCGAAAAAAGTATGCCGAATTTTTTATATAAAAACCGAAAACGCGGAACCCTAGTTATAGAACAGCTTGCAGAAAGTTACAAAGAAGCCTCACTTCCTTACACCGCTCTCATGCTATAGTGTGAAGCCACTGCAACGGTAGAAATTTTAGCGTTCGTGAAAATCAGATTTTTTTTTCAGGGCGACAAAGTCACGAAGGAGGACATGAAGATCAATATTTTAGAATGGCAATCTTATTAAACTGAGAATGGTAGATGATTTTAGCCCAGAAATTGTGACTCCAAGAATTTACAAAGCTTTGTATAAGCGTTAATAACCTCAAGGGGGATTATGGATATAGGCGTCTGTAGCTTGGTTACCTTGCAGTTCACTTTTAAGAGGGCACAAATAAGATGCAGGGCCAATGCCTAAAGAGGTTAATCTGGATTAAACTGTGAGTGCGTGAAGTGAAGTAAAATAGGACAACAAAAACTCTAACCATCGGAAATTCGAAAGCCCGTGGTTTCAAGGCCAACTCGGCCTCTTAGTTATGAGTGAGTGTTTATGTCCTGGTCGTCTTCAAAAGTGCCCAATGTCATCTTTTCCGAAGTGCCGGGTGTCTTTGAAATCGCCCGTTGCGATTGTTGCATTTCAAAGTTCAGAATGTCTCTTAGTGTTCGTTTTCTCGACATTTCCCGCGTCGAGAAATCCAAAGATGTAGTTGCCTGCTAGCGTTCCAGCAGGCCGGGTGACATTCTCTTGGGTGTTTTGAATATGTCAGGACTCAAAAAGACACCAGGCAACAAGAAAAAGATGATACCGGGCAGGCACTTTGGAAGACAATAACAAGGACGTGAACAGTCACCCGTGATCAAGGGGCTGAGTTGACCTTGAAACGTTGGGTTTTCAAATTTTAGATAGAGTTTTTCTGTTTTATTTTAATAATTCATAACCAGGCAGATGTCTACCGAAAGATTCATTTTTATTGAGTAAAGTATGGTGACAAATATGGTAGGACATCTCCTTCAAATGCCTGGCAATCGACACACGCTCATTGCTCTCCATCGTGCTTCGACCGCACGTGCACGCTTGAGGCTGATGAGATGCAGAAGTGCCATCGAAGGTAGGGAGCTCGTGCTGTAGAAAGCACAACTGAAAGGCCAGCTCGTCGTTCTTACCCCGTGAATGACTATAGAGGTCTGCTACTTTTTGTTCTCTTCTAGCTTTTTGTCCTCCACCGAGTTCAAGCACAGTTCAGTACTATATGCGAGCTTTCCCTGCTTGTGCTTGCAGATGTGAACGAGTGTGCAGACACGAACATGTGCCAGAATGGAGTGTGCATCAACATGGATGGCAGTGTCAAGTGCAGGTGCAATCCGGGATTTAAACAGTCTTTCGACGGGCATCATTGCATCGGTACGATCAGCTCAAATGAGACAATCTGACGGTGAAGTTACCATAACAGTGTTTGCTCCGATTTTGGAGTCCTGAGGCTTTGCAGAACAGTATGCTAACCGCAGATAACCGACATTTGCATGCGGACCGACTATAAATGTTAGTAATAATTTTTTGTTTACACTTTAGTACAAGCCTTCAGGTTGGTCAAATGTTGAGCTTTTCCATGAGGATTTACACCACTAAGGTATATTAGTAATTTTAAATACTTAAAGTACAAGGAATAAAAACAAGAAGGAAGTTCACAGAAGACCACACCCTTTCATGCAGCCAAGAGTCTGGTTGTCCGTGAACGTCCTCCTTGTTTTTATTCCCTCTCCTTCAAGTATTCATAATGGCGACACGCTCACTTAAACTAGTAATTTTAGTCACCTTGAATTTTATTTTGGGACTGAATTTTTCTGTTTCTGCCGATACTCATAATCGGGAATCTATACAGAAGTTTTGTCAGGACTCCCCTTAACAAGTTAAAGCGTTAATAAGAGTCTACTTGTGCATTGCAGACATGGATGAATGCTACGAACTGGAAAACACGTGTGGGAGTGGACGCTGTGAAAATACTGTTGGTAGCTTCCGGTGCCTTTGTGATGATGGTTTCAGCATTGGTCCTGGTGGAAGATCCTGTATTGGTAAGCTCTATTTTTTGAACCATGGCATTAACTTCTATATTTTTCTTTCCGATATAGTTGCTTCAGAAAAAGCAGAGCTACTTCACTCAGTTGCGATAAATGTGAGATGATGTACGATTCATCTGCAGCATACACCTGGCATGTGCCCCTGCATTGTATCACCAGTTTGTTTTGCAATATCGCAAAGCAATCTTCGTACAGTTATGCTTCCAACATAATATAAACTAAAAACAAGGCTCAGTGCCACACTGACAAACACATATTTTGGATAATGTAGGCAGAAAGAAGGAAGACCATGAAATCGAAAAGAAAATATAATAATGTATGCATCACTGTGTGTCACCAATGACTCACTTGCAGAAAGACGTAAAAACTTCCATGGTAGCCTTGTAAATTAGTGTTCAGCTAAAATCTGACACTTGCCCCAATGCAGATTGTGAATAAATAATTTCTCAAGATTTCCACTCATTTTTTTAATGAACTAGCAGATATGTTTGTTTTTTTTAGGTGAAGAAGCTTTTTCTAGAAATAATAATTTATTACATTTTGTCCGGTCAGTACGGAGCACAACTTCTTGCAAAACTATAACACTTTCGTTTCCTCAAAAATACATTATGCGAAAACAAACAACAATCAGTGCAACTGCGACCTAAACTTACGACATCAGGCAGTGTGAAAAAATATGGCCCGTATTTGTCGCTTTCTGCGCAAGTAGTTACAAAAAACAAATAAGCCGTCTGCACGCTTCTCTATGACATTCATGCTAATGGTGTGGTCGACCGGATGACTATATTTAATCTGCCTGTAGGATGAGTAGCAATCATCAATTTGCAATCGAACCTGATGATGCCTCAAAATAATTCTGCCTTTGTGTTCCATTCAAACAATTAAACACTGGACTTCACTTCACTGGCTGTAGTGTTGCGAGCGTTGTCCAAAAATTATGAATTTCCTTCCATCCTGTTGAGCCCACACACTCATCCAGTGCTGATAGTGATAGTACTTTATTGCACTTAAAAGTGTGTGATGCCGTTCAGTGTGCAGGTGATGAGGGAAATTCGTGCGCCCATACACATATATTGTGCCCCTTTCACCAGCTTCGGCTGTCAGTAATCACCGCCAGCCGAGGAAGCGCAGGGTATGGCGAGTTCCGAGCATTTCATCGTCGCTCCTGATAAGAACGCCAGAGAACCAATCGCAAAGCAAGGAGCGTAAACACAATATGGATGGATGGATGGATGCTAATGAGTGTACCCTTTACAATGGGCGGTAGCTTGCGCCACCTGGCCCAGGAGCCAAAAAGCATTCTCTTTGTTTCCTTGTTGCCAGACCTAAGGCAAAATCAACTAAACGCTTGCCCTTTCAGACACCAGGCGCGACTACTGCTACACGATGCATCAGAACGGAGTGTGCGGCCAGCCCTCGACCATGCTCGTGAAAAAATCGGCCTGTTGCTGCGCCGCTCATAACGGAGGTCAGGTCGCCTGGGGTGCCCAGTGCAAACCGTGCCCGTCTCCCGGGTCCCCGGAATACTCCAGGCTGTGCCCCAACGGAACTGGAACTGGCCCCAGTGGAGAGGGTGAGCAGAAACTACTATATTTTCCGGTGTATAATCCACAGCAGCGAATTTCGGGTGAAAAAAACAAATGAGATTTTCTTTAGACAGTCCGTACCCGTTGCATAGTCAGCAGAAACAAATTTCGGCTGAAACAAAAAGTTTTTCCTCAGAACTAAGAAAAAAAAAAAAAAAAACGTTTTTCCTTTGCGTTTGGTTTACACCGTGTAATTCGCATCTTGTGCATATTAAACACGTAAATCAATTCTCCTACGCAGCACACCTTGAAAAATGCCTGCTTTATAAGCACATGAAGAAACTTGTATTGTGCAGGAATCATTATTCACATAGTCTGTCTTTCACGAAGTCCGTCACGTCTCGTCATAATGGAACAGTATTGAAAAAACCTTCTTGTATAGTCCACACCTCTAGATAGTCAGTGCTTCATAAAATTTCGACTTTTAAACGTGTGTATAATCAGTGGACTACACACGTTTGCAAGTCCGGTCTCAGGGCGCAGCCATCTTGCTCGACTGAAGTGCGCTTGGACGCATCATAATCCGATTACGAAGCCTTGCTAAGGTGTCGTAATTGGGTCATGGCTGGCCCAAGAGCGCAGCCCATTGAGCAAGATGGCGGCGCCCTGAGACCAGACTTAATGTCTCATTAAGCTTTTTCTTATGGTACTTTTGTTATTTTTACGAAAGAATGACAGTGCAGCACGAAGGTTTTGAAGCCATGATAAAATTAAAAAATAGGAATTGGATCGCAAAAGCGACCTAACTGACTAAATTCCCTGTGATATTGAGAACTAGAAAGGCAAGGGCAGGCCGACAGATCTAAAATTTGATATGTTATAGTCATTCGTGAAATTATGAGGATAAGGTAAACAAACGAAGCTCGGCTTAAACCTAACCAAGTCCTGCTTGTGCAGCAGGTTCATGTAGAATGAAATCTGTTCAAAGGTGTCGCTGAACAAAGTTAAGAAATGTTCCCTTCTGATTTGATCAACAACCGAATTTCCTCGAAATTTTGTACAATGAAGAAAATTTTCTTTTGAATCAATGTACCTTTGATTTATCGGGAATTGGTATGGGTTGATGAACAATGTAGGCCTCTAAAGCTGGCCTTCAGTGTATGTGAGACAAAGTATGCTTGATATATTTATCTTTGGATTTATACACAACAAAAGTAAATTTATACTACCTAACTACTGCAACCCCTTCAGCTCTAATTTCCTTAAAAAAATCTTTCTTTAATCTAGCGGGGTTTGAGCCTCCACTATTTGACCAAGCGATCAGAATGTTATGGAGAAAAAAACATTAACACTGCTTTTTGATGCACATCACAAAACATTCGGGCAACAGACATTTCTACAGTTGCCGTCAGTAAAATGCATTTTTCTTATATTTATTTATATATTTATTGAAATAACCCCACAGTGCCCGTGAGGGCATTATAGTGGGGGAGGGGCAAATGCAAAATGAACATGACGCCAAAGAACACTTAATTGCTTAAACAGTCAAAACTGAAAAGGTGACTTACCCGGAGCAATTAACGTGAAAATAAAAACAAACGAACAAACAAATAAACTAACTAGGAGTAATGCTATTCATGATTTTGGCAAGGTACCACCAAACATTGCCAATATATACACAAGGTAGGTGGTATTAACATTCCGAAACACTAATGAACTCACAGTCTATGGTGTCGTGTACCAGGTAGTGGTTTCAAAACTCTGAACACTTCAGTGCAATGATCTATCACAAGGGTACTTACAACTTGTTTATTTTGAAGATCCCCTAGCCACCTTGAAAGGCATCCAAGGAACCTTCTCGGTAGCATCCCTCTCGGTAGCATTTCAGTGAAACAGTTTAGAGGTTTACATACATTGTCCACACTAGCACGCAGATTGTGAAGAAAGATGATAGTGCTTGGATGATAGTCATGGTTCGATGCATGGCTCAGTTCCGCTTAAACAAAAAAAAAAGATTTCACTTTATAGAGCATGAATAATGGGCAAAATTGACGTGCTTGAAAAGCCCTGAGGGATCCCTGTTGGGTTCCTAGTAAACTCCGGATTTATTGGAACAAAATTCTACGAACTGTTTTTATTATATGTTGAAATGTTTTTCTATTTTAAATGGCCCCCCTGTATGTTGATGCCTTAGCTTATGCTTACACTAGTAGTGCTTTGGCATGTGCAGCTAGTGTGCAGAAGTAGTGATTTCCGTGTCGCACGACCCTAACCTGCAGACATCAACGAGTGCTGGGTCTTCCCCCAAATGTGCCCCAATGGTGCCTGCGAGAACCTCAAGGGAAGCTACCGCTGCATCTGCAATCCAGGCTATCAGGTGGACAACACAGGCAAGGTATGTTCAGGTAAGTTTGCCGTGAGAAATGAATAAAATAAATAAATTTATTTTGGGGTGATAACTCTCCTGAGCTACCTATAGCTGATCAACACCATAACTCCTACTGCTCTTCCAGATATAAACGAATGCAAGGTCAACCTGCTGCTTTGCGAGAATGGACTCTGCCGGAACACCCCAGGGAGCCACCAGTGCACCTGTCCTGCGGGCTACCGACACAACGCGCATACCAGTACCTGCGAAGGCAAGGCAAATTATCGGCGCATAGGACGCAGAGCAAAGTGGCGCTTTCTTCTCTAACAGTTTAGAGAATAGATGACGCTTATCACAATCCCGACTGTCAGAGTAAAGGCCCATTCACACATTAGTGTTTAGGGTACGACGAGTTAAGACTGCGAGTCACCAGGCACCTGTGCTTTGCCGGCAGCAATCAGCTCTATGAACGACGCTTCATCAACAGATCATTTTGTTGACACTGCAACGTTTGATCGCCAGTTCGCGTCATCGAAAGGTTCCTGCGTTTGTCTTATCAATACACCTTGCGACGTTTCATCAAAAGTGTCCTTCCACACATGTTGCCTCCGCCACCAGCATCCGGATGTTAGCCTAGCTTGCTGAATCCTCGGTGGTCCTAATGAGGCCTGGTGCAAGCTTGGGTCGGAGGTTGTATTAAACCTTCACCGTCACCGAGCAGAACAAAGCGAAGCGAGGGTCTACTGCACGTAGCGCAGTCTGTTTGGAAGCCTAGGATTAGGGCTTGTGAATTTACTTTTGCCATATCGGAGCCACCTGAGCGAGTCCACTTCAGTTTAGGTATGCTTCCTGCAAATGAAATAAAGCCAGCAATCCTCTGCAATCCACATACAGTCGAGCCCGGTTATATCACACCCGGATATTTCGAATTATTGCTTATATTGAACAGCCCAAATATCCCCTTGAAAATCACATGTAATAGTATAGGAGCGTTGTCTTTTTGTATCGAACTCCCGTGGACTCCCATGGCAGGGACACTCGATATAGCGAACTAAGCACGGGAAGCATGGCAACCCTCCGCTTCTCCCGCGGTCAGATTGCGCCCCGGGAGCACATAGCTCATGTTGCCGCGCTGGCAGACCGCCAAGCTAGCATACGTGCACGGGGATACTCAACAAAAAGGCAGTTGTAAAAAAAAATGAAAAAAACTGGAGGATGGCAAAAGCAAAGGAAAGGGATGCGCACGCGTAGGGAGGGCAGGGAGTGCTCCTTAACCCCAAAATAAAATACTGTAAACGACTTAATTTTCGCGGGCTCAAATTTTCGCGAATCGGCCCAAAGCTGAAAATTTGAAATTATTCGCGGGTTCTAATTTTCGCGAATCGAGCGTAGCTTCCGTAGCATTCACAAATTGCCCAAATTGTTCGCAGGACGTATTTTTCGCGAATTGTAGGTGATTCGCGAAATTCGAAAAAATTAGGTCCTCGCGAAAATTTTGTTGTTTACAGTAAGCATAAAAAGAAAGTCTTCGTCAAGTCGAGTGTGTCGACAAAAACGGTTGAGCAATCTCACTTTGAACGCCTTATCTGTTTACCTTTTTCTTTCGATGTTTTTACTTTGTGCGGTTTTTCTTTTTTTTTTCCCTTTCTTTTTTGCTGCCTGAATTTAGTGAGGTTTCTTTTTTGTTGCTTGCTTAACCTTATTCTATGGATCCAGCGTTTTATGTTCGTTTTTATGCGGCTCGCTTTTTCCGTTCTTTCATTTTTTTCTTGTTTGTGTTTTGTCCCCCGTGCTGTACGATAGCAAACATCATTGCTTAAACACGGCGGTGTTTGTGATCTTCACCAATTAAGCTCTACTGTATTTAGCGGCTCTATCTGGTAGGGTCCCGTTTGTCGTGGCCTTTGGTATTAGCAGAGATGCGTGGAAATATCAACTGGAGCTTAAGTTAATATATTTTTGTATATCACATTACCGATATATCAAACTATCTTAAGATCGCCTTTGAATTCGATATATCCGGGTTCGACTGTAGTGAAAAGAAAAAAAAGTTGTCAACAAAGAATCGCAGGGCATGTGTCCACGAAACAAGTTTCCACGAAACTTCATAGTGTCACAAAATGTGTGTCCATGAAACGTGTGTCGCTGAAGAGTTGTTTACAAAAAGTGTTTCCACGAAATGTGTTTCGACAGAAGTATATGGAACCATGCTTCGTATGGTCCCATGCAAAGCTATTCCTCGGTTTCATGCAGCATACAAAGCATAGATGACTCGATAACTTGCACTCATAACTTGACGCAAGTACTCACGACATGGTCAAACGCTACTGTATAAGTTGCCCTTAACTGCTTTGAGATGTGTCCAATTCACTTTCAAATATACCACAAGCAGGTTGCTGATTGCTTAGCCAGACCTGAGGCTTTCCTTGTTGATCAGTCTCATTGAAATCAATGTCGCTGTTTTCACCTCGCCGTCGAATTAAATTATAAGCTTCAGTCTATTAACACACCACAGCTTTGTAAGCTTCCGTCTGTTAACACACCACAGCTTGACGGTACTCAGTAAAAGAAAGCATGCGCTGCACACTCATGAATTCAATTCGCATACTTGCTAGGTTTCATACGAACTGAAGATACAGCAGTGCACATCCAAAATTACTACTATTACTAGCCCAAGTCAGAAGTTGCACTGTTCTAACCCAGTTTTTCCTCGGCTACAGATATGCAAGATGTTAGACAAAGAAACTAAAACAAAATCTCTGCAAGACTTTATTTTCAGACAGAATCTGACTTTTGAAAATTTTCTGATATGCTTCTTACAAATATTATCATCAGGTTTGATACCGACACTCCTGCTACAGAAACCTTTGCGTTTTCCTCGCTGATTTAAAATGCTCTCGCTGCAGTATTGTCAATTTTCTTAGCCCTCTGATCTAACTGGACGATTTTCCGCGCAGACATTGACGAGTGCAACGGCAACGGAAGAGGTCACTGCGTTGGGGGTGTCTGCATAAATACGCCAGGAAGCTACCGCTGCGACTGTCCCTCTGGAATGACTCTCGACGCGTCTAGGCACGTCTGCATTGGTAAGACAATTTTAAACATCCATATAAAATTTCAAGGCAACACCATAACAAACTTTTGCCTCTTATTTAAGTCTCACACTGTCGGTTCCAAAATCTGGGTTCCTAAGAGCCTAGGCGTTCCCCAAAGTACCCGTATAAGTTCCCCAAGTCCTCAAGTTCCGCGAAAATTCCCGAAGTTCCCAGTTTGAGCACTAGAGGAGCAGATATGAGTCACCCACTGATGTACGGAGGTAGAGGTAAAGACGGGAGCAGAGCGCGGCACATCCCGAGCGCTGACGTTGGAGGTCCCAGGAAAAAGAACGAGAAAGAAGGAGACAGAAAAGCAGAAAAAGAAAGCAGACGGAACGTTAGGCTTGTTTGTTTTGCCTCGACGAGTTGAAGTTGTTCGAGAGCTTGTTAACTTCATTTATTTTTACTCAATGCGTGAGTTTAGTGTTTTTCTGCAAGGTAAGCTAGAAAAGAACTAGGTACAGACCTTACAGGCAATGTTTTGTTGCTTTTTTCTTTTGCATATTAAGGCATCGCCAGCAATATGGTCCATCGGGACTACCAACTGGAACCACCCATGTCAGCTTCAATATGCCGCCGTTCCGAAGCAACCCAAATGCATGGGACCTTTCCCTTCTGATTATTATATTAACTTTATGTTGACGTATAGACGCTTTTTACACACGCGCCAGATTACAGCTGCCATTGCTGACCTTCTTTGTCTCACAGAGATACAGAGTCACTGAAACGGGTGTTGACGAGCCTCCAGAAAGGCGAATGCTGGGTAGAAGAACGCAATAGAATTTAAGATGGCCATAACCTGGCCTGCTATGGTAATGATGAAGTGAAGAAAATGGAATAAGAGGAAACAAAAACTGAAGGTCAGTTATGGCGACGCCCATGCACAGCTGCTGCAAAGCGTCTATAAGCATAACCCAAACCCTCCTTAGTATGTGTGTCATTGTTTACAAGCTCTGTAGGCTCCTGCTCTGCTGTATCACCAGCATCGAGACCGACAGGAATTCCTCAGTCATCAATCAAGAAAGAGATAAGGATGGGTTACCCCTGTCTCAGCGAAATATTGGCTGCCTCATTGGCTTCCATGAAGCTCTTTTTCAGGCTCCTCCTGCCAGCTTTAACAGCCCACCGTGTTATCTCTTCTCTGTATTTCAAACATGCAGATAACCGTAAGGGTTCGTGCTGGCTGAGCGTGAGAGACGGCCAATGCGAGAATGATGTCAAGAGGAGCATGCTTCGGTCGGAGTGCTGTTCCTCCGTGGGCAAGGCCTGGGGTAGCCCCTGCCAGCTCTGCTCTGTGTTGGAACAAGGTACGCTTGCTGTGTTCTTGGTTCTGCGTTGGCAGTGTGCACTTAATCATCAGCAGCAGATTGTTACCCACTATATCAGTTCACTGTCGCACGTTTCGTTCTGTGTGTTGTTTGAGAAAAAGCCACGTTTTGGCTTGGAACGTCGGCATGAATGGTTGTTCTTTCTGTGGTGTTGCCAAGGGCACCAGAATGTCATCACTGAGCTTGTGCGCTTTTAACCTTATCCTAAAACTTCTCTTTTGTATTCACATAAGCTCTGCGTGGGAAACTCTCAAGCCCAAGCACTGACGTCTTCAGGGTGTCAGTCAAAAAAAAAAAAAACATGCTTTTTTACACAGCAAAAATGAAAAAACAAGCTTTTTGCACCCGGAAAAAGAAAAGTGGAAGTGTGAGGGAAAGTTAACTCGAGTGATTTGTTACTAAATTAGTGGTATCATACCAGTTGGAGGTGAAAGGGAGAATGCTACATGAATGCTGTAAAGACCTCATTTTGCTTGCTCCCCTTTGTAGCATAATGGTGCTGCAGCAGTACATGTCAGCTGGATAGTACCTACCTACCTGTGCTTGTTTGAAGGCATTCGAAGTAATTATATCAAAATTAAATGGGCTTTCTTTTTGTTCAGTTATTCTTTATTGCTTTAGCTGGATCATGTACATCTTGAATCGCATTAATATTTATGTAATTTAGGTAAATCACATAATCAGTCTAATCATTTCCCATGGGCATTGCCAGGAATATGCTTTTAGATGAATAAAAGGGGGAGGGTTGACATTGTTTATCGACGTTTCATGATCTGATGTTGCTTTTTGGGCGATTGATGACTTCATGATAATATATAACATGGGAAAAATCTTGTGAAAGAGTAACCACCCCCTCCTTTCTCTTTCGCTGCTAGGCACCGATTTGGTAAGTGACTCCAAAATTTCTAGGGGTCCTAAGTTCCTCGTTCCTCCCCATCCTGAATGTTTTTTTCTTTCTTCTCCCCATCCTCTTCCCCAACTCATAGCCGACCAAGGCAGGCCGCCTCGGTTATCATCTTCGTTTTCTCCTCTGGCTCCTATCTTCTGGATTAGCCAGCATGCAATTTCCACACTCCTCTCACCCCTAAGCAAAACAGTGTGGTGGAAGCCATGTGCTCAATGGACCAGTTTTGCGTCTGTCTTCTGCAATGCGATCCATAGTCCCGCCCATACCCACGCAAAGAGGGCAGAGCCAGGCGATGAAAGGGAGGGGGCTGATTAGTCCGACAAGCGCGTTGCAGAAGCGCGTTGCGTGCACTGTCGCCTTAGGGGAGAACACTTCGTTGTCTTGCCTAATCGTCACCCCCGTTACTCCCAGATCCAAAAGGACGAAAGTGCCCGAAAGGTCACGTGATGCTCGATGGGAGCACGTGCACTGGTAAGTCGAACGCTCGCAGAGTTGCGCTCTTCGCCTTTTGTACCAGTCTGGTGGGCTCTCGTGCCAAGTCCAGCGTGCAGTAACCCCGTCTCTCCAGACGTCAACGAATGCGAGCTGTTCCCCAACATCTGCCAGGGAGGCGGCCTCTGCGTCAACAGCGAGGGCTCGTACAAATGCAACTGTCCACCGGGACTTACGCTGGACCCGGGAGGAACCAAGTGCATTGGTGGGCAAACCGCTCCTTACTTTTTAAAGTAATGTGCACATGAATGGACGGATGGTATTAGCTGTACCTTTCGTATTGGGTGGTAGCTTACGTCACCTTGTCTAGGAACATTTACACCCGACCCTTTGAATTTTTCTTCAAATTTCATCTGTTGTGAAACAGTCTTGAAGTTGCTGTAACATGTTTTATGTAATAGCAAAGCTAGGACAGAAAACATTGACAAAGGCAGCAGAAGGAGCAGTGTGCGAATGATTGCACACCGATCTGGCAGCGGTACTGAGTCACATGCTCACCACAAAGACACGTCAGACTCTATTATTGGTCATGAGCGAATAGTGGATGTTGAGCTCAAAGAAAATAGTGGTTTTGGCCGGATATTTTCTAATTGAATAATGAATAGTTTTGCTTTGTTTTGACTTCTGTAAGTAGATGTCGTGAGTGGCATTCGAGCGACCGCCGACTGCAGCGCCGCGACGCGCCTACGCACGGGGTACTCTCGCCCCGGGGGGGGGCCAGCGAACGACGGCAGAACGGCGCAACCATGCAAAGACACGGCTGTATGTCGCCGACCGCACGTATTGACTTTAACCCGTAATAAACCGTTCTTGTTACACCCGAACAACGGCTACGACATGGTGGCAGCGGCGGGATCCGTCCACAACACGAAGTCAGCGAGCAACCGCTCCAGGTAGGCCGTACAAGCCGCACGAAGCGTCCAAGCAGTTGCGCGGGAAAAAAACGTTAGGCCTCGCTGCCAAAGCACATCCTCGGACAAAGGACCACGCCAACTGGCACGAGGATGACAACGTCCCAGCAAACAACGCCTCTCAACCCGTTCGTGGTCGAGTTACCGGAAAAACTTGACCTCCGGCGACCGGAAGATTGGAAACGATGGTTCACAAGGTGGGAACGATATCGAGTGATCTCGGGCTTGAAAAAACAAGACAACGAGACTCAAGTGAACACACTGGTGTACGCCATGGGCCGGGAGGCCGAGGACATCTTGGCCTCGCTGAAACTAACAGACGCCGAGAAGCAAGACTACGGAGCGGTGACGGAAGCGTTTGGAAAGCACTTCGTGCCAAGGACGAACGTGATATACGAGCGGGCGAAATTCAACAGCCGTAAGCAAGAGCCACACGAAACTGTTGACGCTTTCGTTACGGATCTTTACAAGGCGGCCGAAACCTGCGAATACGGGAACCTGAAAGAAGAATTGATCAGAGATCGTCTCGTCGTTGGACTGATCGACGTTAAGCTGAGTGAAAGACTTCAGCTGGACTCGGAACTGACATTGGAGACCGCCATCACGAAGGCGCGCAATTCCGAGGTGGTCAAGCAGCAACAGAGAGAGATTCGCGGAGGTGAACAAGCGACCCCGGCCGTCGACGAGGTCAGAAAGAATTGCCGCAAGGAAACAAGAAAACTGCCCATCCAAGCTTCCTATCAGCACAAGAACAGGACAGAAGCAGGACACTGCAGGTGGTGCGGCGTGACACAAGCACACAAGACAAGGTCTTTGTCATCAAAGGACTGAAAGAGGCATTGCTAAGCCGACCAGCAGTCGAGTCTCTTGGCATACTACGGCGACCACTCGAGCTTGGGGAGACATGTGCGAAACCAAGCAATATCTCCGATCTTCTGGCACAGTATCCCAAGTTGACGTCTGGACTCGGACTAATGAAGACCGAATACCACATCAAAGTGAAGGATGACGCCAAGCCCTATGCCGTCACATACCCAAGGCGAGTTCCTCTTCCACTGCTCTCACAAGTGGAGAACGAATTGGAAAGGATGAAAGAAATGGGAGTCATCAAGAAGGTGGAAAAAGCAACGGAGTGGTGCTTCCCGATGGTTGTTGCCAAGAAAAAGAATGATGAACTGAGAATTTGCGTGGACTACGGTCAACTGAACCAACAGATAGTCCGCGAGCGCATGTTGATGCCGACAGTTGATGAGTGTCTCGCAAGGCTAGCCGGTGCAACAGTGTTCAGCCGCCTAGATGCTCGAGCCGGGTACTGGCAGGTGCCTCTCGCAGAAGACTCGCGCGAGTACACAACTTTCATCACACCTGTTGGACGGTTCCAGTTCCTCAGACTGCCTTTCGGAATATCGACAGCACCTGAGTTCTACCAACGAGAGATGCTCCGGCGTGCTGGAGGGGCTGGATGGTCTGGCGTGCTTGCAGGACGACATCATAGTTTCCGGAC
This sequence comes from Ixodes scapularis, assembly GCF_016920785.2. Taxonomy (NCBI): domain Eukaryota; kingdom Metazoa; phylum Arthropoda; class Arachnida; order Ixodida; family Ixodidae; genus Ixodes; species Ixodes scapularis. The sequence continues at coordinate 60,632,997 of NW_024609837.1, forward strand.
GGACAATGGAGGAACACGACAAGAATCTACACAAGGTGTTGAGCCGACTGCAACAATCCGGAGTGACCCTCAACGTCAACAAATGCACCTTTCGACAAAGCAAGGTCAAGTTCCTAGGACACGTGGTATCTGCAGAAGGAGTAAGTGCTGATCCAAGCAAGCTGGAAGCCATCGCTCAACTTGAACCACCGTCAGACGTGTCCGAAGTGAGGTCCTTCCTGGGTTCGACAAATCACTTGGCGAAGTTCCTTCCCGGTCTGGCAGAGATGACAAGGCCACTTAGGGACCTGATGCACCAAGATGCAGAGTGGTTTTGGGGTCCGGTTCAACAACAGAGCTTCGACCGGATCAAACAGGCACTCTGCGCAACACCAGTTCTCGTCCACTACGACTCCCAGCAGCCGCATACACTCTCAGTCGACGCTTCATCCTACGGGCTGGGAGCCGTTCTTCTGCAGCAGGCAGGCGACAGGCTGTCACCAGTGGCGTATGCATCACGCTCACTTTCTGAAACAGAGCAACGATACGCCCAAATTGAAAAGGAGGCGTTAGCCATCACATGGGCATGTGAACACTTTCGCAAGTACCTCCTGGGATCCACATTTCATGTAGAAACGGATCACAAGCCTCTTGTGCCGCTGCTCACAACCAAACGACTAGACGAGCTCAGTCTTGTCTCCAACGCTTTCGAATGCGCTTGCTAGAGTACGACTATACAGTGTCACACACTCCTGGAAACAAGTTGTACACTGCTGATTTACTGTCCCGAAAGCCGCAACCAGAGCCAGCCAAGGACGAAGAAAGAGACCTTGAGAGCGCTGTGCAAGAGTACGAGGAGTTGACACTGGAGCAGCTGCCGGCGTCAAACCAAATGTTGGACAGAATCAAGGCAGGCATCCAAGCAGACCCTACACTCGCCAGAGTGGCTACTTTGTGTACCTCGTCATGGCCGACCGTACATGGACTTGCACCGGAACTAAAGCGCTATGCAGAGGTGGCGAGTGAACTTTCTATTGTCGACGGTCTGCTATTTAAGGGTGACAGACTCGTCATCCCACCAAACCTGAGGCTTGAGGTGCTGGAAAGACTTCATGCCGGCCACATGGGCACGAGCAGATGTCGCGCAAGAGCAAGACAGTCGGTGTGGTGGCCTAGCATCGGAATGCAGGTACAAGACTTTGTTGAAAGATGCTCTGTCTGCCTACAACATCGAAAGCCACCAACTGAGCCACTGCTGCTGACTCCGTTACCTGAAAACCCATGGGACACTATCGGCATTGACCTCTTCAAACTCGAAGGGAGAGACTACATTGTGGTAGTGGACTACTACTCCAGGTTCCTGGAGGTGGAGCAACTAAAGGGCACTACAACAAAAGACATCGCTCGAGTCTTGGAACCAATCTTCGCACGATTTGGAGCACCAAGAACCGTGCGGACAGACAATGGCCCACAGTTTGCCTCAGCTGAATTCAGGAACCTGGTGGAACGTTGGGGGGCAGACCACGTAACCTCAAGTCCATACTACGCCCAGAGCAACGGCGTGGCAGAGCGTGCGGTCCAAACAGCAAAACAACTCCTGAAGAAGTCAAAGGACATAAACCTGGCTCTTCTATCGCACAGAGCTACGCCAGGAGTCGGAAGGTTTTTCACCCAGCGAACTGCTAACGGGTCGCCGCCTGAATACGCCTGTGCCAACCACAACCAAGATGCTCGCACCTAAGTGGGACGACGGCGACTTCAGGCGCAGGAATGAAGCGTACAGGGCGCGAGTGAAGCAGACCTACAACGTGCGTCACAGAGTGAGAAGTCGTGAATGCCTGCCGCCAAAGACAGTGGTGCGCATACTGAGTGGTCCGGCATCCTGCGGTACAGTGACACGGCCAGCAGCCCAACCAAGGTCCTACATTGTAAGCACATCGACAGGACTAACACGACGCACCGGGAGTCACATGCAGCCAACGGCGGTCACTAGGAGCGGACGACCAAGCAGACCACCGGACAGGTTGGACTTGTAGCTCAGCTCCCTACTCCTAAGAAAGGGGGGTGTCGTGAGTGGCATTCGAGCGACCGCCGACTGCAGCGCCGCGACGCGCCTACGCACGGGGTACTCTTGCCCCGGGGGGGGCCAGCGAACGACGGCAGAACGGCGCAACCATGCAAAGACACGGCTGTATGTCGCCGACCGCACGTATTGACTTTAACCCGTAATAAACCGTTCTTGTTACACCCGAACAACGGCTACGACAGTAGACTCTCGGTAATTCGAAGCTCACAGGGACAGCAAAATGCTTCGAATTAAGCAAACTTTGAATTAAAAAAAGCACATTAAAACTGAGTTTATTTTATTCAGTACTCACTTAGGAGAAGAACTGGTCGATCTTAGATTGTTTTCGCTGACGCATCCGCGCCACCGTCACTCGGCTCTCCAAGTTAAGTGAGGCGTCTTCGGCATTCTCTTCGCCCGAGAAAAAACGTTCTACGACGCCCAATGCAGTTTCCGCATCATCGGCACACGGCGCGGGAATCGACGGCGGCGAGAGTTCCTCGTCGTCAGAGTCATCGTCACGGTGTTGATGTCGCTGGCCTGTAATAAGGCGGAGTCTCCTGAGGGGGCGGTTCACCGAATGATACTTTAGCGAATAGTCGGGCGCCGCGAAGCGGCGTTTACGTGTGGGCCAATACACACACACATGTGGGTTCACATTTTTTGTAATGAGCCGCCGCAGACTGTCGCCGCGAAGCGGCGTAAAGCGCAGCGCGGCGGATGGGTTAAAGCGCGAGACACATGCGCGTCAAAACTGTCCGATCCGGCGTGCGAACTGTCGGGAAGATGGCTGCTCCGAATCGCCGCACAGGACGGTTCGCGACACATGGTTTCCGACGCGTCGTTGCGTCGCTCCGTTTAGCTCCGCCCAGTTTCGGGTGTCCCTCTACCAAATGGATGGATGGATACTAATGGCTATAGTTATAACGGGCGGTAGCTCCCGCCACCTAGCCTAGAAAACTAAAATACTTCCCTCCCCCTTCTTGGTTTTTCTGGCTTTAAAACAAACATAATATTTTTATTACCTTCTATTAAAGTGTGCGTGAGTGAAGAGTTTCCGTGAGGCTATTTTTCTGCTCAAAATCACTTAATCGCGAAAGACCGCAGCGGACCTTAGAGCCATCCCAGCGAAACGAGCACTGCGTAAAAATCACGTGACTACGTACCGCGCACATAACTGCGTCTCTCCCGAAGCTCACATGACATTGGAATGGCTCGTAGCGTCCACTGCTGTCCATCCTAAGGTGAAACGGAGTATATTCGGGTTTCGACGGGCTTGATCGGTCCCAGAAGGCAGGCTTGCTTTGGCGCTCGAAATCAGCAGCTCGTTTTGTGCGCGCGGGAAAACTCGATGGCGTCCGTTTCCTTCACAACCACGACCCGCCGCGCGTGACGCACAACGCACCGCCACATCCGCTTCCCCGAACCACATGGCGCCTCCTCGCCCGATCGGTCCGAAAGTCACTTGACAACATGACCTTCGCCATCCGTGCTCATTGGCTGCGGCCACTGCGGCCTTCCGAAAATCGGACCGTGCGTGCGGCGATATCTGGCAAGTTGGACGCACGCGGGCGCCGCACGGAGCCCCCGTCCGACGCTCCGGTGCGACGAAAACCCTCGCCCTCGGACGTCGTTCCGGCGGTTCGCACGTCGGATCGCATGGCTTTTTCGCGCATGTGTCTCGCGCTTAACGCGCGCCCCCGTTATTCGCCCGGAGGCTCCGCCTTATTACAGGCCAGCGACATCAATACCATCGTCACTTCCTTGCACCACCACACCAGGCCTAACCACTTTGATTATTTCGACGTCCGAAAGCGGACCAGAGACCTCGACGCGCTTGTCAACATCGACCGGAACATTTCCAAGGGCTTCCCTCAGTTCACTACCTGCGGGTACCTCTTCTGGCCCAGCTTCGTCGGCGATATCTCCAGTCTCGCTGACGGCGTCGACGGTGACGAACCTGCAGTGACGAACGAGCCAACACACTTTCTTTCGGATCTTCATTGTCAAAACTCCCGCACTCCCGCTCGCGCCGTTCCGCGTTTCCGCCGAAACCTTCTCGCCACATATCTCCCTCTCTCCTCTCGAAGGGAGAGCGCAGAGTGTGAGAGCAGAGCTGGCAGAGCCCAAAGCAAATAAGCAAACAGCCGCGCGCGCAAGGCTGTTTACTTCCACGCCGCCGAGCCGCAGCGCGCCGTGGCGCCGTCGCACATTGCATCAGATTGCACCATCCCTAGTGCGGCGACGCCAGTGACGCGGCCGCGGGTCGTGGCGTTGCGTATTCGCGCTTGGCGCTTGTTTTTTTCGCTCTCGGGGTTTCCGGACTTTAGGCGCAGACAAAAAATCCTGCGAATTAACCAGCTCCCAACATTTAGCCTTCGAATTACCGCGTGTTTTCCCACATAGCATTGTACATACGATTGCCGGGACCAGGCCCATGCTTCGAACTAACCGAAAATTTGAATTATGCGACTTTGAATTACCGAGAGTCGACTGTATATGCCACTACAAGGGAGCAAGGGGCTCCATTAAGCTGTTACAACTTTTTTCTCTTGTTTCCTCCATTTATGTATAAAAATGGAAAATAAAGTTCCTTAATAAAAATAATAATAATAAAGTATTTCACTACCGTGCACCATGCTTAAAGAAAAATTCGACTGAACTCGCGAAGGTTGTTCCCAATCTTCCCCTTGTCTGCTTATAAGCTTAGTTCATTTTAATGTAGCTATATGAACTGTGACATGTAAACGAGATATTTGTTGCAGCTATCCTAATCGAGAAAATTTATAAATCTGCTTCTACAGTCGAACCCGGATATATTGAATTCAAAGGGGATCGTAAAATAGTATTATATATCGATAATTTGGTATACAAAAATATGTTAACTTAAGCTCCAGTTGAAAATTTTCGCGCGTATCTGCTAATACCGAAAGCCGCGACAAACCGGACCTTGCCAAATAGAGCCTCTAAGAGCCGCTCATTACAGTAGAGCTTAGTACGTGAAGACCACAAACACCGCCGCGTTCATGCGACGGTGCTTGCGATCGTCTACGCCGGGCCATGACCTCCACACAGCGCCGGCAACAAAACACGAAAATAATTTTAAAATATGAAAAAACGAGCGGTTTAAAAAAAAAACAAAAAAAACTCTTGATCCATACAATAAAGTTAAGCAAGCAACAAAAAGAAACCTCACTAAATGCAGGCAGCAAAAAAAAAAAAGGCAAAAATAGGCAAAGCAAAAACTGGTAAAGAAAAAGGTAAACAAAAAGAAGCCGCTGAAAATATGATTGCTCAACCGTTTTGTTGACACACTGAACTTGACGAAGCCTTTTTTTTTTTTTTTTTTTTATTTCGGGGCTAAGGAGTTGCGCAGCGACAGCGGTGTTCGTGAAAAGAGCGCACACTACCGTTCCAACAGCAGGCACTCCCTCCCCTCCCCACACGCGCGTGTCCTTCCCCTTGCTTTTGACATCCTTCACGTTTTCTTGCTTTCTTTTTTTTTACGTTTTTTTTTTTTTTTTTTTTTTACAACTGCTCTTTTGCTGCGTATCCCCGTGCACGTATGATGGCGCCCGCAACACGAGCTATGTGTTCGCCGCTGGCACAATCCGGCCGCGGGAGAAGCCACGGCGGCCGTGGTTTCTTTGCTATATCGAGTGCTTTGCCATGGGAATTTGATACACAAAAACAATGCTCCTTTAATATTACATGTCACTTTCAAGGGGATGTTTGGACTGTTCGATATAAACAATATTTCGAAATACCCGGGTGTGATATAGCCGGGCTCGACTGTAGATGCCAATATTGTTTCTATTCCAAATTTGATAAAAAAAGAAAACAAGCCCGAATGACGCATGTGGGCTGTCAAGGCATCGCTGCCCACCATATACTCTTCCATACCATATTATCGAGACAGATGCCCCACACACCTGTTCGCCATTTTTTTTAAAAACCCCAAAAACTATCTTGCGTGTGGTAACTGCAGGGTAAAGGCCAATGGTGACCTAGGCAGAATTTGTGTTACTAAGCCACAGTGGGAGATAAAAGAACATTGCTAACTGGAGAGGACTTTCCTATGCTCCATTGCCTTTCAATGTAAAAACAGGCTTAACAAGTCACAAAAATAGTAGCATTTTTTTCTTTTTTTTTTTTCACACATCGAAAGTTAGCTTGCACCTCATTTTCACCCAATTTGTTCTCACTTTTAGGTGGGCTTTCTCTTCGGATATTACGGTAATCGTTCCTAAGTTAGCCCCGTTGAGTGCACTTCTCAATGAGCACCTGTGCATTGCGGGGAAGCAATACCCGCGGAGTGCGCGAGCTCTGCGGGTATTGCTTCTCCGCAGTGCACAGGTGCTCAGTGAGGAGCGCACTCAACAGGGCTAACCCGCCACGATCAACACTTCGAAAAGTATGAATATTGCAGTTCACCTCAAAGCAAATATCAAATAGCGTATTATTCAAAACTACTATTTGAATATTCGCACAACATTACCTTGAACCTCACAGTAAACTTTTACAAAAGGAAGAAGATACTAAAATTAAATCAAGATGTTCTAGTACTGATGATAGTACAAGCTTGAGAGCCCTAAAGTAAATATTTTGGCTTAGTAAAATAATACCTATCAACAAAAACTTCCACTGAGATAGTGGTACTGGTGTGGAAAAAACTATCTGAATCACCTCATAATCCAGTTTACTGCATAAACGGCACAAACAGCCTATTGTAGCTTGTTCACAATTGCCTGAAAATCTGTAAAAAAACAAAACAAAAAAAAAAAAAAGGCCCCTACAGCACATTTTAAAGGAAGTCTGTTTGTCAAATTGAGTTTAAAATCTGAGCTTCCACTAGCGGAATTTGGCACATTCCTAATAAGAATGAAAAAAAATGCAAAAACATTTCTTTTTTAATTTACTAATTGATGACATGCTTGCCAGTTCTACCAATGACCAGACAACACTGTCCTGTCTTAGCTTCTATGATTATCAGAGAAAACAAATTCCAGTGTTGCTTGTGTCGGCTTTAGATCTCCGAGAAGAGTCATGCTACTCTTCGTTCGAAGACGGGCGCTGTTCACGGGCAATGTACGGGCTCTTCCGGAAAAGCATCTGCTGCTGCACCGTGGGCAAGGCTTGGGGCTACCACTGCGAGGCCTGTCCGAGACCTGGAACCGGTAACAATCATTCAAGGATGACTGATCTTATTGCATATCAAGGTGCGGTTTTATACGCCTGATGGAGTCGCAAAAAGAACTATGCACCGTCATGCATTTTCAATTAGACCTTGTTACGCTATGTAGACTGTCAGTTCAGAGCAGTCAGAAGTACAACTCTGGCGCTATCACCTTTGACACTCTCATCTTATTCCTTTCAAAGTGCAGCTCTTAGGTGCCCATTTCTGCGTATAGCGGCATTAGCATCGCCGTTGGCATAACCGTGTGCATTGCATTATGGGACATCACAAACCTATACACAAATTCGATTCCCCGCTAAATTTAGCGAAGAAACTGAATTGGTGTGTAGGTCTGTGATCTCCCATAATGCAACATTGTGCATCCAGTTTACCCCGCTAAATTTAGCGGCAACACTGACGTCACATGACCTCAACACCAATTCAGTTTCCCGCTAAATTTAGCGGGGAATTGAATTGGTGTTGAGGTAATGTGGTGTCAGTTTTCCCGCTAATTTTTGCGGGGAAACCCACTTTGTGTAGAAGTCACGTGACCTGAAGTCATGTGACATCATTTTCCCGCTAAATTTAGCGGGGAAACTGAATTGGTGTTAAGGTCACGTGGTGTCGACTTTCCAGCTAAATCTGGCGGGGAAACTGTGACATCATGTGACGTCACTGGCCACGGCTTCACGAAATTTGGAGCAACTAGCCAAAAACGTTTCACGATGAAACAAACACCGCGTGTGTTGGATTATGGGGCTCTCACCGTAATCTCCTAGTCCTCCCTAACCTACCCTCAAACAAAAGCAAAAAAAAATATATATATATATATTTCTATCTCAAAAAAGAGATTTGTAAACATTTTTTTTTTCGTAAGTCACCTGGAAAAAAAATTGGTTCTCCAGAGTGCATTGCTTCACCGCAGAAGAGGGGCAGGATAAAAAACCTGTGCACGCATCTTCACCGTAGCGCGTTCCAACCAAAAAAAAAATTTATACCAGACAATCTTGCCCAAAGTCATGCTACGTGCGACCTGTCAAGATGCTGTCATGTTCAAAGTGACTAGTAATCTTGTTCCCAATAACCTAACAGCAGAGAAGTTGGTCAGTGGGGTTTGTAAACATCTGCGACCGACCACGCAACTCGGAAGAAGTCCGTCGAAACTGATCAATGATTGGGGTGTGGTTTCAGAGGCCTACAAGGAGCTCTGCCCCAAGGGGTCCGGCTATGGCCCAATCAGCCGAGGTGGCGACGCCCTAGTCCCCGCCACCATTGGTAAGACAGCAGTGCAGCACATGTGATGCTATATAGTATTGAACTAAACTGACATGCTCTGTTCCAGACTTGAATGAATGCCTCTATTTTCCTGGCCTCTGCCAGAACGGGCGCTGCCAGAACAGCATCGGCAGCTTCACTTGCACATGCAACCAAGGATTTGCTCTCGACCAAGAGGGGATCAACTGCACAGGTCAATTCTTATTTTTGCTCTTCATATTCCATTGATTATGGATTTTTACTGTAGCAATGGGAAAAATTAAGAACAGTGATCCATAAGCTCTCGCTGCAAAATCTTGTAATTCGACAATAACTACAGGTGGATCGTTAGCCGAGTGCATTAGTGCACTACATTTCAAAGCACGTGGAGTGAAAGCTTGCTTTTCAAAAACCATGAATCCCGGATTCAATTCTGACACTTGCCCGTTTCAATCTGCATGAGCACTGAGCGGCACTTGTTTATGTAATCACTACTGTACGATGCACATTGAAGACCCCAGGCTAGCTGTAGTACTGCACTGACCGAATTTCTTATCCACGGCGGAGACACCGCACGCCCACTGGGGCTGACTGACAACCCACCATCTAAACTAACACGCAATACAATTGCTCTTAGTTATGACAGTCCTATCTATTAATCCATTCATGTTTGCCTTTTATCTCGCTCATCCACATAAATGGATAAACTATAGTTGCTGACGTTATCTGGCGATTTTTCGTTGTGCCAATGTGCAGACATCGACGAGTGCAGCATCACCCATGGAATCTGCAGCAACGGAACGTGCAGGAACACCGCGGGATCTTTCCTGTGCGAGTGCAACGATGGCTTTGAGAGTGCCATGCAAGCCTGCATGGGTGAGTCGCTTTCTTCGCTACTACCATAGTCACTGACAGAGTAAGAACAGCAGGGCATCTTTCAAATGCATGGTTGAGTTGCTTTCTTTTCTACAACCATAGTCACTGACAGAGTCAGAACAGCAGGGCATGTCTTTCGAATGCATGATTGAGTCACTTTCTTTGCTACTACCATAATCACTGACAGAGTAAAAATGGCAGGATGTGTCTTTCGAATGCATGTTTGAGTCGCTTTCTTCGCTATTACCATAGTCACTGACAGAGCAAGAACAGCAGGGTGTGTCTTTAGAATGCATGGTTGAGTTGCTTTCTTCGCTACTACCATAGTCACTTGCAGGGTGATAACGGCAGGGCATGTCTTTCAGATGCATGGTTGAGTCTATTTCTTTGCTACTACCTATAGTTACAGAAAGAGTAAAAACAGCAGGGCGTCTTTCGAATGCATGTTGAGTTGCTTTCTTTGCTACTACCATAGTCACTGACAGAGTAAGAACTGCAGGGCGTGTCTTTCTAATGCATAATTGAGTCACTTTCTTTGCTACTACCATAGTCACTGACAGAGTAAGAACAGTGGGGCATGTCTTTATAATGCATGGTTGAGTTGTTTTCTTTGCTACTACCATAGTCACTGACAGAGTAAGAATGGCAGGGCATGTCTCTAGAATGCATGAGTGAGTTGCTTCATTCGCTACTACCATAGTCAGTGACAGAGTGAGAACGGCCAGCTGTGCCTTTCGAACGCAAGGTTGAGTCGCTTCCTTCACTATTACCATAGTCACTAACAGAGTAAGAACGGCAGGGTGTGTCTTTCGAATGCATGGGTGAGTCACTTCTGTTACTACCAGTCACTGACAGAGTAAGAATGGCAGGGCGTGTCTTTTTAATGCATGGGTAAGTCGCTTCTTTGCTACTACCATAGTCACTGACAGAATGAGAATGGCAGGTCTTGTCTTTTGAATGCGTGGGTGAGTCACTTTCTTTGCTTACCATAATCACTGACAGAGTGAGAACGGCAGGGCGCATCTTTTGAATGCCTGACCTACAGCACACATTTGTTGTCTTCTGCTGTGCCTTGACTCCATGTGCATGCATGAAGCTCACGAGACACCGACGCTTTATCGAAGGTAGGAAGCTCATGCTGGAGGCAGAAACTGAAGGGCCTTCCTGCCCTTCTCATCCTGTCAGTGACTACAGTAAACCAATTGCATACCAGGGCACAATGTGACGTTAGGCTAAGCAAACAGGAAACAAGCTGTTGGCATAACCAATGCCCGAGTTGTAAAGCTGCAGCGATTGATGCATCATGTCTTCATCTTATAATGATTTCAGTCTTACATAATCAGTTTAATGGTGTTGCACATTTGTTTATGTATAAATCTCTGGTTTTACAATCGTCTCTTCTGGTAAATGTCAATATTTCAATAATTAGGAAGATGCTTTTATTTCTGCACTGTGCCGCTATTGTACGGGAGGCGTGGGGCCCCCCAAACAATATGGTGCCCTCATAAGCAACACATGCTCTTCGTTCATCGGAGTTGTCTCCCCTCTCCTTGTGGTCCTGGAGACTCCACAAGTAGTACTTCTTCTTTAGTCATCTCGCTGTTTATCCCTATCTACATTAAATAATGACCCTGATATGTCGCAGATGTGGACGAGTGCTCTCAGATAAGGGGCCTGTGTCGTGGTGGACAGTGCATCAACACCCCAGGTTCTTTCCACTGTGAATGTCCACAGGGGCATGAGCTCACTCCAAACAGAAAGGCGTGCAAAGGTAAATATTCTCACATCTTGCAACATAGACAAGGGCATGACTCCTTTACAATACATAGAAAAATAGCTACACACTTGCTGTAATAGCTTAGCGATTGAAGGAGGTGAAAAGTCTTTGATAGGAGGGTCTCCAAACTTTTCGGCTCAGGGGCCGGATTGGGTATCTGTCGCGGTCTCAAGGGTCGGATAATAAATATTGCAATATAAATATATAAATTAGAAATGCTAAATAAATAAACCTTTATAAGTATTGTAAATGCAATTGAAATTGGTAAAGTCGATGAATACATATACCTTGTTTTCCAATTCAATAAGTCGCTAATTAAGACGTTAAAAATAATTGCGACCTAGAAAACTCACCCGGCCTAAATCGAAATGAATGGCAACTTAAGCATATTCACAGAGCGCAAAAAACTAATGAGACTGGTAGTTCTGATAATGACCATGAACAATATGTGACACAGAAGTCTAAGCACGATATACATAAGAAAGCAAGGGGATTTTGTCATGTTTACACAGCCATGAAACAAGGGACTATGGATACTAATGATGGTAATAAGAATGTGCAATAAATAATATGGCGAAAGAACCATGTTTTGATGCAGTTTTTCTCATTCTTTCTAATATTTTCTTTTGTGTTTTTATGCTCGTCGCAACACCTTTTTTTTTACACACTTTTTATATTTGTTTATGTGGCACCAAACTTGTTGACAGGTTGCAAGACGTTTGGTGGTGTGAAACGAATTCTGAAAGAGCTTATGCCAGCAAAGAAACAATTTTAAAGCAAAATATAGTGTTTCTAGACTGCCTGCTCAACTTGCAAGTAACACGACACGCGACGTCAACCCGCTTGAGAGTGCGAAAAAATTCAAACATTGTTTTCAGCATAACCTTATTTGCCATTTTCTCGAGAATGTTGTCGCGGATGGAAACGGATTGGCCAGCGTAAAACTAGAAATAAATGTTTAATGGGCGAACTTGTGCCAGAAACAAAAGGGAGAATGAGCGTCATGGTGCCGACGTGACCGGTGGTTCGAGCGAGACTGCGAAAGATAATGATTCGGCAAGGCCACCCTCGGCTCCTTATTTCCTACACTGTGTATCTCAAATGTTAGACCTAGAACCTTGGGGAGTGAGCTAGGGCGAGACCGACTCAGCAGGGCCACGTTGGCCTCCTTAACTTATACACTCAGGGTAAGAGTGAAGTCTAATCTTCTAGAAGTATGGAGAAGCGTTCCTTCTCCGCACTACTAAATACTATAAACAAAATTACGAAATTTGTTTATAGTATAAGCTAACTTATAGGTAAAAGTAGCCTGCCAGGACGAATAAAAACAAGGTACCCTAAAAATGTGCTTCGTTTAAATAGCTCGAAAGACTGCCGGAGCTCCCCTTTAATGTCTTCTATACAAATTTTAATAATTCCTTGTTATGTACCACAATCCATGAGTAATTATAGGGCTTTGGAGATAGAGGTGGTTGTAATTTTTTTTCTTTTGTCTTTTTACATTTGCAGATATTGACGAGTGCAGTACGACAAGTGGGATCTGCTCGAATGGAATTTGTGAGAACACGATGGGGACCTACCAGTGCTTCTGCAACCAAGGCTACAGGCAGAACAACCAGCAGACTAGCTGCGAAGGTATGCATTTCGGCATAATTCGAGTCAGCTCTTGGCAAACAATGCCGAAGCTGGCTGTGCACCCATTAACTTCTGAGAGTATTCTTTATCTGCAAAAGTATAAAATGACAGTTCTTTTTTTATTATTATATTGGTGCCAAGTTTGGGGGTAACCATAAGTTCGGTAGTGAACCTCTGACAAAAGAAGTAATTCATGTAGCATCTAAAATCATTGCTTTTATGTTAAGAAAGGCATGCGCGTCTCAAAAAACTTCAGGCAAGGACTTCAGGCAAAAAAATTTGGGCGAGAGGTTGGATCTACAACACCTAAACAGTACCACGCAAGCGCATTGCTGCACTGTGCTGCACCACACTGTGCGGCTGAAACTCTTAAAATCATGACTTGGCTACTGGTTTCTGATATGAAATGGTGTTTATCTTTTTGCACGCAATCCTGTGATTGTTGCAAGTTTATATTTCAATAAAAAGCAACCCATTTTAATAAGATGACACACTTGTTTTTGTGGGTCACCTCGAATTTAGGCCCGGTTGAATTTTTGTGAACACGGTAACTCCAAATACAGGCTTGTACTGTTATCTCCACATTTCATTAATTGTCAAATTCCATTACTTCCTTTTCTTATTGAATGCAGATATCGATGAATGTGAGCACAACAGAGGAAACTGCAGGTCACTGTGCACAAACACCCCGGGAAGCTACTACTGTGCTTGCGAACCTGGCTATGCACTGCTACCAGATGGAGTCAGCTGTACTGGTTAGTTTCCTTACCTCTTTGAGCATGCAAAGTAAACACTGTCTAGATCCATACAGTGACATATGCTATAAAAGTTTGTGTTCATACAAAAACATCTTATGCCAAGTTGTATAATGAATTCTCATGCATATTAAGGTAGTTGGGCACAATTTCGTTCTTCAATGTATACAGCTAAATCATTAACCAGCAGAAGAAATAACTGTGCAGTATACGACTTGCCGCTTGGACAACTTTAAATTCACGCAACTGTAGCTCGAGGCTAGCCATGTAAATTGCAGGGAATAGACCACTTGCTGCATTGAAACCCAAGACCCAAGTGAAGTTTATTCATTACCACGCCTATGAAAATATGTTGTAGCAGCATCATAGAATCTACGCACAGATAAACCACTGCATACATCGCCCAAAAGTTTAGTTGCACAAAGGTTGCTTCTGAGCACAAATGTTCTTCTTGCAAGACCACTTGTGATTGTGTCGTGGTCTGTCGACGACCTTAGTGTTTATGCTGAGGGGGTAAAGACAGGAGCAGAACACACCATATCCCCACCACCATCCCGACATTGAAGGTCTTGAGAGAAAGAATGAGAAAGAGAGCTATGGAAGAGTGGGAAAAAAAAGCAAACGAAAGCTTAGCCACGTTCGTTTTTGCCCCGACGAGTTGAAGTTGCTCGAGCGCTCGTCGACTTCGTTTGTCTTCATTCGATGCACAATTCCGTTGACTTCTGCTAAGTAAGCTAGGAAACAACTAGGCACAGACCTTACAAGCGATGCTTTGCCGCTTCCTTCTGCACATTAAAGGGAAGCTGAAGCGGTTCTGTATTTGAAGAAAACACTTAAATCATTGAACAGAATGTTAGGGCACAAACGAGCTGGCAGTGAATAAACATGGGGAACTATAACCCTGAGACTAGGGAGAAAGACAACGATGAAGGAGAGGAAGAACAGGAGTCTCAAACACAGCTGAAATTTATTGACAAAGAATCCTGTTTATAAAGGCTTCAGGCGGTTTCACAAACAGAAAAAAAGGGCAGAAAAAGAACACAGAGGAGGAAACAACCTTTCTGCAAACGTATGTGTGCAAACACTAACATGAAAGAATAACTACAACAGATCTAAAAAAAAAGGGGGTGGGGAGGGCATAGAGGAGGGTCAAACCTTTTGTTAAAACTTATCAGTGGCCTTCACCGTGGGAAATGATGGGAATGTGGATACAAAAAAATAAAAGAACTAAACAATGTTTTTTTTGTGAGTAAATTTTTTAAATTATTGTTTATTCTTTTTTTTTAATGCACATTCCTCTCTTGTCCCATGGTGAAGGTCACTGATAGGTTTTAACAAAAGGCTTGACCCTTCTCCAGCCTCTTCCTAATTTTTAAACCTGTTGTAGTTATTCGTTCATGTTTTCGCACACGCACGTTCGCGGAAAGGTTGTTTCCTTCTTCGTGATCTCTTTCTGTCCTTTTTTTTTTGTTTGTGAAAGTGCCTGAAGCCTATATAAACAGGACTTTTTGTCAATAAATTTCAGCTGTGTTTGAGACTCCTGTTCTTCCTCTTCCTCATCGTCGTCTTTCTCCCTAGTCTCAGGGTTATAGTTTATCACACTTAAATCGTCTTCATTAGGCCTCCAGGATCACGAATATTGAGCTTATTTTTTCAATTTGGCGCACGAAGGCTGCAGAAAGTCAGTTTCAAAGTACCGCCGAAGCCCCTCCTTCCTGGAGTGTTACGTCACAAAAGGAGTTTTTGGAATCTCCACCCTTGGGCATCTTCAGCACCTATCAACGCTATGCACTCACTCTTAATATTTTCAAAAAGGTCCAAAAAAGACATCGTGACTGGTGTGAGTGCAGGGGAATATACCTGGCAAGCTTGCGATTGCACGCGCTGCCCAATCAAGCGACACGCACTTGGCAGCCGAAAGATCCTAGTACGATGTAACGACTAGTCATAGGTTTTTCATGTTTTCTCGCGTTTAGTGACATCTTCGGGGAAAATGAATGTGATATTCAGATTCACGGGATAAAAATACTCTAGAATTCACCCCTAACTCGTTTTTTTCAAGAACCTCTCCAGTAAGGCATCGTGAGGAATACAGGCCCATTGCAACCACTGACCGGAACCGTCAGTGTCCGCGTCCGTGCCCAGCCGTTCCGAAGCGGTCCCGATGCATAGAACGTTTCCCTCTAGAGTATAATATGAACTCTATGGTTCGCACATTGCCGGGTTCGCCGCAGATGTCGACGAGTGCAAGACGGACCCCGACGTTTGTAACGGCGGCAAGTGCCGCAACCTTCCGGGAGACTACGTCTGCACTTGCACGGAGGGGCTCCTTCCTGACCCTGATGGCAAAGGCTGCATCGGTAAGAGGGACCGGTCAGTCACAGTAGGCGTACAAGGGGTATCCTCACACATCTTCAACATTGTTCAGTTAAAGGCTTGTGCACTCATTGCTTTGGGGCAAGTCCCACTGCCACGGAAGAACTTGCAAAAATCTAGGACATTAAACATTAGTCATACTGCAATTTCAAAACTCAGTTCAGTGAGTTGACTCCATATTCGTGCACATTACAAACATTTACTCCTCTGGAATGCAACTATCTTTTTCTACCGGTAAATTGACTGGAAGTGTGTAAAGATCAGTCACGAATTGGCTCAAGCTTTTTTTTTTTTAATGTAGATGACACAATCGATGAATGCTATGAAACGAAAATCAAAGTCCCAAGCTAATTAAGTGTGCCCCCAACACGATTTCTAGACTCTAGCAAGTGCAACATGCCCTCTATAGAATGTGACGAAAGGATCGTTCGTTGAAGTTGTCTGCTGATCTCTGTGTTCTTTACATTGGAGAATGTTCCGTGTTGTGGGAAGAGGCGGGTCATTAAACTTGCATTTTTGCTGTGACCAATCGCTTTGCAGACTACGACGAATGCGAGGCCAATCCAAGGTTGTGTACTCACGGACGCTGTGAGAATACCCTCGGTTCGTACATCTGTCGCTGTCAGATTGGCTACTCGGTCAAGGAGGGCCAAATCCACTGCACTGGTTTGTAGCCGTTTTACTTTTGTTTTGACCGAGTCAGTGTTGGGAGCTATTTTATTCATGTTTATCGAAGACTGTAAGAAATGGTTGGAGCAATCGATAGAACCAATATAGAGGAGTCTCCCCGATTTCCTCCTCAATATTTAATTTAGATTTTCTAATCAGTGCCGCTCTGTTGTCTTTCTTTCTTCTTCTTTTTTTACTTATTGATTTAATGTAACGAACAATTATTTTATGTTTTGACATTTCCCTGCTATGACACGTTCATGACTAACCATGTGCCCCAAAACTGGTTTTGAAAACAGCCAAATAATTTGTTAAATATACCTTACTGCAAATATCTCTCACTATCCTGGCTGTCTCAAAACAGACTATTAAGCGAGACTTATTTTTTATTTGGTAAGTATTTTTCAAAACGCTTTGAGGGCAGCACCCCACTCTCCTAAAAGATGACCAAGTTTTGCAACTACTGATGAAAAGTCTACCGTACTCCATTTCACCCTGTGACGAATCACAGAGGACGCCACGAGCCATCAAAGTCATTCTCATGCTGTGTGTCACGTGACCTCTTTGGGGGTGGGGCATAGCAATGCACATGGCATGGGGTCACATAATACATTCGCAGCGCCGCATCGGCTAGGATGGCTCCTAGCGTCCGCTGCGGTCCATCGCACGGTGAAATCTGTAACACAGTTAGCGAACACAAGTTCATACCTTTTTCCAGTTTTTGGCGAGTATCAAAATTTACCACTTAGGTTAGTGTCCCAATCGAGCAATTTCTACCACTACAGAAGTTTTGATGACAGTACTTCAATACTGATAGAAAACTGGCGATGGCTTGTTCATGCCTTGTGGAGTGTATTTCGACTCTTCTCACTCCCAGGAACATCATCAACAAACTAAGAGCACTCCTCTTTTCCTTGGTACTCTTGAAATATAACCATTCTCGAGTTTATTCGTTGCTCTTGTCCTGTACCTGAACAAGAGTGCTTTGAACAGATGTCAAAGTCTTGAAAATAGTAATCAATAGTAATCAGCTGGTTTCTTATTTATTATGCACAGACGACGATGAATGCACAAACGGGAGCAACGACTGCCACGAGTTTGCAGACTGCACCAACCTGGACGGGTCCTATCGCTGTACCTGCCGAGAGGGTTTCGACGGCGATGGTGTCACCTGCAAAGGTGAGATCGCAGCACTCTTTTAGCCATGGAAGTGCAAGAACAATATTCCACATAATGAAAGTTACGAGAAATATTTTATCCTTTGACAATCATACTGTGCGAAAGCTGAGACTCTGGAGAGGAAAGATTAAACCTTTGGATCGAAAAAAAGGACGGAGGAAGCTAATGTCTTGAGACATTCCCCTCCTCAACTCAAAAGTTATCTTATGGTGGATTCGAGTGGTGCTTTCGATGCGCTCTAAAGCGTGCTGAAAGCACCTTGCAAATTCACCATTAGCCACTGTCTCAGGTTTTGCACAATACGATTAACTACTATCAGCTCACCTGCACGCTCACCGCTCTTAGTTTGGTTCTCTGATGTTGTTCAAACACACGGCAGGCATGCTAGATGCTAATGGTTGTTAGAAGTTTTATTTTTGGTCATTACTTACACAATGCATAAATGCTGGGTACCGCCAGGAGCACCACTCTGACATATACACGAAGGTAGAGAATTTTACGTAATGTTGAAGTAAAATCTAAATTTACTTGCACTTAGATGTGAACGAATGCCTGAGGGAGAATGGAGGTTGCGACACGGATGCAGACTGCATCAACACGGACGGCTCCTTCAAGTGTGTCTGCGATGAAGGATTCGAAGGCAATGGATTCCACTGCAGAGGTGAGGTTTCCGGGCATTTGACGTCGCAGCTCAGAGACACTCGCGGATAAGCCAACATTTTGTAATGCTAGAAGATATTAAAGCCTTCTTGCGTCGATTTGAGCTCCTGTTTATACGAGGAGAGGTACGAAAGTTATACAAGTAGTGTATAACAAGTACTTGCATGCAGCAAGCGCCCATCCAAATGTTGGAGATGTTTGCAAAAAAAATTGGGGATGGCTACTTGATACATTTAAGAGGAGCAAAAGTAAAAAGGAGATATGGTAGGCTGAGTCCTTGCTCAATCTAACACGACGGTATAATGGTCTGGTGGAACTCCTAATGGTTGAGGAAGTCTCCCTGCACGCATCAAGCTTAACAGCTTCGCAACGGCGTACGCACACATAAAGCTTCACTGCTTTGCTGGACCAGAGGAATATTTTGATTAGCTCATCGGGCTCGGATATTTGCTCAGGTGGGCACTCGATGTGCCCTTCGTTTAGTTTTCAAATATGCTTTGTAACTATTAGGTGGGCACTTATTGAGACATGGAAACACGATCGGTATTTTACGGTGATCGTGTCGTTAAACTACCAGGAGTGAGATGAAAGAAGAGACAATTCATTCAAGTCAAAGGAAAAGAAACATAAAAAGGGGGATCGACACGAATAACTTCGATTAACTCGTCCGTGCTCACTGTCTTTTCCTTTGAGACGTAGAGTATTAACATTTTTAGCATTTGCAGTTGGGAAGAGCAGGTCTTGCAAATTTGCAACACCAATGAGTTGCTCGTTTTTTCTGTTCTTCAGACAAGGATGAATGCAGCATCACTACAGCCATCTGCGAGAATGGACAGTGCGTCAACTATGCTGGCTCCTATCGATGTGAATGTGATATGGGATTTTCACAGACGGATAACATGCAGGCTTGTGTGGGTACGTAGCCATTAAAAATATACGTCCCATATTTTGTAATATTCTAACATGAGTCGACATTGAAACATCTGTATTATTACTCTAAGTATTGACATAAAAAAATGTCTACATAACGTTTTCTTGTGTAAGTATTAGAAAACACATGGGTGACAAGATGTAAGAAAATATACTGCTCACACTTTGTAATGTTCCAGTGCGGGTAGATATTGTTAAATGTGTCTTAAGATCCTAATGTATGTAGAAATTAGAAAATGTGTACTTAACATTTTCTAATGTAAGTATTAGAAAAATGTGAGTAGACATTAACAAATGTACTTGCTACATTTCATACTACTCCAATGCAAGTAGACATTACAAAATGTGCCTTAATATTCCAATGACTTTAGAAAATGTGTACTTAAAAAAATTAACCTCAAATTTCTTAACACGTTTTGCACACTCTCAGAAGTAGAGACGAGGCAACCCGTCGAGTGTTGCAAGGTACCGCAATCCCTTTTGCAGATATCAACGAGTGCAGCGTGTTCTCAAACATCTGCGTGTATGGCGAGTGTGAAAACATCCTCGGCATGTTTCGCTGCATCTGCAACCCTGGATACCGGCTAGACGAGACCGGAGGCAACTGCACGGGTGAGTCCGGTTCCTTACATGAGACCTACGGTAACCCGCACACTTCAATTGACCCTGAAATAACTTTCCAGCCTCTATAGTCACTGCCAAGGTGGGAACGGCAGAAAGGAGCCTTAGTTGTCCTTGTGCACCTTGAGCGTGAGCACGCGTGCGCGCGGCCAAAGCAAGGATGAAAACGCGGGACACGTGCGGGAGGCCGCGTGTTTGGAAGACGCACACTGCTGTCCTTATTCTGCCAAGGGCAATAGCCACAAGGATAGCGTTAACAGTGCCAAAACTAGGTCATTACGTGGTGGCGCTAAGTTAAAGGAACACTGAAGTCGATTCTGAGATCGTCCTTTTGTGGTGATAACTCAATCTAGACGCTCTAAGCATCCCAACAAGCCCAAAATCACAATCGTGCAAAGCTTATTTCCTCCTTAAAAGCGTGTGCAAAGATCGCAACATGCCCTTTTTGGGAAGAATTTTCTTCTAAGTGAAGTGGTCGACGAAGGGCGCTTGTAGGCGAATTGCAAGCGATGGCTTCACCCGCTGTGAAAAAGAGGAGTCTTATCTGAATGTTTACCTGTCAGACTCTTTTTGAAACGAGTTAGAATCAAATCATTCGGAATCTGCACGTATTGTAGGGCTTTCATTGGTCCGCGAGAAAAAAGAGTCCACATGTTTTTCTCTTTCCCTGACGTGAATAGGCAGTTTTTTTTAATATAGGACTTGGTAAATGTGAGAACTAACACATTTTAAGCAATGTAAGATCAAAAACTACCTTTTCCAAGATTGACTTCAGTGCCCCTCTAAGTTTGGGAGGCATTGAACATGCGTGCCTCAGTGGGTTCAAAAGAACCTAGTCGTTTTCTTTACAACCGTCAAAACTGGCCAGTCCGTTAATATTTCCCGCGTCGCATGAAATGCAGAAAAGAAGTCTTTTGGAGTTGGGAAAAGAAGTAGGCTCAAATTAATGGCTCTAGAGATCCTTCTGGCAGCTTCTTGAGCTACCCAGACTAAATGCGTTTTAGGAATGCTCGGGCTTTACTCCTTCCGGGGTGCTATTTGTTATCTCTAAATTCAAAATAACTACTGAGAAGACTGCAAACGAAGGTTAAGAAAAACCCAATGTTTGAACTTTTCCATGCTCTCCACTGGGACGACGTCGCAGGCTGCGTAACTCGCAAGTCGAGCTGGCAGACTGTAAAACATAGTATTAACGCGAAGGCATTAACCGTCCCATGGAACGAAGCCGGCAATGTCTGTAGCAGCGAAGAACGGCACCTAAATTCCCATTTTCTCATTGGCTGAGCGAAACGGCACCTAAGGTCCCATTGGCTGTGACACGTCAGTGCATATGCTTCGTCATGGAAGCCGGTGAGGCCACTCGAGGTCAAAGCGGACGCGCCTCAGAAATAAAACACAAAGAAAAGCACAGCAACGCAGATGCATTGTCACGGAAGCCGTGAAGCCGGTGGGGTTTGTCGCGACTGCGCAGTGGGGGAGCGTGATGTCACCGCCAGAGCGTAATGTGAAAAAGGAAGACATGGCGCACTGCTTGTAGGAATGCACTGCATGTAGGAATGCTTTTGCATTCTTAGACGTAAGCAGTCTTAAGTGCCCTTCTGTAATTTTTTTTGCTTATGTTTTATCGTTCTGTCGGTGTGAGCTTTACCAGTATTCATTTCACACCATCATACTTGTAGCTCGTCGGGAACAAGCTTCACTGCCATCGTATTACAACGTCTGATGTCACATTATCCGGGCTTCCAGTAGAACCTCTCGGATCAAATTTAAAAATTCAGTAACTTTGTACAAAGAAAACAAAAACATTGTGACTCGTCATTTGGGTTACTGATTCAGATGTACAGTATAGACCACTTACAACGTAACCGCTTATAGTGCAGGACCGGGTATAACGCGGTTTTTTTAAACCACCGGTTCGCCTCCCATAGAACTCCATGTAATTACATACCGCTTAAAGCGCGAAACACATGTACGACGAAAACCTTCCGATCCGACGTGCGGACTGCCGGAATGACCTTGGGGGAGAGGGTTTTCGTAGCATCGGAGAGCGTTGAAAACCCTCGCCTCCGACCGTCGTATTGCGCGGTCGGACGTCGGATCGGACGGTTTCGTCGTACATGTGTTTCGCGCTTAAAACGCAGGCGCGCGACGGGAAATACCGGTTATAGTGCGGTTTCTGGCACAGCCCGCCGACCGCGCCGACGACCGGAGCAGCGAGCACGCTTGCCTGTGCGACACTAGATAACGGCGCTGACGGCGCGAGCCGCAAGCGTTGCGCAAGCGGCACTCGCGGGGCAAGGAGGGTGCTCGAAGAAGCGGGAGAAGCGAAGAGAGAGGCTTCAGTTGCCCTAGCGACGGAGGGACGCACGCACGTGTCGTTCACGTGCGTGCGTCCCTCCACTGCGTTGGAAACCAACAACCGCAACGACAGGAGAAGTGTTCGCGCGCGTTGCATGCCCGTCGCGGGCCGGCTGCTTCTATCCGCGAACAAGGCGTCGGTTGTGATCAACGTTGTGATCGTCGTCGTAGACGGCGTTCATCTCATCGTTCCGCGTAAAAGCGCTATCCTCGACTGTGAATTTTCGTCGTGTGTCGCTATGATAACCCGGCACGTAAGATCCACCTACTCGAGCGGCGATGTCGTGGCGGCGCTCTCAAGTCGGCAGAAACGCCCGTGTCGTCGTGTTTGTTTACTTCGACTACAGTGGTGATTTCTAAGCATTTGTGTCCTCGAACATCGCCCGGATTTCTTATTTGACGCATTTCATGCGTGTGCTCAAGTGCAAGGTATTACTGGCGCGTACCGTATGGGATGCGAATTTTCACGCGTTTTCATCTCCGGAGAAAAGTGATTAGGGTTAGCAATCCTGAACGCTCGCAATACTCCGTCCGCAACCCGCGACGCCGCTAAGAGGCTGCGCCAGGCAAAAGCCGCTCATTTGTTTCAAAATGTGTGACACACTTGAGAGAGAAGTGTACTAGTCTGGTGAAATAAAGACTTTCCTCAAACTAAGCTTATTTTTTCATCTAACATAAAATAAGTTCTTTTACAACGGTAAGTTGTCTGATGGCATGTATTTTGGCCTTAAAAATTGATGTTTTGGTTATAGTGCGGTACCGCTTATAGTGCGGATTTTCGCGACTCCCGAGACATACGTTATATGCGGTCTACACTGTATATATTAAAATGTGCTGAACCAATTTGGAGGCGAATCAGTGACTATCAAAATTTCGCCGGAACTCCCCTTTAACCTCGCTGCAAAACAAATGAAAAAAAGAAAAACAATAAAAATCCTTTTGAAATTACTTTGTCGCTCTCACCTTACAGCACGCCAGTTTCAAGAAGAAGCAGACCATTTGAAAGCTCGCACAGAATGTGCGGGCTCTCGAATGGACAAACTAGAAACAACAACATATTGTGCTTGGGTTTTGTGTTTTCGGTAAATACCGATAAACCCCAGAAATCAAACCTAGCTGGTTTTATCAAAAGTGGAAAAAAAAACGAAAACCCCCAAATCGGAGCTGCCCTAAATAACAAAAACCCGAGCTTCGCGGAAAGGAAACCTCTGTCTATGGCTTTGCTTTGAATGGGGACACGAACCACACTGAACTGTCCGTGAGGCTGCGTTTTCCTTCGGAACCACATTCCTTATCTTTTTTCGTTCTCTTATCGGTACCAGGATGTTTTCAAAGTTTCTGAGTCACGTGCATGCTTCCTGGGGGCTGGGGAAGCCCATGTCTGTGTCCTATTTTGTTCAACGTTAGCCTCGATAAACGCTGATTGACACTAAAAAAAACAGTGAATCTCTTGAATGAAATAAACCCCAAAAAAACACCCCCTAATTCACATAAAAATTAATCGCAAGAAGAACCCCAATTATGTGGTCATGCTTAACGAATGAACTGTTGTCACCGTGTCCTATTTTCGCTGTTTTCATGAATTTGTACGAAGGCCTTGCACGCTAAAAGAGTGTGCGTCATTCGCCGTCGTCGTGGCGTGCGCAGATATCGACGAGTGCAGCAGTCCAGCGTCGTGTCAGCACGGTACGTGCGTCAACACGCTGGGTTCCTACGTGTGCCAGTGCCCGCCAAACTACAGCTTGGCACCGAGCGGGACAGGCTGCGTTGGTAAGTGACCTTCAGATTTTCAAACAGGGCAGTTAGCGTTTAACTAAGTCGAAAAGTCTATCGAAGATGAGTGGTCAATATCGTACGAAACCGCTACTAATTACAACAATACAATAGTAATGGTCGGTGACAGGTTAAGAATGCAACAGAAGCTCCGCCCCCAGCATCTGCTCATTGCTTTGTTGTGCGCTGGCTGCACCTGTTCACGAAAAACTGCACCAAGCTCGCACTGGAGGTAGAGCATTCTTAAACTGTCACCAAGTATAGCGTATTGTAACAACTCTCTAATGTTAACAAAAGTTAAAACGACCTAAGCACATTGAAGAAAAACTTTCTTTTCTTTTTTTACACCGTGCTTATAACAGCTTGTGGGTGCTGAAACTTTAATTCTCCAAAAGTGTATCACCTCTAAGTTCGAAAAAGTATTAGGTGTCATTAGGAGTTCTGAGTAGGCAACTCATAACAATGCCTTACCCATTTCAAGGATAGCTTGACCAGCTAATTTCAATGTGTGCCTTCTTCAGTGATATCTAGATTCTTGCATGAACATAGTTTAGATTCATAGACACTGGAGCAATACATGCTTCCTTTCATGATACTATTTGGATTCTTGCATGAGCAGAGTTTAGCTTCATAGATGCCAGAACAATATGTGCTTTCTTTAATGGTACTATTTGAATTCTGGCATGAACAGAGTTTATTTTCATATTGTAAAATACCACGGAAACGCCCATTTCGGACAAGCGCTCACTATTAGCATTTCCTATACTTGGGAATTTTCAAAATTATATGTTAAGCACCCACCCCCTCCAAAGTGTCGGCAAGCAACCTTTCAAAACAGCATGTTTAAAGGGGCCCTGCAAGGACTTTTTTACTGGTTTTTAATTTGCACCGAACCTGAGCACACTGAACGTAGTATCTTAATGAAACTTTTCTTTTCTCGAATTTCGCTTTATTTTAAAAGTTATACGCAAATTAAAATGACAAAAACAAGCAAAAATAACCTCCTTCATGACGTCCTTGGTTGC
Organism: Ixodes scapularis; assembly: GCF_016920785.2. Classification (NCBI taxonomy): domain Eukaryota; kingdom Metazoa; phylum Arthropoda; class Arachnida; order Ixodida; family Ixodidae; genus Ixodes; species Ixodes scapularis. The sequence goes on from NW_024609837.1 coordinate 60,658,105, forward strand.
TTGAGTGGCAGTGAACTAGAGGAGGGGTAGCGAGCTCAGCGAGCGCTCACGGCTGTTGCACTCCGTGTCGACGGCTCGAAGGGGCGCCACTAAAGCATGTTCTGGATAGGCTGTATGAAGCGGGCAGCCAGGGCGGCTCGCATTGCATTTGCTGCCCGAATAAAAACTAACTTGGCATGACACCTCGTTGGCCCCAAATGACAGCAAACACGGGGTAAAGATCAGTTCAGAACGGGAGCCACTTCGTGCTGCCATACTGCCAAATTGCCAAACCACAAGCCAAAGCTGCTCGCTGAAGGCCTTCAGAGCGCTCGGATCCTCCAGTCCATACGACCGCAGCGTTGCCGCAAACATCCGGGGCCTTTCTACGCTCGTTGTTTGTCGGTGCCTGATCCCACTACACCTTTCTAGTATGCGCTGCCTTTTCCACCGCATGGTGGCGGGTATGTCGACGGGTCATTTCTTGTTTTCGTACTTTCTAAACAGCATTTGTTTATTTACTGATCTAAAATACTGAACAAAAGCTACTTTTATAAATAATTGAAACGGTTCGCACCACTTATATTTTGTATTTCGACTAAAAGGAAGCTTTTAGCGGCTCCGACCAGTAGTAAGGCCAGGACCAAAGACGTCACATGTCGCGCGCTTTCAACACCGCGGGTCGCCCCCGTAGGTGGAGGAGGTATTCGCGTCGTCCTGTTAAAATATAACGCACTGATATTTAGTTACTCTCTCCATGCTCGCTGGCTTGTCCAAACCCCAAGAGACGTGGAAACCGCAAAAAAGGTAGACACCTAAATATGATTGCAGGGCCCCTTTAAGGTCTCCCTACAAGAGGCTTTGGCTGGAATCATGTGACCATCAGGGTGCATGTAGACAATGTACCAGTGATGCGGTCCTTTGAGAGGGGGGAAGGTGCCACAAAGAGTAGGCGTTAGATTCCAGGCAGGACCTGTGCTACAAGGACGTCAGGGGCAACTTCTACGGTCGGGGCATCTGTCTGTCCCCCATCGACACTCCCATGTCCCGAGCAACCTGCTGCTGTACCGTGGGTGCCGCGTGGGGCCGGGGCTGCGACATCTGCCCAGCCAAGAACACCAGTTAAGCTCCTTCTTTAGCTGTCACAAACGTGGTTATTAGAATAATACACCCCCGTCATGAAATACCATGCTCCATAACGGAGCTTGAAAAAACTGCCTCTCTCTTTGGTACATTCTAAAGGTGCTCGAAACGCATAGCATTCATAGGTCCCGCTTGCCTTGCTATGCCCATCGTTCTTGCTGTGCACTGCATCTCTGGAATGTCAGGTGACATCATGGTGTTATGAGATTATGGTGTCACATAATGTCAGCGTCACAAGACATATCACAATATCAGGTCGTATTGCCACCTGATTTTACACTGTCACATGACGGAACATTGCCATGTGACGTTGTACCTTTTTGTACCTTACAAGTTTTCATTTTCACTTAGCAAAAGACCAGCCACCAGTTACAGAAGTCATAATTGAAGTTTGAACCTTACAATCCTTCTTTATTATCTTTGCATGCAGGTGACCTATTATAACTGTGCTAGTGTTTACACACAAATATTTGGAATAAAATCTAATTATTTTTTTATGTATACTAGTTTGTGGTGTTAAATAACGTAACAGTGCACAACAAGAGAAGCACTCACAAACACAGACACACCAAAAAATATACACTCACTCCAAAATATACAGCGCCGAGTGAGTGTACATTTTTTGGTGTGTCTGTGCTTTTGAGAGTTTCTCTTGTACGCTGTTACGTTATTTAACATGAACTACCAACAAAATATACACCAAAATATACAGTGCCGAGTGAGTGTATATTTTTTGGTGTGTCTGTGTTTGTGAGTGTTTCTCTTGTTGTGCATTGTTACATTATTTAACATGAACAACAAACTCACCCAGTCAGCAGTCTTATCAGCTTATAGTTTGTGGTGCTTCACAAGTTTGCTGTTGAACCTGCAAGTGTTACAGTATCTTGCTTTGGGTTTCTGTGTTTTTACTTTCATTTTTTCACTTTAAATAGATCCTTATTTAGTGAAGGTGTGCATACAACTATTTATTTTCAAACCATTCCCTTTGGCTAGAAGCTGTAGCTCAGCTAAGCAAATGAAAGTGCAATTTCTGCTGCACTTCTCAGTGCAGTGTGGAAATGTGCATAAATAAAGTTGCATGCTTCTCACAGCTGTAAACAGAGGTGGCATGTATGTCAGTGTAATGACGAATATAAAATCAAAATGTGCTTATTATTCATTTGACGGTCAAATACTATTACAGTCCCATTCCGTTAGATTGACAGCAGATAAAAAAAGTGTCTTGTGAATGCTATAAATAAAGTTTTATTCATATCGCCCAAACGTTAACCTGAGCATTGTGTAACATTTTAGATATACTAGCATTGCTAATTATAGTTTGTGAATTCCATTTTTAGCAGCTCTGTGGCTCAGAGAAGTTTGTAACAATAAAGTTATTACAACTGACAACGCAATGTTGATGTCTCTTTTCAGCCGAATACAAAGAGCTGTGTGCTGGAGGACCGGGATTTCGACCAAATATTGAAACCGTTGAGCTTGAAGGTACATACAAACAAAACTAAATCTGCATTCATGCTGTTTTACTAGGTCAGTAATACATCAAACGACAATATCCGCAACATAAGGTACCAAACTGGAACTAGATAACTAACATTCTCAAGGGGCATCTCTGTTGCCAAGCAATTAATGTATTGCAGCTCCACGACATGAGGAATGAGATTTTATGTCGCAAACCCAAGCATCCTGAACAGCTACTGGTTTTAATATGGACTGTCATTTTATAAGATGATGAATCAATACTTGTTAGAGGTCCCAAGTTAGACGTCTTACTTCAGTTGCTGAATTGTACCTCTTCAGCATAGTGCCTACAATGAAGAGGTGCAATTCGGTAAAGGGAATTTAGCAGGTGCCCATGCTGAAGAGGTGCACTTGTAATACTGCAACACAGACCTTTTCAGTGTGTAAATGTATTCCTATCAATTTTTTCTTTTAAAAACCCTTGTTTTACGGCTGCCTTTCTCAGATTCTTTTAAGTGTCCACAGCTTCCAGCAATTATAAGGTGCAGTCTGGCTGAAAGAATGACCCTTTTGTCAACCATCTTTTAAAGCAAAGACACTATTGTCGGAAACAGAAGAGCAAACAATAGTGAGGAGGCAACCTCCTTTCCAGCGTTCGCTCTGCTAAAATAAAAAAGGGTGGGAGGAACTTCCCCTGGATTCTTAACCTGTCGCCACCGCTATAATGTAATGCGCTCAGGTCGTCCCAGCTGTTCTGGCCTTCCAGTATTTCTAGCACAATTTCGATTTCAACAAATCTGATAATGTTGCATGCAGAAAAAAAAAACCAAAAGATTAACCATGTTGAATTAACCTGAGACTGGGGTACAGAAGAAACATCAAAACGTAGAAGGGACAGAAAATAGACAGTTCGACGTTTATTTTCTGTCCCTTCTACGTTTTGATGTTTCTTCTCTACCCCAGTCTCAGGTTAATTCAACATGGTTAATATTCACCAGCTCGCCTGCAGCCTTACGATTTTTTCCCAAAAGATGCTGCTTCTTTAATTGTGGAATGCCACTTCATTAAAGGAGCTGTGCAACAATTTTAACATTGAAAGAATTTACATATTGTACTTTGACATTGTTTATCTTGTCACAAAGGACAGAGAGCACATCTCCTTTCTGAGAAATGTTGCGATTCCGCCGCATAATCTTGAGGGGAAAATTAGAATATTTCCCGATCTGCAGCTGCGAGTGGTGGCCATGAGAACCACGCGATGTGATGTCAAAGGGGGACTTGTAAAAAAAATAGCAAGTTGTGCAATTGCCTGTTCAATACAAGGTAATTTTTCTATAAATTTTGTCGTTCCAACATAAATATAAATGCGTCAAAAACCTGGTATCGTCAACAAAATGTTTATTATACGGAGTTTCAGTGGCGCCATGTATCCGAGGTCTACAAAACCGTCAGCTCTATCTGCTATTGCGAGGAGCCGCCAGAAGCCAGACCCGGACGAGCATGTTGGCACTTTCCTCCTTTCGCTTTCCGGTGTCTCGACTTTGAATGCCACCGCAAATACCGGCAATGCCAAGTGGGTGGTTGCGAGCGAGAGTTCTCGCTGCTCAATAGCAAGTTTCAGTAGACCGTGTTTCCCCCTTTGCTAAGCCCCTCCGCTACCCGGAACTCTACAGCCAAGGCCATCGGCGTGCAGGTGCAGTGGCGGTTTTTTCGTAGCGGAGGGTTAGCGGAGGGGTAAACATGGTCTACTAAAACTCCCTAATGATGGCACTCGAGAGAGAGCTTCACTTCACCGGAACCTTGAGCGTCCCCCTTTCATGTCACGGCGCACGTGACTCGGAAGATGGTGAAGGAGTTGAAAGGTGCAAGACACCTCTATCTTTGTAATTTTTTTTTAAATAAAAACTTGAAGATGCAGGCAGAAGCGTTTTTTTGTTCTTTACTTTAGAAGGGTCGAGACACCAGCTCCCGCAATTATTTAAGCAAAGCACTGAAATTGTTGCATAGCTCCTTTAGGGCAAAAGAAGAATGCAGCATTCTTCGGATCCTCATACGTTCACAGTATCTCTCCATGCCTATATAATTTTTTTTATCCTCACTAACAGTGCACCATTTTTTTTTCTCATAAACACCATTCCGTTTGGCAGAGAAAAAAAAATGACACATCCGTTGCAACGTTGTAATGCATGCTACGAGGGCTTTGTATAAATTCCCTCGAAATCTGCAAGGCATCGACTATGTCAGTCAAAATTGAGAATACCGCAGTCACCGACAGGACAAGAACGATGGGGCGGTCTTTCAGTAGTCCCGCCTCCGCCGGGGCCTTCTTGCTTTCAATTACTTCGGCGTCTCGAGAACTTAGAGCGTGCACAAGCAGCAAAAGCGCGACGGAGTGCAACCGCATGGCGCAAGCTAGGCATCGGAAAATGATGCCCAGCTATTCTTATCCTGTCGGCAGCCATGGATGATTCTGATGCGTGTTACCCCTTGCAGACATAGACGAGTGCGCCGAGTTGGACGGCGTCTGCCGGGACGGCCGCTGTTCCAACACCTTTGGCAGCTTCTTGTGCGTCTGCCCAGACGGTTATACCCTCGACGACTCGCAGCGTGCCTGCATTGGTAAGCTTTACTTGCTTCCAGTTATTTGCCAGTTATCTTCCAGTTATCCTCCGGCCTCCATTTCATTTATTTGTGACCTCGGGGCCCGAAGGCATTACAGAGGAGGGTGGTGTTTACAATCTACAAAAAGTCAAACAAAACAGGAGAATCATGAAACAGGTCCTAGTAGTTCGTTTACGGCATTTTTTTAAATCAACGGGATTAAGAATTGTGGCAATGGATGAGGGGAGATGGTTGCAGTTAGTACACGTAACGAGGTATGAGTGATCTGAAGTAGGTACCAGTGCGACACAGTGGAATCCCGACTTTCGATGCCAGATGACGTGTCGGATGGCTCCAGTAGAAGTTCGGATTTCAGGACTGGGTTGTGAATTCCAGTTCAGATTACAGGACCAGTTATGAATAGGGTGGAAAACTGCCAAGTTTGGGAGTTGGCTTCATCGAATGGAAAACATGGAGAGAAAGCGAAATAGGCAGCGCCCCCTCGTGCGTCTTTCTGCGCGTGTCTCCTCTGTTGGCCTGGTCCTTTTCGCACTGCCACTCCCCACAATGAACACCACGAACTCGCTCAAGCTTCCATGCTAAGGGGGCTTTGGCAGTTTTTGAGCTGCCAAACTGAACACATTTTCAGACTACCCAGGCTTTGCTCTTTCCGGCATGCTATTGATGGTCTCTAAATTCAAGATAGTTATTGAGAAAATGGCCGATGAGTGTGATGCCGAAACCAACATTCAAATTTTGGGGGTGACCTCATATGCTATTCGCATATGAGGCGGTAGTTCCAAGATGGCGGAAGAGACGGGGATAGATGCTCCAGGGTTTCCCGTGCGCTTGCTCGCCGACGCTGGTCAGCGCGCTAAAAATAATTTGTCTACAAATGCGAAGCGGTTAGGGAGGGATCATATGACAGGTGAAGATTTTGATGCACATTAGAAAAACGAGCATACTGGTATTTAAAAGTTGCAGAAACCTCAACTTGCGAAGCTTTGTGATGGGTGAGCGTGTTTTAGGCATTAGCCACGTAACTGTTTGTGGCAGAATATTTTTGAGGGTGATGAAGATATCATGTTTGCGCTTTGCTTGGCCATTAGAGCTTTGAAAAGTGAGCCGCGCACGGTGACCGTCAAGCTTCGGAAGAGCAGGGTTCACAGTATTGTCGTCTTCGTGTCACAGGCTCGCAACTAGCTGCTCATTGTTTCGGTTATAGTGTATTGCGGCACGTGATCAAACTGCTCTATGGTTATTGATAGGAAGTCTGTTACCGCAAACTACCGTGCGATGTAGCATTACAACCGGAAGCTCGCGCTGCGCTTTTAAAGCACAATTTTCAGTGCACGCCAGGAGCATTGCCGTGCTCACACCCTAAAAAGAATGCTGTAGTCTTCACACCCCTTGTCACATATACGACACCCCAATACTTCAGCTCGCCGTGCAGTGCACAGACGTCAAACTGACGGCCCCAACTTTTACGAGAGGCTTGATGACGGTGCAATGTAAGATATTAAACAGCTAAAGTATGCATAAAAAAAGTACAAAAAACAACGACAAAAAGAACCACCGATGTTTTGCAGTAGGGCCGAGAAAACCCCAATTAATTTTTTTAAAGTCCGTTACACTTACCTAAGCTATTTTATTAATTTGCACAACTAGGCTATCAAGCCACTCGTGAAAGTTGGTAGCGTCGGTTGAACGTCAATGCGTTCTACGTCCAACTGAAGTTTAGGGGTGTCGTATATGTGACAATGGGTGTAAGGGTTACAAACCGTTTTGTTTAAAGTGCACGGTAGCCAACTGTAGCCTGTGGTAACGCTATGCTAAAACTGCCTATTAACATAATTGGCGTGTTTAGGGGTTTTATTGTTTGCTCTGTCAAAACTAAATATTTTAATATAGCGTACATTTTTTGTACCGTGTTAATTGCAACGTTGTGGCCTTTTTCGCCAAAACTGCCCTTTCTAAGCTCTCGTCACCAACGGCTGGCTAACACAGACGTGCTTAAAATGCTTCGAGCATTTCGTCGTTTGCTTTGTAATTACCTGAACGCAAGTACGGGTATTCTGTTTTTTTAATAAATGGTCATGTTCCTTGTAACGGCCTTAAGACACAAACTCATTCCCGATGTGTATAGCTCGACATACCGTTGCGCGACGAGTTCTCTTTTACTTATGGCAAAGAATAGACTTTCCGCAGACCGTACTATAGAGCTCTACAATATGAGCGGGAGTGTTTGCCATCATATTGAGTACAGATTGAGCTGGCGGCCATGCACAAGACCAGAAATCCACAGCGTATGCGACATACGAAAAGTCCCCAATGAAATTAGACATCCGGTCCTTTGAGCAATGCTGTTGCAAGGCGGAGCACAAGAATTCCTATTTTAACGCGCTCACTTTTTTCGTTAAAACGGCTTCACGCATCAAGGCCGACAGTCCCTGCCACCATTTCCGCGCCGCCACTGCCGTTTCCGCTCCTCTGGTTCTCCGTTCGTCCGCGAGAGGGCGAGCGGCGGGCACGGCGTTTCAAAATTGGAGGTCAACATGCAATCAAGACCAAAGAGTAGTGACAGTACAGAGCATGATTTCCGAGCTAATCACGCGAACCGATGCGCTCCCTCGTGTCAGCTGCTGCTTCTAGCACTCCAGTGCAAACGCGCCCTCTGGTGAGGAACAGTGGAGGTTGACACGAGCGGCGCAGCATGGAGGCGTGTGGCAGACACGATAATCAAGGGATTTCATCAGGAATACAAGACGCTGGTTCTGTCTTATCGCAGTATCTGCCATCTTACTATTTTGCAAGTTTTCTCGCGACTTTCAGCTCCTGAAGTCACCGACGTCGTCTAGAAATTTGGACGATGTCGCCAATCAACCGAGCATCGAATCAGCCGGCGCGCAGCTGATGCTGCGAGTCAGTGGGAGCAATCAAACGGCGTCAAAGTGCGGCACCGTGACATTCGTCACCTTCCTATACGCATTCTTTCGTTGGCCAGACCGATCAAGGGCAGCGGATGTCCCATGACCTGCATGTCCCATGACTGCCGTCCTTGCCTGGAAACGGGCTGTGGAACGTCCGTTCCACGGCCCGTTTCCAATAGACTCGCTCGCGAAAAAAAAAAAGCGGGCGTAAAGAGACGTCTCCGCAACGCTCACTAAACACCTCGTATCCGTTATGGTTCTTATCCATCCAATAGCTTATATGTATTGTTATGTGTCACATGTATCGCACATTGTCATATGTATTGCGTGCCTTATGTGTTGCACATTATAATCACCGGCATATCCACTTTTGGTCCCCTGTTTCGTGCCTCCGTAACAACAATTAAATTATTTTGCGTTCTCCTGTATAAAGTGCCTAGTGTTCCGAGTCGTAAGTAATTGTGTATTGCCATCGTCGGTTGCACCATTCTCATCAGTGTTTTACCCTCTGCGAATGTGCCAATGTCCCTATGTGCTTTGATTTATGTCCAGCAAGTTTTCTGGGCAACAATTATTGCATAATGCCATAATTAGCTCAATAATAAATTAGGCTACATATTGAGCTGCACTACTTGCGAGTCTTGTTATTCGCGAGTGGCTTTTCTATTAATGCAGCTTGTTCTTTTTTCATTCGATTCCGCTTGGATTTTCTGTATTTAAATGTGTCTCTAGGTAATTTTTTTATTCCATGCTTTTTGTTTCTCATTTAATGATAGAACTTGTTTATTTTCTGGCCTTCGAGTATGCAACAAAAGCCTAATCCGGCCTCTTAGCCATAGAGTTTGGAGACCCCTCAAGTAGACCAATGAATAAATATTTTTATTTTTTCTTAGTTGAAGCCCACTCGGCGCAGGTGTGCCACAATTCTTGACAAAGATGACATTTTGGCCTAAGACGTTGAAGACTCTTGTTCATGGCACAGTTTGGTGCAAATGGCGCAGCACTTCCGTCACTGAATACAGCCATTCGTTCAAAATACAAACGTGCGATCGTCATTGGCAGAATGCGTTGATCACGTTTAACTCGTATCTGAACGCGAGAGGTATATTTCAATTTTTGTTTCAGTACCCCTTTAACAGTGCAAGAGATGAGGGAAATGGGGTGAGCTACAGTACAGAAGGACGCCCTTTGTGGCAAGTGCTAAATGGGAATGGTAGCTGGAGTATATGAGAAGAAAAGAATGTCCCGAGTGATTACTAGTTTTGACATTACCTCAATCTCACGCAGTGAAAACGGGAATACAAGAGCACTGTGAAAGACTACCTTGTCATGATGGCTTTCTTCCACGACGTGCCTGTACTCTGGCAAAGCTTCGAAGACCAGCAAATAAACATGACAGATACAGATACAGATTTTAGGTCCAGTTGAATAGGAATGGAAGTCAGTTTCTTTTATCAGCTTTAAATTGAATAAAACAATCTAAAATGTTCAAACATATTTTAAATCAAGAAAGTACCCCCACATCACCTATATTTAGCAAATACTTATTGCTCCACCACTCCTGACAGAGTTTTACATTCTTATTTTAAGTTGTAGATGTAGTATTACTTCTTCAGAGCACGTCACAGATATAATCAGTAACCATAGCATTAGGTGTGTGCTGTCTTTTTTATAATTTTTTTTTTAGCACAGTGTAATGTCTTATTATTTCCTTGTAGTCTTGTTGCCATTTCAACACACAGAAAGTTAGAGCTCTGCGATTAGAGGAATCTGCGATTTCTCTAAAACTTGAGGAGCCCCCACCCGGTTTGACTGAAAGCTATGGTACACTTTCCAGTCTTGGCATTGGTGCAATGAAGCAATGTAGAGTTCTACAGACCTTGTACAACTTTAATGCACATACTAGGCAGAGTGGGGCCCTTACTTATGTATCAATGAATGATATTAGATATGCCAAAACAATGGTAAAACTAGAAAAAAAAAGAGGGGAATTTTTGAGCTTGGCACACCCATGAACATACTCTGGGAAACCCACCACCCCCTCCAAGTTCCCCAGAAACCTGCAGTTCGTAAACCCATGCCCTAAATTTGGGATTTGCATACTAACAGTGGGCTGTGACCAGATCAATCCAGCAAGAACAAAGGGGAGCGACAAGAGGCAAAAGCCTGCGGGCCTCGTTCTTTCTGGTCGCTCGCAGATGTGAACGAGTGCGACCAGTATCCCGACGTCTGCGGGCCGGGCACCTGCTTCAACTCGGATGGGAGCTTCAGGTGCCACTGTCCACCCGACTACGTGGTCGTGCCGGGAGGCAAATCCTGTGTGGGTAAGATTCACCTGGCGGCTCCACCTTCCCTCCACCCACTCACTTCATCCGGTTGCCCGCACATGCGGAGTGCCCCCAAAAAGAGTTTACGCCATTTTAGGGGCGAAGCTCCTTAGGGTCTAGCCTTGTTCGTCCGGCGTCCGTGCTCACATCGATTACACTGCCTCCGGGATCGGCCCACTTTAAAAAAAACATACGCCCGCACGGGGGCTCAAACTCAGGACCGCTTGCTTACGAGGCAGACGTCTTAACCACTACGCTACACCCCAACATTGCATGTAGCCGCTCAACGTCTATACAGGAGAGGGCACTGCGGTCGAATGCGTATATCATCGCGTTAAACTTTGCATGCATTGGCTCAACGTTTATAGACGAGAGGGCGCTGCGGTCAAATGCTCAACTGCGTATATAACCACGATCCATACCACACATTCACTTTCTGACATGGACCATTGACTTAAGCGGTGGAGATGCATTCCCACGGCTTCTAGCGGATCCAAGTTGATTCGCTAGAAGAACAACTGGCTCTGCATTTCACCGGCCATAAAGCAGTAATAATGTAGTCGAAACGCAACCCGGAACTCAGCACTACCTATGAGCAATAAAAAAAAAAATCAGCACCATCAGCAGTACCTAAGAACAATAAAATCAGTATCATCAGCACCACCAGAGCTTCGCCCCAATCAACATCATTCACCACATGGGGATGCGGCCTCTTTTTTGAAGCGCAGCTCTGAGGTGACCGTTTCATGTTTGAGCGGTGTCGCCATCGGCGTAACCGTGCGTTGCATTATGGGACGTTTCCCATCGTGACGTCACACATGACGTCACAAGGGTCACGAGTGACATTCGTGATGTCATGAATGTCACGTGAGGGTCATGACCTTTACGTGACCTTCACGAGCAACGACATAAGGAACCCTAGTGACATCACTTGTGAAGGCTTCATGGAGGTCGTGACCTTCGTTGTGAGGGGGAGGGGAAAGGGAGGGAGAGGAGAAGAGGAAGAAGGAGGAGGAGGGGAGGAGGAGAGGGTACGGAGGAGGGGCATACCCTCCTCTCTGAACCCTCCCCTCCTCTTCCTCAAGAGCTGCGCTCTAATTCGGCATTACAGGGAACTGTAAACGTCTTTCATTTTCTTAGTTGCAGAAATAAACTATGCGTTGTCGGAATGCTTGGTTCCCGCCTAGACGTGGCGCCGGTAGTCCGATCGCAAGCCGGAGTGCCAGAACAAACTGTTATCTTAATCGAAAGTTACGAGAGACTTTCGGAAAGTTTCAACAATAAAAGGGTGGCCGACAAAGCCCACCAATGGTGCAAACTGCCGAGAACGGGCCTCATTTTCCCGTTGAAAGCTTCGGAAGATCATTCATAACTTTTGAATGAGATAACGATTGGTAGGTCTGAAACTTTGGCATCTGGTCCGGATTGCTAGCGCTACATTTGGACGGGGACCGAGCGTTTGATTAGCACATCATGTTTGCAGTGCTATTGAAAATTTATCCCAGCCTGTTTTCCCATGCAGAGGACAGGAGAAACCAAACCCTTTATTAGTCATTATTTCCTCTAGCTAGCAGAACACTCATCACAATCTGCCTTAGAGTGTCACTGAATGTCTCAGCAGAAAGTGATGCGGTAGTACAATAAAAAAATTAATGTGAACCACGATCTTGCTTTCATTTGGTATTGGTGAAAAGAAGGACATTGTATGCTGTTACTTATACTGCATTTCATCTTACGATAGACCGCAGCCAACACTAGACGTCATCTAAGCCGATCCAGCGCTGCAAACGCTTCACGCACTTCTCCAGAAGCTCATGTGATACTTGCAGCATTAAAGTCGCTCTGATGACTTCTAGCATTTGCCACGGTTCATTGTAAGGCGAAACCGAGAATAACACTATTTTGACACGCAACGTTGTCCACCGCAGTCCCCTCTTCGAGATTAGCTGTGCTCTTCGTGTTTGCATGTGCAACTGTGTCTCAGAAAGCGTGCATAAAATGTGCAGACATGCGCAAAAACACATGCTACAAGCACGTCGAGAAGGACGATCCGCGTCGTGCTCCCACCTGCAGTCATCCGATGCTCTTCAACCAGACCAAGATGACGTGCTGCTGTTCTGTGGGCAAGGCCTGGGGAAGCTTTTGCGAGCCTTGTCCCGAACTGAACTCGGGTAAGAAGCTTTGGTGTGTTCCGGCAAACGCGGACCACGATAGACCTTTCCTGAAAATCCCGGGAGACCTCGCGGCAATAAGAATGGGGGGGCTTTTCAGATGTATGCATGTGCAGACTTGAACATTTCGTATATCTCGGGAGCGGCACAATTCATTCTTTCTTTTTATTGGGAATTCAGAACATGCAAAAAATAAAGCAAACACAAAAGGAGGTCATCCCGTAGTACTCTGATTTGCTCTCCTTCTACAGTCTCTGCTTTTTGAAACCACGAGCCAACGTCAACTTTGTCTCCAATTCCTGTACAATCTGGCGTGCCGTACATCGGAACGTCGCAATGCGTCGGGCAGACAGTGGGAGCGCTGCTTATTTCTGGAAAGGTCTGTCTGGTCGTAGATTTTTCGGTATTTACTTATAAGCAACATTGGCGGGTGTTTTTCAGTGTTTATACTTATTTTTCAAAAATCGCTCTACCATTTCAGCAATTCCTTTTGTGCATACGCTAGAAAGGGAGATCATCAGTGAAAAGCTTGCAAGAAACTAGCAGTTCAAACTTGTTTTGCAACTTGTAGATGCCCTCATAACACTCCACAATTATCATAACGCGACAGTACTTGCAAACCACGGACAATGAGTCCGAACGTAGGCCAAAGTTTGGGTACTCTTTAACATAATCATTCGGAGCTTTATGTTCTCTTTCCATGCTGCTACCCTTCAGCTCCCGCAATGAAAAAATCTAAGTGCTCTCTAGCCAAATATTTCCACCACAAGGAAGGAAAGTTGCTCTTGCCTCTTTTACTAGATTCAACCGACGAGCGCCAGCGTAGTTTCGAACACTGCCGCCCAGCTCTGGGCCGAATAAAACAAGAACGTTGCGACGGTCCGTAATGACCAACTGACCCACTTAAAGGGGCACTGACACCCCAAAGGTCGTATTTATTTTTATTGTCTAAAACGATGCAAGTTGCAGTCATAGACACGCAAAAAAAACCGCACCGCGAAAAAAAATTTTCCCGCGCGCGCGCGCCTTTTTATTTTTGGCGTTTGATTTTCCCGCGTCTCGCCTCCTCGCTTCTTTTGATCGGTGACGTCAAAAATCAGGAAATTTAGAAGCTTTGTAGGCGACATCTTTATAACATTTAATTACGGCAATCCTAAAACATGTTTTTTAACGCAATTGCGAACGCACTACGGCCCTTCTTTTTGAAATACCAAAAATCGGGAGTTCGTTGTGGTGCCGTCTCCTGGATTTGTATCCTCCAACGGAAAACAGGCGACACCGCTCAAAACCGGTCTGCCGCAACGCCGGGCGCTCGCTCCTTTCCTCCTCGCTTTGGGTCGCCATGGCAACAGCAGAAAGTGGTGAAAGGAAGTCGACTCTCAGGTCTCCGCGATTTTTGACGTCAAGGCACCGGCGCCGATCGCGCATGAACTTCGAATTCGGCATTTGGAAATTGTTTTTTTACTTCACGAATACTGAATTCCCAAATCTCAAATTTTGAGGGTAATGTCCCAGCATCGTTTTCAGTCGTTTCGGATAATAAAAAAAAATATGATTTTGATGTGTCAGTGCCCCTTTAATTCTCGTGCCACCATTCTCCAATGTTAGCGATCTCACTGACTGGCAGGGTGCTCGATCCTAGGTAAGAGTGTGTGCCTGATAAACGTCTAAGAAGGGAGGGTTTCGACAAAACATTTGGCAGAGGCACTTAAGAATGCTTATGTGTAGGAATGCAAAAGCATTCCTACACACAGCGCATTCCTACAAGCAGCAGGCCATGTATTCCTATCGCACACGGCGCTGCGGCGGTGACATCACGCTCCCCCACTGCGCAGGCGCGGCGAACCCTGCCGGCTTCACGACGGCTTCCGTGACGAAGCATTGCATTGCTGTGCTTCCCTTGCGTTTTATTTACGAGGCACGTCAGCTTTGACCTTGAGTGGCCGTGCCGGCTTCAGTGACGAGGTATCTTGTGATGTGTCGCAGCCAATTTAGGTGCCGTTTTTCGCAATTACAGGCTTTTAAGAGCCATTTTTTCGCAGTTACAGACGCCGCCGGCTCTGCCTCATGGTACCAGTTAATGCTTTTGCATTAAAATGGTCTTTGCTTAGTGCGCGAATTTCCAGAAATCAGCATTGGTCAGTTTTAACCGATCTGGTACTTTTGGCACCGACAGACATTTACCCATGTTTTTTCAGTTACTTTAACCACAATTCCCAGAAAGGATACCACAGGTCATACATTTATTCACTGTTGCATACCCTGGTTAGAAGACGACGAATCGGATGTAGAGCTCAGGCTTCTCCTCGTGGTGGGCTTCTTTGGGCTCCTTCATGACAGACTACTATGTCCGCCGCTCCACCTCATGTGTTTATAGTTGAGTAGACTGCCCTATAACAAAAACATAAAAAGATTTTGACAAATACTCTTCAAAGGAGTATGTCACAGTTCTGCCCCGCCCCTTTTGTTCCAGTGTAAAAATAAACTGCCTCATTATCTGTCCCTAAGCGTCTTAACTCTCTGATTCCAGCCCAATACAAGGCTCTCTGCAGCAGCACCCCTCTGGGCACCATCATGAACCCCATTACACATGTCATTGATGGTAAGTCATGTCACTCTTAAGGCCGATTCATACATCCGCATTTAAGTGAAAATACGCGAATGTTCTCTCTTAAGATGAGAGAATGATACCAGCACACTGGCACCATTCATCAGGCAACCTTGGAGCTGCGTCTTACTAGACTGAAGGTTTTGCAGTATTCGTGAAATCAAGTCTGTACCCCCTTCTATGGGAAATAGTCGCTTATAACATTGTCAAAATCGTTTGAAAGAAGACGAGAAATATTTATGCGCATGTCGGAGATGTTGTTGGGGCCGCCTGACAGGTGGCACTAGCGTAGTCTCGTCGTAGGCAGATACGAGCCGTTGTGACACAGCTGACCACATTTGATCGCAAATGTGCGATCCAGCTTTCACTAGAGTACCTACGACAAACGAGGTGAGGTCGACGCCGCCCGATCGACTTTTCAGATGTGGACGAGTGCCAAGGCATGGTCTGCCAAGAAGGTCGATGCACGAACACCATCGGCAGTTTCGTCTGCCAGTGCTACGACGGATTCCGCTACGACCCAAACCTGATGACGTGCGAAGGTAAGGGAACGACGTAGGGCTCGTCGAAGGAAGAGAACATTTGGCAAGTGAACTGTACTACAGCAACTGGCGGGAAGAGCGTGGCAGGGACTCCTGCCCTTCTCATCTAGTCAATGGCTTGAAAAACAAAAATTGGAAAATGATAGTTTGAGAACATTTGATATAAGCCAACCATGGGAAATCAAGATCTGCAAAATCCCTGTGGGGGGAGGGGGGGGGGAGGAATGAAGGGAGGGAGGGGAGGAGGAGGGAAGGGAAGGGGGAATTTTTTATGGATGAATTTCATTCTTTTTAAGTAAATCAAACAAAAACTTCACTTCCTTTGAATACTGTCACATGGCTCTAAATAAATGCATCAGTATACTTTGCATAAAAGTTGCCTTGGGGTAGAAAAAGAAATTGACCATGTTTTTGAAATTTTATGTACAAAGGTCTTCGGAAAATCTTTTTTTTCGACAGAAATGTTAAGCACGAGCTCACGCTTGAGCACGGGCCCTACGTCTTTTGTAAACTTCAGAATTGGCTAAAGAATATAAAGTGTACAGCACTCACCTAAATATATATTTATATTCAGGTTTAATTTATGGTTTGGCATGTTTTTGGTGTTTTATGAGAAATTTTACCGGTGGCTAAACATATCTGGCACTTTTGGGCAGCAAACTGTTAAACAAGATTTGTTGAAAGCTAGTAATGAATATGTAGTGCAGAATTGTTCCTGCCGACTTTGTCAACAAAAAAATATCTTTCCACAGTAAATGGAGCTTGTCTCATTTAAAAGCAAGTTTGCTTAGAGCAGCAGACAACTTAACACTCAAGTCAATAGCCATTCTTGAATACCTTCACGCATTTGGTGGGTAATACCTTTAGATACTGTATTCCCAATGTAACACTCATTTTGCACGATACTGTAATTCAGACATCAACGAATGCCAGGAGAACCCCGGCATCTGCAGCGGCACGGCCAAGTGCGTCAACGAACGTGGAAGTTACGAATGCCGCTGCCCTGATGGCTACGAGTCGTCCTCCAGTCACCGTGGATGCGATGGTATCAAACCTTTTTCGAACGGTCATCCAATTTTGAGTGCTTGCATTATTATTATTTTGAAGTTAAAGTTCTAATAAACAGTGCTAATAAAGGATGAGCAAGTAAAGAAACAGACACACCAAGCACTGGTGTTGTGTTCTCTATATTTTATTTTATACTTGAGTGGTAGAAAAATAAAGGTGCAAAGGTAACAGCAAGTTAAAGAAGTTATCAAAGCAGTGAAATCCGTACAGGCCGTTCCCAGCATTCCTTTTGGCGCTGGTGACAATGCTGCTCACTTTGCACAAGGTCTGTTGACGGATATTCTCCTATAAAGGTTGATAAGTATGACTTTTTCATTACTGATTCTGGACTTCTTCTTGTTACGAAGTATATAATGCTATTTTAACTACTTGGTCTCGCATTCCTTTTGCGATGAGGCTTTTTTAAAACGAATGATGTAAGTTTTAATTGGGCATAAGATGTTAAAGCTTAGTAATGAACTTTGTTTTTAATGGGTACTTTAGTATCTAGCACTTCCTTTGAGCCCAGTGGGTGGCCACACTCTCACGGATGGCTTACACTTCTAACCTTAGATGTGGACGAGTGCAAACAGCCGCACATCTGCCAGAATGGCGTCTGCATCAACTTGGACGGAGGGTTCCAGTGTACCTGCAATCCCGGCTACTACTCAACTCCTGCTGGAGATACGTGCATCGGTAAGCTGCAGCGGTTCCTCAAAAAGACATTTCCCTATATAAACACCAGAAGTATGCAAGACGCTTGCACATGGTCGGTACTTGAGCCCCAAAATAACCTATGCTAAAAAGTAACGACACCTCAGTCGTATTGATGTCTAGTATCATTGTCACCAGTTATCTGGAGATCGACCCAATATTGCTGGAGACGCCTTTCTGTCCTCCAAGAATGTTAAAACTGTCCACAACACAGCAAAACGATGTTGCCAGAGGTTCCTGACACAGTGCGTAAAAGTCAGAAAGTCTCATTTTCGAATCACAACTATCACCAGCTGCGCCCCCTCCGCTCTGGGCAACGAAATGGCGGCACCGACAAAACAGTCGCAGAGAGGAGTGTTGATGCTCTATAGCTAATTTAGTAGCTACAGTAACTACCATAGGTAGCATACCGTGTTCAGACTCCCCGCCAGCTTCTGTTTGTCTGGCGGTAGCAATGATCGGCGGCCGCCAGCTTGCTTTTTATTGATCTTTCAGGAAACAAGTTTGATGACTCAGAATTGTAGGTGTGAAAATGCCAAAATCAATGCAAACTATATTTGCACATTAAAAGTTTGAAATATTGTACAGTAAAGATAATGCGAAAGAGAACGCAACCCAGGTGGTGCCAATCAAGCCCAATGTGCCTTTGGTAGATCTGACTCTGTTTATGTTTCTTTGCAAGTAATAAATGCTATTGATGTTCTTATTACTATCATTATTTATGTGTTTGCAGTTGAGCTTGTACTACATACACGGTTTGGATAGACACATCTGTTGTTGTCTTGGCACTTAAGATCTAGCAGGAATGTTGCAAATGTAATGTAATAGTAATAATCATAATTATCTTTATACTGATGTATCCACGAACAGCACTAAGCCTAAACTGTAGTACACTATCATGTCTCAACGTGCCCTTCGTAACAGTGACATTGAGCCTAAAATGTAGTACACTATCATGTCTCAACGTGCCCTTCGTAACAGCGACATTGCTGATGTATTAGTTACACAGGTGACACGAAAAGAGCAAGAAAGAGCTGGTGGAGCTAGATACCTTAGTAGTATCATTTCCGAAAGTTGAGAGGGCAACAACCAGATCTGAGTGTGGTCATGTGAGCTACTTTTGACGCATGGAACTGCACAGACTTCGACGAGTGCGCACGTAGTCCCGGAATATGCTCCAACGGAATGTGCGAGAATGTGCCCGGGTCGTACCGCTGCGTCTGCAACCCTGGCTTCCAACTGTCACCCGACAACGACTGTTATGGTGAGTGACGCATTCTTTGAAAAAAGTTCCGGTTTTCGCCCTTTTCTATTTGGCAACAAGCTCGGTGGTGTCACGTACCCAGTCACACTTTCGGTCTGCTTATATTTGCTGACTTTGCACGTCGTTCTTCTACCCTAACAGTGGATTGTGTCCGACAATACTATAAGCAATGACTTCTCGGAAGACGACACACACGGATTTGATTTCGCAAATTCCGCAAAACCTGCCGTTTAGTCTGGGACCGAAAGTGTCCAAGGGCTATTTTGACACTGGCACCACCACTTTTAACCATGCAAGAAAGAGAGAGCACATTGTTCGAAAGTGTAACAATCTGCCGTTCCCTGGATGCAGCCTTAAAGGCTGACAACCAGACTCGAGATTCTGCATGGCAGAAGATACTCCTCACCATGGGGGAGAAAGAAACAGGCAACAGTGAACAGGGGAGAGGAGGAAGTGGGGAAGAAGTGGAAAGTGCGAACTGGTCGTCGGTCTTTAAGTAACTGACCCACGACATCTCGTTTCGTGAAGTAAGCTTGTACCATGCTCCTCTTTGCTTCAAGAGTGAGCGTAGCAGAAGCTACAAAACCAAACTCCAAGCTTTCAGCACTCATGCCAAACCCATGCGTTCACGCGGTGTATGCGTCGGTCACGGCCACATACTAGTGCTTGTAGCTTCAGTTTCTCGCTCGTGCATAATGTGAAGCAAACCACAGCATGCATAGAAAATGTACACGAGAGATTCAAAAAAGGAAAGAAATTTTACAAAACAATCTTGACTGATGGCAGTTGAGATTGCTCAAACATGTAAGACTCTGGTCAAGCATGTTCAAAACCCTCTTGAGATGGTTTGTTCCAATACAACAGGATCTTATTACGTCCGCTTATTCTGGGTGCTGATATACAGTAAATAACTTTTCCATAGAGAAGTCAAGTTGTTTTTGTATTAAATCTACTACATGTAACTCAGTATATGGGTAATATTTCAAGTACCAATACCACTGTAAGCAGCCCTTTTTTAAAGGGAAAAATCTCTCAAGCAAGTTTACTATTTAGTAGCTCATCTTCTGACATTTCGATGTAGTAGTAAAAAAAAAACACATAGTATATTGAATACTTTTTTATTTTATTTTTTTCAGGAAGTGGGCTTTACTAGAGGGGTAGCCCTTTGTACACAGCTTACTTTATAAAAGCATTGTGGCTCGTAATTTGACGAAATAACCGCAACAGCTGTGTCTCTTTGTTCTGCAGATGTGGACGAATGCAGAACTCAGTATAGGATCTGCCACAACGGCAGGTGCCGCAACACCATTGGCAGCTTCCAGTGCCACTGTCAGGCTGGCTACCAGCTCAGCCCCGACGGTCGCAGCTGCGTAGGTGAGAACGGAAGGCACTGGTATCGAATATTGCGAATGATTACGAACCTATAAGCCAGTGAATCACAAATTCCACCAGACGTCTTAGATTTTTAGAAAAGTATGCAAATGTTTAGGGGGGGGGGGGGGGGGGGGGGGGAAGACCTAATTAATAGGGGTGTTTAAAAAAAAATGACGTACTCCCCAACAATTTTTTTTCAAAGTTAATAGCTAGGATATGTATGTAACAAAATTACTTTGTGAAAAAAAAAAAACAACTAAAAATGAGTTTTTTAACATAACTATTGCGCTAAAAATATATTTTTTTTCTGGGAAGTTTTGTTTTATTATGTACGTGTTCTATCTGAGCAATGAAAAAAATTAATCTTTTGGGGGAGTTTCTTGTCTATTTAAAATATTGAATGTTGAGTCGCTTGTATACTTCTTTTTTCATGGATAATCATTCAATGAGAATCATATCTCATGTTCTTGTTGGCGGTGCATGCAAATGTTTTATTCGTTTTTAGGATGTGACAAAGCCTGGACTATCATTTTCTGTGTATGGTGACTAGCTTTGCAATATCTTTATTTTTGCGCCGCTGAACTGGAGCACTGATCTCTATGACACTTGCTGGATCGCGCATCGCCGCTCCGCGACTGCGCCCACTGGACGGTCATCTTGCATGCATAATTTTTTCATTTTGCTAGCATTGCAGAGGCTGGCGGCAGCGTGCTAAAGACACGTTTTCTACTCGTTCGTCGTCATTTGCCGAAGAAGTTTTTAAAACCCTGTGAAAGCCGTGAGACTTGCCGTTGAGAACACGTGGAAATTTTTACGAAAGCGCAGTGCCGCAGGAAAAAGACACAACTCATTGAAAGCAAGCATAGTGTTCAAAGCATCTTTGGCACGCCAAAGTGCTGTGTCTCTGTGCCTTCGCACGATTGGGTACCGATCAAGAATCGACGACGCGCCAAAGTTTTGAAGATGTGTCGCGCGTAGATGTCTTTAATCATATACAGTCGACTCTCATTAATTCAAACTCGAGGGGGGCCGAAAATTTGTTTGAATAAAGCAAAGTTTGAATTATCAG
The DNA here is from genome assembly GCF_016920785.2 of Ixodes scapularis. Classification (NCBI taxonomy): domain Eukaryota; kingdom Metazoa; phylum Arthropoda; class Arachnida; order Ixodida; family Ixodidae; genus Ixodes; species Ixodes scapularis. The sequence goes on from NW_024609837.1 coordinate 60,679,332, forward strand.
GAGTTTCTTCCCATAGAGACGCATAGGATGGAACCTGCATGTTAGTTTGAATTATCCGAAAGTTTGAATTAAGAGAATTTGAATTAACGAGAGTCGACTGTATATATCAACCACGGAGTTCTGGATCGTTTAGCTGTTCCCATGAGTTGCTATCAATAAAGGGGGGAATCTGTACGTGCTCTTATGCGCAGTTAACCATGGCTATGTTCCAAATCTACTCTAATGGATCACATGGGAGCACGAATAGAGAAACACTGTGGAGCAAGGAGGGTTTTCGAAGGCAAAAGTAGAAGGTGGCGAGAATGAAAATCTTTGAAGCGCAAACCCCATATGGTCGCATGCAATCTGTTGACCAATCACAATTAGGCGAGTCACGCTCGAACGTCAAGTGCAATTAAGTAGGTTCATAATGAGCCAGCACTGATCAGTGATGAAGAGCTGTTGTGCGCAGTATTCTGTAAATCGTCTAACGACGAAAAACAGGCGTACCTTCTTCCCCTCTTCTGTTGCTGCTGGACGCAGGATCAAGCTCGTTTCTGGACCGCGAGTGCCGCAGGTTACAAATACAGTCGTTAGAGTAAAGTAAGACACTGATTCAGAGGCACATAAGGCTTCACGCACACTGCACTCGCAAAACACGTCCACACGGCGTCAATTCTTGATCGGTATCCAAGTGTGCGAAGGCACAGAGATGCAGCATTTCGGCGTGCCAAGGAAGCTTTGATCGTGCCGTGATACTGGCAAAACTTGCTTTCGACGAGTTGTGGCTTTTTCCTGCGGCACTGCACTTTCGTAAAAATTTCCACGTATTCTCAATGGCAAGTATCATTGCTTTCATAGGGTTTTAAAAAACTTCTTCGGCGAACGACGACGAATGAGTACAAAACGCGTCTTTAGCATGCTGCCGCCAGTCTCTGCAACGCTAGCGAAACGAAAAAAGTCTGCATGCAAGATGGCCGTTTGGTGACCACACCCAGGCTGCAGCGAACAAGCGGGGATGCGTGATCTAGCAATTGTCATAGAGATCAGTGAACTGGAGAGAGCACAGGCGCTGTCAGGCAACATTACTAGACCAAAGTCAGCTGACAAGCTGACTTTGGTCTAGTTTAATGACAAGCTTCATGTAAATTAAGCTTGGCATTGACAAGACATGTAAATGACAAGCTTCCTACACATTGTCTGTGTTTGGGGACTAGCTTTGCAATATCTTTATTTTTGCGCCATTGGACTGAAGAGAGGGCACAGGTGCCGTCGGGCAACGTTACTAGATCAAAGTTGGCTGACGAACTTCCTAAAACGCCTAGCCTGCTTAATGGACAGAGGCAGCCAAACCGGTGGAACGTTGGCTGTACGTTGCCTGCTGTGGACAGCGATTCTATCGTGGGTCTTTAGGGTAAACATAAAGTTTGTGCAAAAAGAGCGTCGTTCGAAAGTAGTCCTACTCTCTTGCCCACGGAGGCGTCGCCATCCGGCTTCCACACTCGCTCAAGCGCAGGCAAGAGGGAAAAAACTGTTTTAGAACGCCGCAGTTCCTTAGAGCTTGCCAACCGATAGATCTAAAAATGCTGCCGTTGGGCACCGTGCCTTTTTCTCCGCCCCCTCTGCAGACGACATCTGCGAAACAAGCAAAAAAATTCATTCACGAAATAGTTTTCTCTTTTAACATTGCAGACGTCAATGAGTGTGAGACAGAAGTCTGCAACAAGGGCTCCTGTCGCAATTCAGAGGGCTCCTTCGAATGCACCTGCCCCGAGGGATACCAACTGTCTCACGACGGGTGGGAGTGTGTTGGTGAGTCGTCACAAAGTGGCAAAATGTTTGTCATTATAGATAGTTTCCAAATGACTCACTAAATGGTGTCACTTTCCCGACGCGTGAAACACTGTCTAGGTGGCGCTACCCGCCACCCAATTTAAAGGGTTCAGCTCTATCTGTGCAGGAAACTTGCTTCTACCCCCCCCCCCCCCCCCAACTAGCTTTCCCCCATAAAACTTGGCACACACTCCTCTCGTATGGCATAGACTGCAGACGTTTGGAATTCCAGCACAAGTTAAATACTCAAGTGGAAGTATGCCCATGAGCAATAAGTGTGAATTAAGAGGTAAGGTGAGAAAAGCATCATTCTAAAATTTATCTCAAGGATATGTAATAAAAATGCAAACTTGAAAAGAACTGAAGATCCCCTCATCTTCAAATGGAAAGAGCATCAAACTTCTGGTCAAACATAAAGGATGAAAAATCTTGCCAGTAGAAAAACACACTAGCCATATTTCATTTGTCTGCTAGCCTGCTGCAGGGCTAGTAGTAAACACTATTAAATATATTAAGCAGATATGTAGATCAGAACAAGGTGCGAAGCAGCTAAAGCTGGTAGGAAGAACTTCAGAAGAAACCTCATGAAAATCTCACAGGTGGCAGACATTTTGCTCAGAGACTTGGCTTCTTCAGAGCCCTGAGGAAGCTATCTCTAGGCGGAATGTCGTCTGCCACTTTGAGGCTTCCAGGAGTTCCGAAGTTCGATCATTCAAACATATAAATAAGTGGGGCGATAAGTTACCGTGCTGATGCTGTTTAGAACGTCTCAACATGTCTCCCATTCTCCACATGCCTCCGTTCTCACGTCTTCCTGTCCCATACAGAACTTCCCCATACATCTTCTTGTCCCATTCAAAACCTCCCAAATTGGCCTCTTGTCTCCACATATCTCTCTGTACCATTCAGAATGTCCCCACATATCTCCCTGTCCTATCCAGAACGTCCCCACATGTCCTTCCATCCCGACATGTCTCACTCTCTCCACATATGGAAGCAAAAGTCCCCCTCTCTCCTCATATCCCATTTCCTCACGTCCCCTGTCCCCCCATGTCCCTTGTCCCCTCATGTCCCTTGTCCTCTCATGTCCCCTGACCCCACATGTTCCTCTGTCCCCACATGTCCTCACCATTCCCTCCATCCCCACGTGTCTGCCTGTTGCCACATGTTGCCCTATCCCCACAAGTCTCCTTGTACAGAAGCACATTCCCCCCTGTTCCCAGATGTCCCTTCGTCCTTGCACGTCCCCCTGACTCGGCACATTTGCAGATGTGGACGAGTGCCTGTCGATATCTCAGCTCTGTCTCGGCGGTGTCTGCGAAAACACCGAAGGCGGCTTCCGCTGCTCCTGCCCCCCTGGATTCAAGCTGTCGGCCGACGCGCGCGGATGCATAGGTCTGTGGTTGACAGATTTACGGAGGCACAACCTGCCGGGACTGACTTTGCAAGTGTGCTTCTTCGACCATTGCAGACCTCCGTCAGAAACAGTGCTTCCGGAGCTACCAGAGGGGCCAATGCAGCGACCCCCGACCTGGCAACACAACGCGAAATCAGTGCTGCTGCATGCAGGGATCGGCCGCCTGGGGTGACTCACCCTGCGAACGTTGCCCGGATCCAACCGAAAGTAAGGCGCATCTTCACGATTGGCTGATCACGATAGGCACATCTTTACTTTTGGTTAATCACTAGTATCAGCTTGTCAGAAGCAAGGTGTATCTTCGTGATTGGCTGGTCACTATCAGTTTGTCAGAAGGAAGGCATGTCCTCACGACTGGCTGGTAAGGATCAGCTTGTTAGAAGTGAGGCGATTCTTCACGATTGGCTGGGCATAATCGACTTGTCAGAAGTAAGGTGCGTCTTCGCAATTGGCTGGTCACAGAAGAAAACTTGTCAAAATTAATCTATGTCTTTGCTTGTCAGAAGAAAACTTGTCAGAAATAAGGCACCTCTTCACGATTGGCTGGTTGCAATCGGCTTGTCAGAAGTAAGGGGCATCTTTGCAATTGACTGGTCATGATCAGTTTGTAAAAAAAAATCTTGGAAGAAATATGGTGCATCTTCACAACTCGCTGGTTATGATCGGCTTATCAGAAGGACCTAGTGATTTAAAAAGTGTTATAGGTTTTACTGTCAAGACCGGTTATAATGAAGTCAATGAAAATCGGCAATCACTTCGCTATATCTGCTTCTTCGTTATATCTGAACTCTATTAAAGTAACACGCAAAAAAGAGATAGCACTGCCGTCACAGGCACATGTTTAGAGTGCCTGCACAAAATGGTCGAGGCTTCCCTGCACGCAGTCTTTGCTAGATCGGAGCTCTGATCAAGAAAAGATCTTTCGAGCTATGTACAGGCGGTCTCAACAGCTGTAACGGCCGCCGCGGTGGCCATTACAGCTGGCGGTGGACAGCATTTTTTACATTTATGTGCACTTCGTCCAAGATGGCACGCTTTTGTTTCAAGGAGATTGCCTTCGTCTTCCCCATCGAGGTGCTGGCAGTGCCGGGACTCTCCATCGTTGAGTGGCAATGATTTGCTGAATCGGTGCTTGAGCGAAGTTAATTTTTGCGCAGAGAGCGGCCACACCAACCAGCAATGCCGACAGGGAATCTGAAGTAAAGAAAGAAGCGCGCATGGCTTCAAGTTGGCTCCCAAGTTCGTGTTTCATTGGTACAGAAAGCCTAGATTGAAGAGAGGGGGCAACTACTCAATCTGGATCATGTGGTTTGTGTGCAGTGTTTGCAAAACAAGCTGCAGCCTGCAAGGAGTCAAGACTCAAAAGCGTTCACCGTCTGCAAGCATGGTTCCCTAGCCACTCTGGCCACATGCAACCTAATGCAGGCACACTTGCACCAATCTGCCAGGAGGCATCCACCACTATATTCGCGACTCCAGCGACCTATAGGGGGCGCCACCACCAAACAAACATGGCGGCTGAGTCCAGGTCGCGGCGGCTCGGCCGGGCCGCCTGAACAGGTGGCGCGTTCAATTTAACAGATTTTCTTTTGTTTAATGCCCAATTTTATAGGTATTTGAACTGAGACGGTTAAGTGTAGCCGGTACAGATAAACTTGCAAAGCATAGTTTTGTTTTGCCGGTGTTTTTTTGTTCTTTCCGTGTCAAACTTTCGTTTCGGAGATTTCGTTCAAAACCGAAACTATGGGCTCCAGAGAGCCGGTAATATACTAATCAGTTTTGATAATCTAAGGAAAGCGGCGATTACTATAGAATTGTTCCACAGAGAGTAACTTTTCAGTTAACTCGCATGCCTCGACCATGCGACTTATCTGTCCGCGAAATCGAGCTTTTGTGCGTATCCGCGTTGACGAAACAGCTCCAGTCGTCAGCTCGGCCAACAACACAGGCTACAGGAAAATTACGAAAATTAAGCAACCGCTTCTTGAGCCAAGGACCATGTTAGCCCCACTAAGCAGCTGATACTCGTATTTCAAATCAGGTTTTAGTAGCAGTCGAGAAGTCATTTTGACGGGCGGGTTATGTGTTATATTACGTACATGGTCCCACTAAAGCGATATTAGTATATCCTTCGGGTTGAAATATGAGCTTAGTTGACTAGCTGTTAGATGAGCTGCTGAATAAAAGTATATTTGACAGACGGAGACATACTACTTAAACTTAGCCAAATGGTTCTATAGCCGGCAGGACGGAGACAAACTGAAGAGAGTCTTCATTGAAGATCCACGCAGAACCTCTCTGCATTGAACTTTGCTTCGACCAATGTAGACGTATATTTCTACTGGCTTCGACGTCCTCGTAATATAAATATTGGAGGCGCGATAGGTCAAAATGCCGTGACAGCATCTAACGTTGCGAGACTTGTCTCCCACCTTTTGAAAACATATAATTTCCCTCATTCATCATTTGCAGCGAGCAAGTTTTCCTGAATCAAGTAATTGCGAAATCAGCCCAACTCCTTCAGTGTGATCCGGAGGCTTTTTCGGCGAAAAGCAGCCAAGATGAATAGCCAATGCACCGACCGGTGGCTCACACTTGAAGCTAACCGAACACAACCAAACTCGAGAAAAGCAGCTATCGAACCTTCCCATTCACTTGACTGCAACATTGATGTTCCCTCCAGTATCAGTTACCAAGCAGTCGTCACTTTGAATGATACTCGAGACAGACAAGAAATCAAAAAGTTTTTCCGTGATTCCTCCCCATCAAAAAATCGAAAGCACGCGACCGTGTGCTGTGGAGTAAACGGGCTTTCAAACACGTAATAGAAGAAAACAATCTACTGAGGCTTCACCACACTAATGATCACTCAGGCAAACTTAAGAAATATTCGGACCTTCGTCAATTTACATTGTTCGCCACCGCGCCGACAAGTTCTCCGCGAAAGCCACCAGAGACTCGGAGGGGCGCGGAGCGACCTGGACCGGCTGGTCCCCGGTTTTCCCGCTTGGCGGCGTCCGTTTTGCTGGAGTCGCGAATATTGCAAATGCTCTCCATGGTTGGAGTTCCTCCGCCTCTTAAATCTAGGCTTTCTCCGTCGGTATGTTGCTGCTAGTGCTCCGAACGCCCCTATCGGCATGCCACAACAGCTTCTATGCGTGCGATGCGGAAAAGCCGCTTCCCAGATGAGGAGCGGGGACCGGACGACGATGCAGACGCTGCCGCCAGCGGCCTTTGCGGCATCGTCTGTGGCCCGTTCTGGGTAGCTACTCGGCCGCAGCATTAAAGTGCACAGGTCTGCGACTTGGTACACTTTCCGAATTTGAATATTTTTTTTAAATTATTCCAAAATGTTTCTTTGCTATTACTGAGGCAGCTGCTCAATTTCATTCGCTAAAAACAGACAGAAATACATTAAAAAAAGTGCATACGAGAATGGGAAATGGTGATGGCTTTGCTGTAGCCGCTATTTTGTTATAACCGACTTTGGTTATGCTATAACCAGTCTGTTATAACATAACCGACTTTGTTTGTTATAATTGTTATAACCGACTCTCACACTTACAGGGCAAATCAGACAAGCAAGTCTATCTGCATTCTACAGATTCAAATACAGGTCTTGTTTCAATGGAAATGCAGGCTCAAAAGTGTCTTATTAAATGTGTCATGACATACACATGCTGGTCATGAAGCATGCAATTGCCCAAAATATGGACATCTTATGTAAGAGGGGAAATAATAGGGTATATCAATAATATTATGACTGGCTCTTGGTGTCTTCAGGCAATTGAAAAAAAAAAATTTCCATAATATAGATAAATAAACTCAGCCAAGTCAGAAACTTTGAAAAGATAATTCTACTAGCCATACATATTGAGCTGTCAAGCAGGTCATAGTGTCACGGGTGGTGACGGAGAAACAATAAATAAACAGGAAGAAATAAACGTTTAATGTGGCGAACTTGTGCCCAAAACAAAAGGGTACAAAAGATAATAACAGAGCGTCGCGGGCGTCGAAGTCGGTGTGGCAGCAGAGTTGAACGCTGGGGCAAGACTGACCCCGCTCGCCTTGCGGAATCCCTTATGTACCCTCGTGGGTTTCTGGATCGTTCGGCGTAGAAGGTTCGGCGCGTAGAACATTCTAACCTCGAATCAGCAAGATGGTTCTCGAATTCACCAGAACATCACATTACAGTGTCAACAAAAATGTGTCGCCGCGGCCAGGAATCGAACCCTGGCCTTCTGCGTGGAAGGCAAGCGCGATAACCGTTAGGCCACGCGCGCGCTGCCTACTTGACCAGCTGCGCGCGCGGCAATAGTAGATGTACAAAATACAATGCAGTTAGCACAAACAAGTGATAGCCAGTTTTCTTTATATTTTTTTTTGTGTTCCTTTTTTTAAATTGAAAGGCTGTCATTGAAATTACTGTTGTTGTGGGGTGCTAATTCTGAACCCTAACGAATGTGGTAAATTTTGGCTTTTATCAATAACGTTTCTGTATAAACTGTGAACAAGTGCCAATGCTTTGATCGGACTAACCATGTAGTGCAATGTTATCCTAAAATGAACGGCTCTGGTACCTTACATGATATTGATAAAAATTTTGAAAACAATGTGCTTAGTTCTGTTGATCTTTGTAAAGCAAACTCAGTTTCATAAGGATTGTTTACTTTCTTCGTTTTTTTTTATTCTACCAATAAAGGCACCTTTAGGCACATCTGCCAAGCTGGCCTTGGCTTTATCGAAGAGGACGGCATAACAATTGGTGAGAATGCAATCATCTTGTCTACTAGTGCCGGCAAACTTCCTGCTGAATATTAGCCTATTCATTTACATGAGGTCCTCTTCATCTGGCACCTATTGGGGCATTATGACAGAGTGGATTGGTTAGGAAACTAAAGAATGTATAGGATTAATATGCCATGAAAAATTATGTAGAGGGTGCCAAGTTTCAATCTCGAGCTGAACAAATAAAACCCGGTGAGCAACAGGATATAGTTTAGTCTTTAGATAGGTGAACCACTAGTGTTTAAAAAAATAGTGTGGCACCATTGAATATTTTTTTCTTCTAAATCATTGTCCGCTTGTAAAACGGGGTTGTTAAAACATGTTAAACTTAGGTTGCTTTTTGGGGGGATTAGTAACAGCTCATCTTTTGTTCTTGAAACACTGTTGTTGCACCTAATCATCTAGAGCAGTGGTTCTCAGTCAATAATGTTTTGAGACGCCTTCCGGATCAACAGAAGTGGTGGGGGACCCCATTAACCAGGAGGGAGGAGAGGGTAATGGACGATTACAATAACAAAAGTGTAAATTAAAGAAACTAAATGCATGCAAACCAGCAAACCAACTTTTAGGCTCTAAAACAGAGAATAATCTGCCCTTCTCACTCAGTGCAGACAGTTGGGTCTATGTGGCTTTGTAAAATCAGCCGGCATCAATAAAAAAAAAAAAAAATTTACTGCTCGGTTTGATTGACAGTCTAACTCTTCGGAGACCCCGAGAAGGTCTGCCCATCCCCATGGTTTGCAAAAATATGTACATTTTTGAAAGGCTTTTATCAAAATCCTGAGCATACAAGGATTTCGAGGAGCTGTACAAACCCTGAGCCTAACATTCTGACAGTTTCTACTTATTAGGTACATAGCATGCAAGTTTCACATTCCATCCACAGAGAAATTGAAAGCCAAGTGGTGTATCTTGGGCATGCGTCTTAATGCGGTAATGAACCATGCCCACCTCCCATCCGCTATCTGCAAACTTGCGTGCCATGTCATACGAGGATTAACTTGTGTCTCACAGACCACGAGGACAAACATAGCACAGCTCGTCTAAACTGGTTTTCATTCCCGGTGCAGATATCAACGAGTGCATGATGAGTCCCGACATCTGTCAGAATGGAGAATGCATCAACACAGACGGTTCCTACCGGTGCCAGTGCGAGCCCGGGTTCAAGCTTGACCCTTCGGGACACGTTTGCTTAGGTAAGCTCGTGCTCACTTGCAGCAGTAAGTCGCCTCATTATTCTCAGGTAGGAAGCCTTCACAAAATGCCTATGAACCAAGCCAGTTTGTACTGCCAAGCACTGTGGGTTATTTTATACCGTGAGAAATGAGTTATACTCACTCATTTCTCTAAGTGTCCATTGAACTGTATTGCATCAATAAGAACTTTTTAAAATAAGAATGATGATGATGATAATAATATTAATATGCACATTCTAACCCTCCAGGATCAAAATGTCTATAATAGTAAGATGACAACCTAAAAAACATACGTCAGAACAAATATTCAAAAAGCAAAAGAAAATCAAACTGAACTAGGAGATTAATATAATTTCAAGCCAATGTGCACAGTAATAAGGCAGAAACTGAAATCGACAAAAAACAGTTTAGCACTTTCCTGAGTCCCGTGAATAAGCTAATGTCACGAATATAAATAATAGCGGAAATAATAATATTAATAGATTTAAAATAACTTTGTTTTGCCCCAAACACACTGTGGGGAAACCAGAACGAAGAGCTGCAAATGCAGCTTAATGTCATCTTTTGTCTCAAGTTCTTGTTTTCAGTTCAACATCGGAGACGTTCAGTCCCGCTAGTGTTTCTGGCATTATTTCTCACAATGTCTTCAACGTTGCTTTTGAACCAGACGAAGACGAGTGTGCAGAGAAGAGGACAATATGCGGGAATGGAACCTGCTCGAACACGCTGGGAGGCTTCGAGTGCCATTGCGGCGAAGGATTCACACCCGGAATAAGAAATGTCTGCGAAGGTAATCCACTTCAGCGAAACTCTGAAGAGACTTCTAAAGCTCGAAAGTCAAAAGATGCGGCATTGCCATTACCAGGCACTATTGATCCTGCCCTTCAAATAGGTGCTCAAAGGTCCAAGTGCATCAGTAGTGCTAGAATTACTAAATAAGCTACGCTTCAAAGCCAGAACGCTTGAGCCACCTTTGTCTGCAGCCTATCTGATCTTATCTGCTTATCTTATCTCATCGGTAATGTTTGATGTTTTCGAATAAATCGGAAAAACTCCGAAGAACACCCGCCGGTAAAATTTTCCTTGATTCGGATTTATGTGATAAACTCCAAATTTCGATGCACCAATGTCATAAAGACGGGTATTTTACACTTAAAGGGGCCCTGCAAGTACTTTTTTACTGGTTTTTAGTTTGCACCAAACCTGAGCGCACTGATCGTAGTAACTTAATGTAACTTTTCTTTTCTTGAATTTCGCTTTATTTTAAAAGTTATAGGCAAATTAAGATTACAAAAAACAAGCAAAAAATAACCTCCCTCATGACGTCCTTGGTTGCTTCAGTGGCCGTGAACTAGAAAAGAGATAGTGAACTCAGCGAGCGCACACGGCTGCCGCACTCCCTGTCGACGGCGCGAGAGGGCGCCACTAAAGCGTGTTCTGGATAGGCTGCATACAGCGGGCAGCCAGAGCGGCTCTCATTGCATTTGCTGCGGGATAAAACACTAATTCAGCATGACACTTCATTGGCCACAAACGACAGCAAACACGCGATAAAAATCAGTTCAGAATGTGAGTCCCTTCGCGCTGCCGTACCGCGAAATAGCCAAAACGCAAGACAAAGCTACTCGCTGAAGGCCTTCGGAACGCTCAGAGCCGGTCGGATCCTCCAGTCCGTAAACGACCGCAGCGCCGTCACGTACATCCGGGACCTTACCGTTTTCGGTGCCTGATCCCACTACTCTTTTCTAGTATGCGCCGCCTTTTCCACCGCGTGGTGGCGGGTATGTCGACGGGTCATTTCTTGTTTCCGTACTTAATAAACTGCATTTGTTTCTTTTCTGATCTAAAAAACTGAACAAAAACTACTTTTATGAGTAATTGAAACGGTTCCGCCACTTACATTTTGTATTTCGACTAAAAAAAAAGCTTTTAGCGGCTCTGACCAGTAGTAAGCCCAGGACCAAAGACGTCACATTTTGCGCGCTTTCGGTACCGCGGGTCGCCCTCGTCGGTGGAGGAGGTTTCCGCGTCGTCCGGTTAAAATATAATGCACTGATATTTAGTTACTCTCTGCGTGCCCGCTGGCTTGCCCGAACCCCAAGAGACTTGGAAACTGCAAAAAAGGTAGACGCTTAAATATGATTGCAGGGCCCCTTTAAGGCTCCCAGGGTCGATGGTTTTGAGAAATATCACCCCAGTTTTCTTTCAAATCTCGGACCATTATCAAAAGGAATCTTGCTGCTTATCTCCTTGAGGTTCAATCAGGACAACAGGTCTTTTGGGTCATGACAGAAGCCATTGTTGCGGTCTCTAGTTTGGGCCATGCTATTTCTGCTCCTTAGAGGGAGGAGGGCGTTGTGTTTTTGTAACAATGAAAGCAGTGAACCATAGATTTCATAGAAAAGGGAAGAGTGGAAGCTTCTATGGAAGCTTCCACTCTTTCCTTTTCTGCTCCAGCCAGTGCAAGCCGGCTGGAGCAGAAAAGTGCCAGTGGAAGCTTCTATATTACACCCTTTACTGCTCCAGCCAGTGCAGCTGTGGGTAGGTTGATGGACAGGATGGAATGAATACGAGCTTCCCAGCGACTACCTCCGGGAGTTTGTGGATTTTAACGTTTCGACGTTTATCGAGGCAGATCTTTTTTTAAATCTTTGTCGTGGGACAAATTAGTATTGGCAATAGCAATGGCACCAATGCCAAATCCAGCTATAAAAATATTAATTGATACAAGCTCTTTTTTTTTTTAATCTAGCACACGTCTTCAAGCAAATAATTTTTTTTTAAATAAAGAACATTGCAAAATTAAGTCCTAAATTTCAAACAATTGAGAATAAAAAAAAAAAAAAACTCCAATGAACTCTGAATTTGCAGCAAAAAATAAACTCTGAAAGTATCCTTTGAATTTGACGAAAAATAAAATCTGAAAACTGGGAATCCTACTTATCAACTTATCTTATCTGCAGCTTATCTGAAAGACTGTGGCTTATCAGCCTATCTGTAGCTTATCTGATAAGACAAATTATCAGCTGTCTGAAATGTCAAAGTCCACGAAAAAGCAAAACAACACTCCTAAGTTCGGAAAGCCGCATTTTCAAACCAAAAGCAATCACCAGTCTAACCCGTCCTGCACTAAGCACCAAAATGGTGGCACTCACAAGAAAACCGAGGAATGAAGTAACTATACTCTAAGCATTACCTATCTAGCGGCTCTAGGTGACACTGCACATAACGCCGGGAGAAAGAAAATTAAATTTGTCATCTCTATACCTTGTTTTGCCTTAAGTACGGACAAAGCCGACACTACGGCCGACAGGACCAATCAGACAGCGTCAAAAGTGCAATGTTATGGTGTTTGTCTGCAGCTTAATTCGGTACAGAAAAGGCCCTGTGACCCACACTTTTTCGTGGTTGTATGTATTCATGCCTTCGACTACGGTCGGAATGATAATGAAACAAAGTATTTTTTTATTTTTTATTTATTGTGCCTACCAACAGCCTTTGGCCTATAACGGTAGTGCTCAAAAAATATTCAGAACACAGCGCTGCAAAAACATACTATAAAAAGAGTGAAATTCTCCTCTTGAACGACATGAGATGATCATTGCAAATGTCAACAAACAACATCCCAAGATGATTAAAGGGAAGATGGGGCACTTCTACATTTGAGAAAAAACGCTTGAATTGCGTTCATTTGGCCTTTAGAATAACAGATATCAAAATTATATTTCAATGCGACGCGCCGGAGAGCCACAAGAGCAATTTCAAAATAGGGCTGAAGCCCCGCCCCCCTAGCCTTGGGCAGCCAAAAGAGCCGTCGATGACGTCACGGACAGCGACAGTCTTTCGCGTTTTTCTCGCGTTTAACAATACTTACGCAGCAAATGGTTTGGGTATTCGGGTTCACGGGGTAGAAATACACTAGAATTCACTTCTAACTCATTTTTTCCAAGAAGCTCCGTAGCTTCCCTTTAAAGAACTTCTGAATGCAAACTAACGGGGACAGACCGTACATGCCAGTGCTGCAATCTATAGCAGATGGTCAATCAGCAGACGGGAGAAACGGTTAATTGGTGGTTGGGTAGCAAGAAAAGGGCAAGAGGGCACGCCTTTGGAACATTGCCACCGAGAGCCACACTTTGTCTTCTTTTCTAATATTATTTTCGCCAGAAGAAATAAGCGATAGGAAAGACAGCGAGCAAATAACTGGACTGCAAAGTCTGTACTCCTGAGCGGAAACCCTGAGCAAACGTAGGGTTGACCGAAATGCCTATGACATATCTTGACGTCTTGTTTTCTTGTTTCCACCTAGATCTCAACGAGTGTGTTCTGGGCATTGACGACTGCGCCTTCCGCTGCCTCAACACTGCTGGCTCGTTTCGCTGCACTTGCCCCTATGGCTACACTTTAGCGCCAGATGGAAAGCATTGCCAAGGTAAGTGTTCTCCAGACAGATCGTACTGTACAGCTACTTGTTCTCTCTGTAATAACACCTATTGTGCTATAAAGCTCCATATTCTATTGCAAAGCTGCTTGGCAAACAAATCGTAATGGTAAAATAAGACTCTTTTTAATCGCACTATAAAGTCAACTTCACGAATAACACTCTTTTCTGTTCTCTGCTACAGTTTGGCTAAGACAATATCCCAATCCCAATTTGGTTATTAAATGAAAATATGAAATGGTATTTTTTGTTTTTAGACTTCATGTTTTGATTTTCAGACATCTACCGTATTTTCCGGTGTATAAGACGCGGCTTTTTTCAAAAGTTCTTGCTGGTGCGTCTTATACAACGATGCGTCTTATACGCGAATTTTTTTTATTTTTTTTGCGAGTTCAGAAATTTGAAATTTACTCGGTTGATGTTCAAGCTTGTTTCACCAAAAACAAAATATCGCTACCGATCACGCGGTCGTAACACGGTGATACTTCAATACGGGGACCACCGCGTGCCACGTTTTAGGTGAACTCCAAGATTGCAGACATGCGGTCGTTGCGGATGCGGAGGTCCCAGGCGTAAGTAATGTGAAATGCCAACAGATGGCGACAATCACGCTTCTCGCCAAGACAAGCCAGGACAAGCCAGGACAAGCCGCCTCTCTTTTTCAGTCGCCATTTTCATCTTTGTTCGCTCTGCGTACATGCGTCGTCGTGTTTTCCTGCCATCTGCCCGGTCTTGCTACAATATGCCACCGCAGTCGCGCAAGAGCTACACAGCGAAGTTTAAATTATCTGCGGTCGAGTATGCTACCGAACACGGTAACCGGGCTGCAGGTCGCCGTTTCGACGTCACCGAGAAGATGATTCGCACATGGCGACAGTCGTCCACCAAACTACAGGCGATGAAAAGTGGAAAAAAGGCTGACCGCGGAAAGAAGGCGCGGTGGCCTGAACTTGAACGCAATGGTCGCGCAAGCGTGCTTAATTAGTTTCGTTAGCCTATGTGGATAAATTCGGGTGCGTCTTATACACGGGTGCGTCTTATATACCAACTTTTTCAATGAAAGCCTGCATATAGGGTGGGTGCGTCTTATACAAAGGTGCGTCTTATACACCGGAAAATACGGTATTCCCAAATACTTAAAGATCATTCCCAGATACTAGCAATTATAAAAATGTGCTAGTATGCTAGCGGCCATGGTGGCCTTTCAGTAGCCCTTTTCAAGCTTCTAGTGTGCTTTTTTAGATGCCAGTCATGAAACCAGAGCCCTAAATTATCTATGCGTGGCAAAGTAGAATAAATAAAACATATAAAACTAAACCAATTCTTTGTTTTGTTTTCAGATTTGGACGAGTGCGCATCTGGAGATCACGGCTGTCGCTATGCTTGCAAAAACCTTGTGGGGACGTTTCAGTGCATATGTCCCGATGGCATGAGATCAACTGGCCGCGGAGACGACTGCACAGGTATAGATTAAATAAGCACACTACTATAAACCATGATGTAATTACTAGGGGTTTTTTCCCATTAAAAGATCAGTATCAGAACAGTAGCTCTACTGCAACAGGAGTTTGTGAATAATAAGCTGATTGCAGTTATTTCCTTAGCTTTTGCCAGACCAGGGTCCAGTAAAGATAAGAATACTGTAAAACCCTTTAATTTTGCGGCCCCTAATTTTTGCGAATCGGTCACGGAGGACATAATTGCGGCCACTAGATTTTGTGAATTCCAGACTCCTGCATTGAAACTCTTAAAGAGACACTGACACACCCCCACATTAATTTTTTTATTTTCTGCCAGGCGATTTATTATGGTGTCGGAGGACTACTGGCAATATTTTGCTACAGCGTCGCATATATTTTTAATAAAGTAAAAAAACGCAACGGCTCGGAACCGAAACTGGACTTGGGAGGAAGAACAAATATAGGGGAGAGAGGTGGCAGAAGTCACATGGCTGTGATACTTTTTTCTCCCCCAAACAACACATTTGCAACTTTTTAGAAGCCACAAAAAATGGGTATCATATTTCTTTCTATTTTTAATATTGTTTGTGTGTCTTCGGTGACCTACGACTTTGATTATATTTGGCGGTTGTGTCTAAATCTCAGAAAACGGCACATGGCCACAAAGAAGAGAGTGAGCGCGACTCAAACCAGCCAGTTCTCGATCGGCTGTTTTCGGTCGGAAAGAAATTGAATTTCGAGCCGAGGATTCTTTTCTGGGTAGTTGGGCTCTCACGTGCAATGTAAAAATAAAAACCTTGGCAAGCATAAATACCCTGTCAGTGTCCCTTTAAGGACCGAAATTTTCGCATGCTCTTAAATTTTGCAAAATTTGTGTAAATTAAGGGCTTACAAACATTAAGGGTTTTACAGTATATAATAATTCGGTTAATATAATGTTTGCATATTATATCCATAGGGATTTTGACAGATACTGTAGTGCTTAGTCTGGCATGGCCTTTCCCAATCATTTTCCAAACATCATTAGAGGGGCGAGAAGGTTAAACTAATTGTGTGTACTTGATACGGTTATACTCATTGGTGCCTTACTAGCTACTGCACGACATCACTGACGTCTGAAACTCTACGAGATTGCATAGTATTTACTTAGCGAAAATGACTAAAGTAGACAGGCAAACATTCGCTATTGACAAATTACAATGTCTAGAATAATCTGATTCAGTTGATTGGTGCTTTAATGACGACCATCACTAAATAACCACTTTAGTAACTACTTATGCTGTCACTGCAACAGATGTTGAATTCAGCTGTTTGTAGCGATGCAGCAAACGATACAGATTCGCGTGAATGGCTTTGGAATAAAGCCCAGGATGCCGAGACATGTTTGCACCGCATTCACCTCTGAAAGCCTGTATACACGCAATAGTGTCTCGTTCATGAATCATTCGCTTTTGAAAAGTGGCCTGCTGTAAACTGCCGATAGTTATTTGAGCAATCCCCTTCACTGCAGACATTAACGAGTGTCAAGAAAATCCCGACATCTGCCAGAACGGAGAGTGCATCAACACGCACGGGGGTTATCGCTGTCGCTGCTACCACGGCTTTGAGCCTAGCAGCAACGGAAAGCAGTGTTTAGGTGAGTACGCCCTTGCTCCTGTCTCCGCACCAATACGTAAAAAGAAAACAAATAAAATAGCGCAAAAAGAAGAAAAAAAAGACACGACAGGGCACGTGAGCACCGTCCGTCCTCACGGAGCGCTTTGCTGGGGCGCTTTGCCGTGCACCGTAATGAATGTGGCCATACTCTGCAGTTTAATAACATTAGAATATTGGACAAGCATCCAAATAAGACCGCTAGAGAAATTCACGAAGCGTATTTCCAATGGTGAATTTTCACCGATTAATCAGTCAGTCACATTCCTTTGATGGTTTGAAAAAGGGATGCCCCGTCTCGTTTCCTTTGTTTCTTCTTCTTTTGTGTCGATGCATTTTTTATTTATTTATGAACAGCGTTTGGAAAGAAAATAGCAGTTGAGAATCAGCGGGGGAATCGGTGGTCGGAGCACGTGTAGCGAAAGCTCGCGCTGCAGAACCCAGAGATCTTGAGTTTAAAAGCAGTAGACGGAACATCTCACAACATTGGACGCAGTGTTTCAATCGACCCTGGAAAGCCTCCGAAAAAAGTGTTGACCTAAGTTTGTTTGAGTCGTGTAGTTTACCAAACTTGCCCCATGCAAACAAACTCAGTTACACAAACTGGGGTTTGTGACCACATGCAAACCGTCCTGGGAAACACAACTGTTGTTAGATACACGCAGATAACAGAAATTACTTCTATGCATCACCTTATATGTTTACGCTATCAAAACATTCAGCTTTGATATTGTATGAAGTCTAAATTATGATTAAAGTTATAGTTTCTCACTCGAATAAATTTTCATAAAATACTAAAATTGGTGATCACGTCTTCACACTAACAGGATTTCACCTTGACGAATACATGGGCATTACCTATCATCATACATGCAGTAGTCATACGAAAAGCTCCTGTAGTTTCCAACACCTTTTGTAAAGTTGCCGACAGATATGCTCTTTCATTAGAATGCAATGCTGTCAAAGGTGCTGGCATGAGCCCGCGTTTTGGTTTGTTTGATAGGCACAAGCTCCCGTGCAAATGGGGCGCTACATTGAGCCATGCGTTTGTGCCAGTAGCTTTAACAACGTTGCACGCTAAGTATGAAATGGTGTATCGTGCTCATTGTGAATGGCAAGCAGGTGAATATCAGGGATAAAGAGATCATTGTACAGAGGAGCTACAATGAATCCTAGCGCCGTAAAACAAACCGGGGAAAAATTGCGACATGCACACGAAAAGCTCAATCTTTGACACTGAATGTGCATTTAGGCGGTGGAGTTTAGCTTGTGAAATTTCAAGGCATAGTAGCTCCCTTCCTGTGAGACAGGACACCAACAAGCTATTGAAACATTTCTAACTCGATCGTCTGTGAATTTGTCCAACCTTTGTTGTTGCTGTCATGTTTCACAGGAAAGGAGCTACTTTTTGGAATTTCACGAGGTGAAATCCACCTCCTACACTCCGTGTCGCTGGTTGTGTGCAGTGCGGGGGAAGACAACGCAGGGCTAAGAGAAAAAGGGCGAGCACTGGGAAGGCAAATGGGAGAGGAGGGCAATGGAGGGCGAGGGGAGAAAGAGAGAGCACTACAAATGTAAGAGAGGAGAGGAGGTCTCTCCTCCTCCCCAGCCTTCCTAGCGCTCGCCCTGTCTTCCCTTGCCTGGCACTGCCATCACCCGTAATGCACGCAACTAGTAACGCAGAGTAGAAGTGCACGTTCGGCGAAAGTTTTAGCATCTTCCTGTGCAGGCGTCGATTTTTCTTGTTCATCTTACGGCGTTAGGATCCGTTCTGGCCACCCTGTACATTTCCAAGTTGTCATTTCAGCAGCGTCTCGCACCTGCGATTCACGAAGACGTTCTGTGTTGCACCTTTCTTGCTCTACTTGCAGACAACAGACTTGGAACCTGCTACCAAACAGCAAGCTCGTGCCCCAACTCAAACGGCCAGCTGGGTCTGACGTCGCGCGACGAATGCTGCTGCAGCGTCGGCATAGTCTGGGGCTCTCACTGTGAAGCGTGTCCGCAGCGGAACACGCGTCAGTTCCTTGTTCCGAATTGCGCAAACTTACTTGTTTTATTGTCCTTGGTTCGAATGTTTTAATGCTCAAGAACGTGTCCTTATCTTTACAGAAGAGTTTAACTCGCTATGCGAACTCGGCACGGGATTCAACAAGGACGGGCAAGGTATGGTGTTTGCCGTCTTGCAATGACCACTCTACAAAAACACAAGAAATTAAAGGGATCTGTAGAGGTGTGCAAATATATAAATCTTTCGAAGTGAAGCGAATAAAATAATAAGGGTTATGAATCAGATCAAATAGAATATTTTCGAATAAGAAAATTTTTGAAAACAAATATTTTCTATCTGATGTGAAATAAACAAAAATGCTCAATCAAAACACAACTGGATTTTTTTTTTTTTCAGCTATCATTTATAAAAACGTTACCTTTATTGCAACAAAAAAAATGTCACACATGTGACTAATAAAAAGCAGATGAAATAAAAGGTCAGTCAGTAAAACACCATTCAAGGAGTGAAGTTACAGAACGTAAATGGAAGTAAACAAGCAGAGGCGGGTCGGAAAGTGAGCGAAAGTACACAAGAGATGGAGGGTTGGCAAGCCACAATACAAAGTCGAAGATCGCGTCGTGCAGCTGCACCTATTTTGTGCAACCTCTTTTTACGCCAAAGTTGAAGATTGTGTCACGCAGCTGCACCGACTTTGTGCAATCTCTTTTTACGCGGGTGAACACAACCACGGGAACGCAAACGGAGGTACACAAGCGGAGGTGGGTCAGCAGGCCGCAACAGAGTTGGAGATTACGCCACACGCAGCCGCACTGACCTTGGGCAATTTCCTTCCGTGTGCAATAGTTCTGCCGAGAGACAGCACCACAAAGAAGCAGTAAATTAAGAATACGGCTCTTCTTTGGCAGAGGGAGCAAGTTTGTCACTGTTACCAGTGAAAACTGGTAGAAATAAATAACAAAAGGAATACTGGAAAACTTATGAACCGGAAAATCAAGCGCAAAATAACACGAGCCAGCGATCGCGGATAGCCGAGATCAGCCATAAATCCATATCCAAATCCATAGCACCTTGGCTACTCTATTGACTGTAGGAAGGACTGCAGTGAGTGTGGTTCGTGGCGTTTGTGCTTATGACGATGCACATGCCGCTGCAAATCGTAGTTCTTCATAAAATCTATCGCAGCGTTCACGCCACGACCACTTCGCCAACTCCACAATCCAGACATCGTGACACGCGAAGGACAGATCGCACACCGCGTGCAAATAACTTTCCAGTGCATCATACAAAAAGAAAAAGAAAGGCACTTAGGTTGGCCTTTTGGGTTTGCCAAGCTCAAAACCACACTCCGCAGTCCAAAAACAAAACGGGGAACTCGACCGGCGGTTGACACTAATCAGCGAGTTCCTCGTTATTCGTAGTTTTCGAATATTTGAAGAACTCTACTTCAAAGAGCGAAAGTGTGAAGCGAATCGGATTGAACAGCAAGCATTATTCGAGAAGTATTTGAAGTTTTGAATATTTGCACACCCCTAATGGATGGCATTTATAGGGCTAGCTCTTGAAAATTTTGTGTCTGCAGACGTAGCTTGAATCGCACCGCAGTGTCATGTGATACTGCGATAGCTTTTTGTATATTCACAAAGCCCTAGCAGTGTGCCCTTTGGTGTCCTCCTTACTGCGAGTGCAAGAGGAGGAGCGCAAACCCCACCACACTCCTCGGCCTTTCCCAAAGGCATTTCGAATGCTACGCATCTGGAATGCCTTTGGAAAACTCTGAAGAGACAGTCGATTTTTTTGGCCTTCTACTTCTGCAAATGACTGCGAGAGACAATCGTGAATCTTAATTTTATGCCGTGGACCCTCGAGTAACCTATTGCCTTGGTGGGTACGAAGCTGATCCAAACGGCACTGATGCAGATGTCAACGAATGCGAGACCTTGCCGCACCTGTGCAACAACGGGCGCTGCATCAACACACAGGGCTCGTACCGCTGTCTCTGCAACCGGGGGTACAAGACGGACCCCACGGGGACACGCTGTGTCGGTGAGCACAGAACCAAATTTTCACGAATTTTAGGAAAATTATGTTCTACGGCATCGCCGTTTGTTCAGAACGATTCCACCAATTTCAAAGAAAGGTTTTTCAAAAGATCATCTGTAGTATTAGTACTGGTACTGCAGGAGAGCTTGGTGGTAACAGACAACTCTCTTGTGCGAAATCTGTGACGACCGATGCTATGCCTAACGGCTTGCCTATCATAGCTATGCCTAATAGCTTGATATCGGGTGACGCGAGCCAACATTACTAGATACAGACAGTCGTACAACTTCACATAGAGTCACACGCTGGTTTGGGGAACACTTTTGGGGGTATGCAGATGTCAACGAGTGTGAGCTCCCGGTTTCACCGTGCAAGTCCAAGTGTCTCAACACAGAGGGCAGCTACATCTGTTCCTGCGATGACGGCTATGTCCTAGCAGAAGACAAAGTCTCCTGCAAAGGTGAAATAGTTTATCCGCAAGTTTCGAAACACTAATGCTAACAGGGTGTTTTAGTAGATAATTCCAATATTTCCGACAATGATACCTGATGCTCCAATAGATTGCGCATGCGTCGTATCATTATTGCATATCATTATCGAAGGTATCAAAGTAATCTAATAAAACTTTTTAATAGGGGCTGTCCATATAGTTACTGCTCTACTAGATCAGTAATTAAAAAAAAAGATGGCCAGAGGGAAGCATTGGGCTCGCCACACCAGGAAAGTGTGAATACATATTGCATAGATCTAGTTCTAGTTCGTCCTCAACTTAGCCAGAATGTAAATGAAAGAGTGCACCAGGTCTCAGACTATTATGAGACTAGGATAAACAACTCTGTGAGGACGTATTTCCTGGGTCTTTCTTTTTCAACTGAAAACAATTTCATAATGAACAGGACTCTTGAGGTAATGGAATTCCCTCAGGCAAAGTTACTGACCGCCATAGACGTAAAGGCACGAGTGTGACATGATAGTGGTCACTGATAAAGTGCAAACGGCAGGGAGGAACCTCAGTTGGGAGGAACCTCAGTTGTCCCACCTCCAGTGCGAGCTTCCTACCTTCGACAGTGCTTCGGCGTCTTATGCACCTCGAACGCTCACGAGGAGCTGAAGCACAGTGGAAGGCATAAAGCGCATGCTGAAGGACGGGCGTTTGAAAAGCCATTCTCGTTGTGCCGGCGACCATGGCAAGCTAATTATCTATAATTCGTTCACTAACTTTCTCTATAATTGCCTCGGCTAGCACAACTATTGTGGAAAGTTAAGGCTGACGAGGGCTTGCCATGCAGAAACACTAGGGGTTACTGCGAAAGCGGCTTATCAGTCGACGCGAGCCGATCCGATAGGGGTACGATACGTCTGAACCCGTCCAGACCCAAGCAGTGTCATTTCTGGGGACATTGCTGTGTTGATGCAGCAAGCACATTTTGCAAATTTCGCAAGTAGGCATCAAGTTCAAAGAGGTTCGTGCTGGATGCATTTTCAGATGTGGACGAGTGCGCGACGGACAGACACAACTGCGAGCACTCGTGCATCAACACTCAGGGAAGCTACCGATGCTCCTGCAAAGACGGCTACAACGTACTCGAGAGCCAGTGCTTGGGTAGGTCTCCAACCAATGCAAGACCTTAATGAATAGAGCTTTTGCTAAATACTCAAGCACCAGAGAGCACACTGCGAGTGAAGTCGCACGGATGGCACGTGCTGGTCTCTGCAGCAGTAACTGTTCCAAAGCCAGAACATAAAACAAACGACGCTTTGCACGTGCGTTCTATGACGCCTTATTTGCTTCAAACCTTCTATAGAGTAGGCGAGCACGTGCGGTGCATGTACGTACATTCCCAGCATTCTCCTTGGTACTTGGGTAATTTGGCAGAAGGACTATTTACCTTACTGTGCCGAACTCTCTTTATGCGACAGACGTCAACGAGTGCCGTGAGCAACCGCACCTCTGCGCTCCGAGCGGAACGTGTACCAACATGCCGGGAAGTTACAGGTGCAATTGCCCCCGTGGCTACATCACGGATGCTTCGGGGCAGTCTTGCAAGGGTAGGCGTATCTTCCAGATCTGATGTCTTTTTCTAGCCACTGGTATTCATGGCACCCCTTTTCTTTGATGAATCAAATATGTCAGGCTTAGTGAAACACATCCTGCGAGTTGTGCCCTGTTGCAGTTGTTGTGTTCTTCCCCAGCTTATGCTACTTTGGGTTGTTTTATTGAACGCTTTTGTTGGCTGCTGTGTAATGAAATTAAGGGGGGGGAATATTTTGTAATAACCTCTGTTATAGACCTTTTCCAAAAGCATATTTTTCAACTTGCACTGTGGTTAATTCATCCCGTGTCGGTAACACTGCAAAAACTGCTTCCAATAATCAAAACTCAATCGAAAGAACATATCGGCAGAGTCAAAAACCGATAAATCACTCGCAGTTAAAGGGATTGTGAACTGGAATTTGGATTTTAGAAAACAATGCAGGAACTGTAGGCAGGACGCTACAATCCCTACAACACCACTCGTAAGGTGATAGCTCGAATGGACGGCCGTATTTTTGGAAAAAGAGGACGAGATTGAACGAGGCCGACGAGGCACGTGACGTAGAGATATCCTGTTTCCTCCTCTCTTCGCTTTGCCTCCTCAAGGCGGCGAGGAGGAAAAAACGAGGCCGTTCACTCTCCTTCTCGGAGAAACAAGACGTAAACATATCTGTCAAATGCGCCTCCTTTTTTGAAAAAAAACAAAAACAAAAAAAAAAAAGGGTCATCCATTTGAGATATCGCTGTATGAGTGATGTTTTGGTGTTTGTAGCGTCCCGTTGCACGATCTAGCCGCCGTGTTTTGTGGAATCCAGATTTCGGTTCAGCATCCCTTTAAACAGAGTCGACGATTAGAAAAAAAAAATGTTTTGGGTGATTGCAGAACTAACATTAGCAGCACCTATGCAAATACTCTAGATTGCACTCATGATTGTCTCTTTTTCCGTCTTTATCTCTAGCCATATTTCACAACTGGTCAAATTAGGCTGAAAAATAGAATCTAGCTCGCACAAAATATTTTTGTGCTCTGTGACACAAACTGTCACAAAGAAACTTACAATCAAGGCAGTCACAGAAAGAGCTTTCCCAGAGTACAAATGTCAGCAGCTAAGGCCTCTTTCTCTCTTCCAAGACACGGATGAATGTGCGGATCCGAGCAGGTGTCCGCACGGTTGTGAGAATCTCGAAGGCTCGTACCGCTGCACATGCCCACCAGGGTTCAAGCAGCACCCCTACTGGAACCAGTGTCTGGGTCAGTGTTCAAGCTCACCCTCTTTTTTTTTACGGTCGCCATTTCTTCTTTTTTTTATTTAGTCACCGATTCGCTTTAAAACTGGCTCGACACGCCTCTAGATACAGCCGAACTTGTGCCCCAAAACGTCGTGCCAAAGAAATATTTTTCTTACAATTTTGGTCCTTGCCGTTTTTTTTTCACAACTAAAAATCTCTACTGGCAACACTGAAGAAAAAAAACGCCAGTGGCAGGCTAAGGTTCACTTTTTTAGTAGAACTTGTTTCCGATGAATTACGAGAAGTTTGATCATGTGAAATTACTGCTGTGGGGGCTCACTCCAGCATTAGCTCAGCAGCGCAAAACAAATGTGCAACCGTCCGTTTTCTGGACTGCCTGCTTGACCTGCAAGCCTGCCTGCCAGTGGCATTCCGCCACTGGAAAGCGCGGGAAAATCTGAATGTTGATTTTGCATTGCTTTCATTTGCTGTTTTATTGATTACTTAAGAACTCAAAAATACCCAAGAGCCTGTTGGAAAGACCAATACCCGAGTATTCAGATTTAGTTAGTTTGGTAAGCTAAAGAAGCCGGCAGAGTACCCCCTTCAATTGCAAAACCTTTACGAGTGAAATACACAAGCTTGCTTTCTTCCCACCATGACCAAGCGAGACATCGCACATACCCTAACAATGGGATTACTCAAAATCAGTATTTCCTTGTTAAGTACAGTCGGTAAACTTGGGAGTAGTATCAAGTGGGGTCAGTGTAGAGAGAGAAAGTATACTGGGACAACCACACTAGCAGGGGTGGAACTCATGAAATGTACTTGGGGGCAGCCACGGGAGCAGCTGAAACAGCTGTTTTGGAGCAGGTTGGGAGCAGCTAAAACTACGTTCTGGAGCAGGCTAGGAGCAGCTCAGATCAGTTTTCATTGCACTTCAGCTTGCGTCTTAGACACGCACGGGAGCAATTTCAATCGTACTTAGCAGAACAGATGAACATGAATGGTTAGGGACCTAGGTACTAGATGGGATAACAGCGTAACAGATGCGAAAACTTGAAACTTTGTGAGTCTTAATGAGAATCAAAAAGCCAGTACCCTGTTTCTCAAGATAGCGTCCTTGATATTTTCCGAGCGGCTTTCAGCTGCTCAAAATGCAAACCAGCACTGCTTATCGCACAACCCACACGTGCTCGACATAGTAATTATATGTGCGAACCCCGTGACGTGCGCAAGCAATGGACGTGCAGTTGCACGGAGGAACAGGGCAACAAATTTCGCGTTTATCCTATTGTGCAACTCGATTACGAAGCAGCAGACTACGATTAACGAAGTTATCGTATTTGAAGCGATAAGCAGGAGCAAGGTTAAAGTACGCCGAGCAGATCTATCACTCGCAAAAGAGCTGCTGGCCGGAAAGCTTTCGGATCGGACCGCGTTTCAGTTCAATCAAATCACGATTTATCTTGCGAGAATGCGGTTCCAACTTCTAACGATGAAACACTAAAAGGAATATCTTGCTCATTTGTTTTCAACTGGCTGACGTCCGGATACCGGGCCGCAGAGCCTCAGGCAATCTGACGCTTAACGACTCGACCTCACCTCAGCCGACTTGCTTAACCGTTAATTATGGTTGAAGAATAACAATCCAGTCGCAGGTGGTGTGGCGCGTAGAATCCGAGTTTTTTCGCGCGCTTCCGACTCGGGATACACAGGGAGAATAAACAGAACAAAGGATTGCAAGGCCGACCAGGCTGAACGCGCTCCCCCATTGTTGCCAATCGAGTCAATAAAACCGAAACCAAGACAAAATAAAAAGTTTCTTGGCGCACGTTTTGCGATCTGGCGCATAATGGCGCGAGGTATTGGCTTTGGCGCAGTTTATGCAACATGGCGCAGGATGGCGCAGACATATGCGTCTGGCGCAAAATGGCGCAAATGGCGCAGCCGTTCCACCCCTGCACTAGGGTCCACACCACAATTAGACAGATGTGACCAAACGGTTTGGCTTCATGCAGCTTGATAATGTGCAGGGTTTCCCAAAGCATCATCATTGGGAATTACAAACTAGTTACCGCTTGCTCAAAGTGTGCATATCAATCTAAAACTGTGCCTCCCTCCTCGTGGTACATTATACATCACACGACTGAACAGTACTTTACTATGATATTCAAAAAAGCTTTTACTATAAGCACGCTTCTCAGCGTAGGAACAAGCAGCTATGTGGCAGAGTACCAGGTACTGTTGGATGCAAGTTTTCTCTGCCATTTCGTGGAGAGGTACCCTCCCATGAACACAGTATGGGACCCTTATTGTAACACAGTCCCTAGGGTTGTCTGATCACATCTCCTTATTACTACGGGTGTGCTAATAGTGGCTTAAATCGAATAGCGCAATGTCATTCCTAGTTTCAAGACTGTAAAAAGAGCCAACATGCCGTGTCCCCCTTGCATTGCAAAAGTTACAAATGACCACGTATTCAATCCGATTCACTATTCGTACTCCCTTACTTATTACACAGGTCCCCACACCAAGATAGGCCCTAAAGAGAAACCATAAATGCCACAAGCGGGAGACTGCGCAATTTTACGATTTGCCCGTTAATAGTATGTCACTGCTCTCTTGCAGACGACAACGAATGTCTGTCGCAGCCGTGTGGAACGGCAAACTGCGTCAACACTGTGGGCAGCTACTCGTGCAACTGCCCCAATGGATTCAGTTTCGACGAGATCATGACCAGCTGTGTCGGTAATTGGGCTTCTCTTTCAAACCGGACAGAAAGCTGAAATGCGGGCGAGCCGGTAAAAACTAGGCCTACTGCCAGCACAGAGCATGGGCAGATGGGCAACAGAGGTCAGCTTGTATGTGCGTCCTGTCCCCCGACCCTGCTTCAACTTAGCCTCCAGTTCTGTCAGTTTTGTTTTATAGGCTTGCCTACTTGAACAGTTTCTGCAATCCTTAATGACGGCTTCATATTAAGGTGAAATGCCGAGCATGAGCTCGTGTCATAATAGTCCCCATAACGTGCGTGAGCTAGTGCAAAGCGGTGAAACCCACCATCTGCATTTCTGCTGTCAGCCCTAAGAGGTGCCCATCCACCAGTTTTTCAACATTACGACTATCTCCAAATTTTGAATGGGCGCTTCTGTGGTCGGTATGCTTAGTTCAATATACGACGTCCCCTTCCACAATATCAGCCTGTACAAATCAAATGAAGTTTATAGCTTTGAATCCAATTCAAAGGTGAATTATAATACAATTGCAGCATTCTAATGTAACTTCAGTATGTTGAAACAACCACATCAAAACACAAATTATTCAGTTAAAAATGTGTCACAGAAGAGCATGTCAAGTGTCAGAAATGGAGTTAGCGGATATCTTTCTTTTCATCCTGTTCAAAAGCTTTAAGCACAATGCCGATTTTCAGTAGCACAGAATGGCAATTCATAAATCCTGTGCCACCCTAAAAACATATAACGAAATATAATTTTTGGAGAATGCTCGCTCTGCAAATTTTGACGTGAAAATAGCGAGAGCTTACGAAAAATTAGACTCTCAAATTATACTTCTTTGGCGACTCCACTCTCATCTCTCTCTATCGCTGACATCCAGAACTCCAGGCTTGGTGCAACTTTCGAAATATTGAGTCCATGAAAATGAGCTTGTAAGAGCACTCCGCGAATCAAATAGAGACGTTGATGGCTGACACTTGTCTGCAACCTTGGCCCCGTGCTCTGAACAGGAGGCAGTGGATGCTCCAACAGCCCGTGCCTCTTCGAGTGCATGCCCACCGGATCTGGAGGCTTCCTCTGCAGCTGCCCGGAAGGATACCAGCGCATTGGACAAGGGTACTGTAGCCAAGTCAGACCCGTTGCACGAATGTCTAGACGGCGGGGAATTGGTCCGCATCCACGTGGTGCCTCACGTCTCTGTTCTCGATCGATCTGACCGGTGCGGTATGACTGCCAACCTCGGGTCTTTAATGTGCATCACGGGTTCCGGCGGAACTCGTTCTCGACTGCGCTCGCTCTGGTCCAACACCCGCCCATGTAAAAACCAAACAAGGGTGGGAACTAAACTGCCATGTTTTCCAGTGTACAAGTCACATTTTGTTTTTTTTACCTCCGTCGGCGCATTTTATACAGCGGTGAGACATATACCCACCTTTCTACATGTATGCACCTGCACTGCAAGCTTTCTTGCCACGAGGGTTACATTTCTCGTTCGGTTTGTTAACGAGAATGTTGAAACTCTCTCGCTTGCACGTGTATTGTGATCGTAACACACGTATGCAAGCTTTCAATGCAGTTTCACCATCCCGGTTGCTGGTACAAATATATAGGTGCGACTTATACACAAGCTTTTTCCTGAATACAGCCGTTTATAGGACGGTGTGACTTATACAAGAGTATGTCTTATAGCCCGGAAAATATGGTACAACCAAGTCAGCATATCAGCTGTGACAAGTGTCACACCGAAGAGACAAAAAAAAAAAAATAAAGAAATGGAGTCCAAAATTAGAAGTTAATTCTGTTTGTCTCCTTCTGCCACCAGGCACTGTCTCTCCACGCATCCCGAGAGTTCAACCCTGGGTCCTGGAAAGGGCGTGCCGGGGGACGTGGGGATACCCGCCTACGATGTTGGCAACGCCGGGCCCCAGGACCCCGACAAGGTCATCTCGACCGAAGGATGCTACTCCTGCAAGCTCAACGGCGGGAGCGTACAGCGCGCGCGGAGGGGACTCAACAATGGAACGTCGTCTCGGAGGCTCACCCGGAGGTCTACTCAGAAGAAGGTGAATTGCCGTAGGAAAACACAAGCCGAAAAAAAACGGGGTCGCCGAAATCGGGATGAGCTGCCGTCAAGCTGTACTTTAAAGGAGCTGTGCAACAATTTCAGGGCTTTGATTAAATTATTGTGGAAGTTGATGCCTGACACTTCTGAAGTGAACTACAGAAAACAGATATTGTTTGGATACCCTAGTTTTTAGTTAAAAAAATGAAAAAGATCCAGGTTTTTGCCGCCTCTCAACTCGTACCTTGTCTTCCGAGTCACGTGCGCAGTGACGTTGCTGGGGTAGGCGCGGGGTTCCGGAAAAGTTCTTTTTTTAGAGCCATCAGTGAGCAGCGAGAACTCATCCACTCGCGACCGCGTGACCATGTGCTGGCGGGCGCCGCACGAGCAATTTGGTGAAAGGAGGAGTCTCGTCCGGGTCCGGCCATACCCGTCCGGCCCTGTCCCCCTCTCCATTTGGCTTCTGGCGACTGTTCGCGGTAGCAGAGAGAGCTGACGGTTTTGTGGACCTAGGATAGATGGTGCCACTAAAACTCCGTATAATAAGAGTTTTGTCAATGATTATAGGTTTTTGACGCGTTTATATATATGTTGGCAAGGTTTATAGAACTTTTCTATAAACGACAAGGTTTATAGAAAAGTTACCTTTTATCAAGCAGGTATTCGCACAACTTGCTATCTTTCTACGAGATTCCCCATTGACATCACGCCGTGTGTTTCTCATGGCCGCTGCTCGCGTCTGCAGGTCGGGGAATATTCTAAGTTTTGCCTCGCTATTACGCGGCGAAATCGCAACATTTCGATGAAAGGAGGTGTGTTTTCTGTCATTTGTGACAAGGTGAACAATATCAAAAGCAGAAGAGGCCAATTCTTTCTACGTTAAAATCGTTGCACAGCTCCTTTAAGACCCGCCTTAGGTGCAATGAGTTTTGCTATTTGTGTGCACAAGGGAGAACGTTTCAGCAGAGCAGTTACGGAAGAACCAGCGAAGGTTTGCACAAAACAGAAGTATGGACACTGGAAGCGAAAATATGCAAGCAAGCTTGTTAGGGAACATTGTAATCTAAACCCTGGACATAGAGAAATAAAATAACAGAAAAGACAACACAAAATCTCGGCACTGCATGAATTCAAAAAAATATTTTCCCATCTAGTAAAAGCAACTGTAAATACTGAACAAAACTTGCATCCAGTTGAAGATTAGGGATGTGCAAATATTCTAAATTTCGAATAGTAGTTTCGAATAATACACTATTCGATATTCGCTTTGAGAAGAACTGCACTATTCACGTTTTTCGAAGTGTTGATTGCAGTGGGTTAGCCCCATTGAGTATGCATCTCACCGAGCACTGGTGCATTGCGGGGAAGCGATACCCACGGAAGCGAGCTCCGCAAGTGTTGCTCCTCCACATTACATCAATGCTCGGCAAGAAGCGCACTCAACGGGGTAGCCCGCCATGATAACACTTGGAAAAGTATGAATATCGCAATTGCGTGCTTGGAAGAAAACCATTCCTTCAAAGCGGGATGGTGCACGCATACCGGCTGTATATGAAAATAAATGGAAACTTTGTGAATGTGTATACTCTAAAACCTTTCATTTTCGCAACCCCTATTTTTTGCGAATCAGTCAAAAAGGACATAGTCACGGCCACTAAATTTCGCAAATTCCAGAGACCTGCACTGAAATTCTTAAGAACCGAAATTTTTGCGTGCCTTTAAATTTTGCGAATTTTTCAATTCGCGAAAATTAAGGGCTTGCAAACATTAAGGGTTTTACAGTATCTACATTTTAGTAAAAGCTTCAAAATTAAACTGACTGTTTTGCAAGAGTATATGTTAGGCAGACATGCCCTTACAACCTGCGTTCATCATGCGCGAGTCTTTTTTTTTCTAACTCGAGATTAAAGAAAGAATATTTAAGATTTGTAAATTCACTCAATAGGGTATAGTTGGCCATCTCTATAGAATTCATTTTATGTCAAACTTGTCATTTACTTACCATCCCAAGACATCAGACCTTCTGAGGTC
Organism: Ixodes scapularis; assembly: GCF_016920785.2. Classification (NCBI taxonomy): domain Eukaryota; kingdom Metazoa; phylum Arthropoda; class Arachnida; order Ixodida; family Ixodidae; genus Ixodes; species Ixodes scapularis. Next base: position 60,710,246 of record NW_024609837.1, read on the forward strand.
ACAGTTGATAAATATGAATAGATGAAACTTGGCTTATAAATGAACAAGGGGAACAACCTTCACAAGTTTAGCTGGATTTTCGTCTAAGCATTATGCTATGGTAGTGAAAGGCATAGAAAAACTATTCAATATTTGAATCGAAAATATTCAGCCAAAACCACTATTCGCTTCGAATTCACTTCGAGCTCAAAATCCACTATTCGCACAAGACTATTAAAGATACTCGACCAGGTTTCCACGCAGGTGAGTTGCCATCCCTTATGTCCTAGCCACCATTTCAATCGTATTTTCGACTGTCAATCAGTTTAACCCATAACATGTGATTGTCTTTTCTGTGAACATTTCAGTATTGGTTGCGTCATACTCTTTAATTGGAATAGATATGCACAATGGATGCATTAGGCATGCATTAATATGCTTTATAGAGGCACTAGATATGCACCATATAAACTCAAAATATGATGTATGAGATATGCAGAACATCTCAAATCATATTCTATATATATAATGCCAGAAAACTTCTGTGCCTTCTTGGTATTTACCATCTTGGCACCATTGAGCAGTGTGCCGCAGACAAGGGCTTAAAAAAAAAAAGGCAACTACTCTTGTTGGCCATTTTCATACGCAGGAAACGGAAGAGCAGACAATGGCACACAAGAGGAGACACCTCAAGTCTCGTTGGGACGTCATCAAGGTGACGCTGCCTCTACGCCAAGCGCAGGTGCACCAAAACATCCTCGACATCCGGCCAGCCTACAAGCACCTCAGGGACGACAAGAACTACCACGTGCTGCATGGTGTCGACCGCAACCGCTTCAGCGTCGTAAGAAGGTGACTTGGCCGCATCTACGCCTAGTCGTTTCGAGTAGCTATAGGGAGTATTCATTGCGCAAATGCTAAACACGTGCCAACGGCGAGCTTCCACAGTTCTCTCGCCATATGCATTCCGCACTATCAAGATTGCCGGTCTCGGCAGCCTAATAATGTGAGCTCGTTCTGAGCATGTGCTCTGAACATCGCCCTCAAATATGGCGTCCAGTGAATACCCCCTACAGCGACTGCCAGGATGAGAATGGCTGGGCGTCTTGTTATCAAAGGTTGGAAGCGTACGTAAGAGGTGGGACAACTCAAAGACTTCACCGCCATTCATGTCCTGTCTGACGACGATGTGGCTCTAAAGAAATAGTGGCACATTCTCAGTTCGCGAGTAAGCTTGGGTGCCACTTCGACGCTGCCAGATGCCTGCGACATATTTTTCATTCATTCTGAGTTGCCTTATGTGACAAAAATGGTAAGCATCGAAGTGTCAGGAAGACATGTTTTAAGAGGTGTGTTTCAGAGCCTCAAAAGCACTTCTCTATGCCATTTTTTTTTTTTTTCCTTTTGTAATTTGGGATTTAATGACATGTGCCTATGATAATGTGCAAAATAATGCCCGTACAACTCGAGTACCCTTCGAAGTACTAGTTTGTTATGTGCAGTTCTGCCTGCACACCGCCTATGGTTAAGTAGTCAAAAGCGCTGCTCGAGACAATGTTTTATATCAAAGTTGATTTGGATGTGTACTGTGTCAGCTGTGCCAACCTTTGCATGAAGATGGCATGGTAAAAATAAAATTAATATTAGTGTCTATATGTTCAAATATACCGCTAGCCACATGAAATAATCGAGGCACTCAATCGGAGAAGCAAGTACTAAAATCACGTAACATTAACCAGCTCGCCTGTTTATTAACCTGGTCTTCTAGAGACTACTACTACATGGAAACAATGCAGAAAGGACCAAAAGAACTTGTCCTAAAATAACCAACAACATGTTAATCTTTTGTCTCTGTGTCAAGAGTTTTGAGCCATGTCGCTAGCGGACGACGCCGGAATGTCGACGGACAGGCACCAAGTGTCTTGACTGGTGTTTTGCAATTTTCACAAAAAGCATCAAGGTGACTGTCAAATAGAGCAATTTGTACATTTCTTGCCTCACAAACACGAGTACTACGTCATGCGAGGTACCTCCCATGGCGAGTTTATTGCAACCACCGTAAAGCGACGACGACGACGCGCAACGTTCACTTCGGAACGCGCACCGACAGTTCTTTAATCTCCCGCAGCGATGGCGGAGTGACGCTGCAGCTCGCAGAATCCATCAAGAAGGCCGGACTCTACAAGGTCAACATCGGAAGCCGAAGTCCGTCGGAGGAAGAGGCGGAGAACCAATCGAGAGCGTTCCGCCTTCGAGTCCACTTGGCGGTCACGGAGTGAAAAGTCACGGAGTGAAAAGTCACGGAGGGCACGCCGGTCCTCCTCATAGTCTCCAGCGATGCACCGAGATCTAGGGCGTCGTAAAAGTGCCACATTTTTTTTTTCTCATTAAAACATTACAACAAATTACATCTGTGCTATAGGCTCTTTTACGAGGGTTTTGGCAGCAAACTGTCTGATTGTCGGTATGTTTCCAAGACATTTAGAAGATGTGTTGATAGCATGTCCTGAGTGTTAGTGAGAAGAGTAGGAAAATGGTGAAGGCCGTGAGCATGAGCTTTTTACTTTAGATATTGGGACACACCTCACCTAGCTCCTAGCTTGGGCGACTTAGCACCTAGGTAGCAAAGTTACCCGATAGTGCCTGTAGCCTTTGTGCAGTCTACATCAGGGCTAGAGGGAGTGTTGTCACTGTTAAAAAAATTCTAGTTCTCTGGCTGTCTAACCGCTGAATTCAGAAACCTCCCTCAAACTACACTCAAACTGAAGGGCCCCTCCACTTCCTCGAGGAAGGCGCGAGGGCCGGCGCTGGCCAATCGCGAGGACGGATCCGCTGTTGCGATGGGCCAGCGCCGGCCCTCGCAACTTCCTCGAGAAAGTGGAGGGGCCCTTCAGTGTGAGTGTAGTTTGAGTGAGGTTTCTGAATTCGGCGGTAAGATACGGGGTAATTTTTAGACTGAAGACATATCCTTAAAGGGACACCGACATACCCCAGAAAATTTTGTTTATATTTTACCAGGTGGTTCATTATAGTGTCAGAAGACTACCCAATCCATATTTTGCTGCAGAGTCAAGTATATCTTTAATAAAGTAAAAAAAAAACGCAACTGCTTGAAGCCGAAATTAAAACGGGACTGGGGAGGAAGAAGAAATATAAAGGAGGAGAAAGTTACCGGAAGTCACGTGGCTGTGCTAATTTTTTTCTTCCAATCAACATATTTGCAGCTTTTTAAAGCAACAAAAAATGGGTACCTTATTTTTTGTCAATTTTTGTATTGAGTGTCTGCCTTCGATGACCCACGACTTTGATTATCTTTAGTGGTTGTGTCTAAACCGTAGAAAACTGCACGTGACCACAGAGAAGAGAGTGAGCGAGACTCAAACCGGCCAGTTCTCAATCGGCTGTTTTCAGGCAGAAAGAAAACGAATTTCGAGCCGCAAATTGAGTTCTATGTAGTTGGGCTTTTATATATCATGCACAAATAAATACCCTGTCAGTGTCCCTTTGAAATAAAAGGTACTTAAGATAAACAATGCAAGAAAAAAATGGAATTCACACGCCAAATATTTTAATCTAATTCTGCCTAAAAGTTGATGAAACTGGCAACCAAAGTTTGAGGTGTGCAAAATTACCAAAATATGCTAATCCTAGTGGGTGAGACAAGGCGTAGCCAACAGTGCAGTCAATATCACGGCGTTGCCGTGGCACACCCTCCGCCACCTACGTCGTGCTAGGGGAGGTCGGTTTGCTAGTTCTGTACTTCTTCGAGAAAAGTTTACAGGCGGCGCTATAGCAGTGCGCTTGTTGCTGGCCACGTGATTCGCAGAGCGTGCATGCCTTTGTGTGCTCCCGTGCGTCATTGCCGGCAGTGTCCGTCGTGTGCGAGAGAGCCAATGTGCAATGTTGAGCACAGCATACTTGTACAAACCCGTCACGACATATTTGTGTGGGGTTTACTGAACTTTACTTTCTACTAATGTTTGCAAAACAAGCCCTTGGGAGAATTCGCCCTTTTCTGATCTAAAACAGAAGCTGTGGCCACAGTAGTTCAGGCATCATTGGGTGTAGCAGATTGTAGCAGACGACACTTTTGCCCCCCTGGTGCGTGACATCGCAATTTGTTGCAACTGGTTAGAGCATGGAGGAATGGATAGATGCCAACGGCTGTACCTTTTATACCTTCACTAGCTTGTGCCACCTGGCCTACAAACTTAAAACTAGAAGTATGACTTGAGGTGAGAACACAGGAGCAATGTTGCCTGCTACAACCAAGGTTTCGGATTGTGGCAAGATTTAAATGAGGATTGTGCGAAAAATATTACTCTTTTTTTTGGAAAAAGATGACTTACTACCACCTCAGGATATATATTTAACCCTTAGCGCAAGTTCCTTAGACTTGACCGGAATCGCCCTTTAACCTCTTAAGTGCCAAATTTTTTTTTTTCAAAAGTAACCTGACAGTGCTATATATATACATTTTTTTTTATTTTGAATTGTTATTCCTCTAGTATTACACATAAAATTTGAAAAGTTGATAACGCAAAAATCAGCGGAGGTGAAAAAAAAAATTGCCATCTAAAACGAGTGCTGCCATCTATGATCAGCGCCACAAAACTACTGAGATGAGCCTAGCTCGTCCGTGGAATTGAGGTCTACCGAAAAAACCACTGGACGAGCCGAGCTCGTCCACGGCATTTTTAGCCAGAAATTGGCCGACAAGCTTAGCTTGTCCAAGGCACTTAAGGGGTTAAAAGATATACTAATTAAAAGGTAGGGGAGGAGGGGTTTATGTGTCAAACCAACAAAGAGGATATGGCATTTAAAAGTTCAGTAAGTGAATATGGGGCAATTAGTTAACTGGTGTTCACATCACGGTCGTAATGCAAATATTGGCAAATTTCATATTCTGTGGCCAATAAAGCTCCTCTAAAAATATTACTTATTTATATTAAATGCCCTCCTTATTAAAAGGAAAAAAAATATATATAGATATATTTATCTAGGTATATATATTTTAGTCTTAAAGAAGACACGCCTTGTACTGTGCAGTTGTTAACATGCTTGAGAAGAGAGCAGAAAAATGCAGTTCAAGGAGACCCATGCCACGTCATCGCTTCCAAAAAAAAAGACTGTTCTGTAAGTAGAATATATATATATTTTTTTTTCTCTATAGAACAGATTAAAGACGACTGTTAATAAAAAGAAAAAGATAGACTACCTGTGGCCCTAAACAGCTTTTGTTAGTATTTTACCTACACCCTGTGTTGTGAAAAATGTTGTTTGTCCATTTGTCTAACAAAGTACTTGAAAATGGCATTCAACTTGTTTTCGTGTAACTATAGAACACTCGTCTTCGTATATCTGTTTGCTCAACCTCCAGATCACGGGAAAACTGTGCTAATAAAACAAGTACCCAACACAAAGAAAAAAAAAAAAGAATTGGCACATGTAGATATTTAGATAGCCTCATGCTGGAGACCCAGGATCTCTGGGTTCTCCAGCATGAGCTGTCTGGTGTGTTGTACGTGGAGCGCAAGTTTGTCTGCTTCTTGCAGAGGGGTTGTGACGATGTCGAAATGCAGAGCTCTTATTGGCTGATTGGAAAAATAGTGGGTAGACATTGAGGCACCTAGCCGTTAGGTCTACCCACTATTGATCAAAGCCAATCGTAGCTCGGCGTCGTTCCGACATCACGACAACTCCTGTGCAAGAAGTAAACATATATTGCACTAAAACACGAAACGAGGCATACCTGAACAGCAAGCAGCGCCGGAAGTCAATAGCCACCAATGCTCAATCACTGTCGGTTTCTTCCAACTTATCAGTTTCCCCTAACTTCTCAGTTTCTTCTAGCTTTTCAGTTTCCTCGGAGCTGCAAGCAAACGAAAACAGTGGTTCATACTTTTTCACACTTAGTGTCCCCTCTGATAAATTAATGGAGCATCGACGCACACTACACGTTTTTTGAAGTTTGTATACTTACTCCTGTACCAAGTTCTCCGAAGTTCCACACTTTGCACAGACTTTTCGACTGATCGAGCAGTCGTCGCATATGATGTGGTAAGCCGACTTCACCGTTTTTCCCTCGCATTTTACGCTGCAATAAAAGAAACAAACCTGTTGTTCTCATTCTGCCAGAAACTACGTGAGACTAATTCAGCTGTACGGCCCACAGGTGCTATTGCCGGTAAGATGAGTTTGAACAAAATAAAATATTGAAAGCTCTGTCTTGTACTTGTCGCAGTCATATATAATCTCAGATAACACTCAAGATCTGGGAGGAAACAAAAGTGTGAAACTAACGCCTACAAATACTCACCTTTCCCACTATGCATTTCTGATTGGAACAGCTGCCCTCCAGCTTAGTCATAACAAGTGACTAGAAGTATTTCACGCAGGGGGTTGTTCAGTTGATTGAATAGTGTCTGTATAAAGAAGCTTTTTTCTTCATGTCAACATTCGGTTATTTCCCCTAATTTTATTATTAACCTCTTCTAGAGGCCTTTCAGGTAATAAAATGAAATGAAATAAGCCAAACGTCCGAGCTCATGCTGTGGGTCTTAATAAAGTCAGAAGACGTTAAAACAACTCACCATTTGCGAGGCACCGTGAGGGGCTTGTATTTCTTGTATTTTATCTTCCATTCTATCTTCTCTTTACACCTCACACAGACGTTGGTGATCTTGAGGCTGATCATTTTCTTCGTTTGCAAGCTCTTGTCATGGAGCGTGTTCTTGAATGCTGTCGAATTTTGATGTTTCTGGGGACGGGTCCTCTTTACGTTACCGTGCTGGCTACTCATGTTCTTTAAGTAACACTAGTATGCACTTATAAACGTGATGTTGGCACATACAGGGGTTAATTATTAAATAATTCGGCTTATGAAGCCGAGCACGCTAGTTGAGACCACCCGCGCTGTGCTCCTCGCTGTGCGCCGCCATGTTGTGGTGCTCGATATGCGTGCTACCCGGCTTCCCGCTACGTAAACAAAAGTTTACAATGACGGCATCAGACTGTGTTACGTCACCGCACCTTTGTTGAACGGCTTTTGGAACGCAATCGGACGGTTCGCAAACTCTCCGCAACACGTGTTGTGGCGCTCGCGATCAAAATTCAGCGAAGATGGCATCTTCGTCAGTGAGAGCAATTAAGGTCATTCAAAACATTCTTCTTGCTTTCAGAAAAAAATCAAAGCCATCTAATGACGCTCCGTTAGACAGACTTAACGACTCCAATATCGTGGCACCAAAGGTATTCCTCGCACAACGCTAAATCCGCGGGAAAAAAAAATCGCAGTTCAAGGGACGCCCTTGAACACTTTGACTCTTGCCATACTTTTCGTCAGGTGTCTCTAAATTTAGCTTTAAAGTTCCAAAGCGTCCGATCAATAATTGCCCACTCCGGAATGTCAACTTTCAAACCATATGCTTCGCGTGAGCGTCGCCGGCTTTCCGGGCGTTTGGGTCATTCATTGAAAAGACATACTCGTCCCAACTTCACAGGCCGTCAAGCCACATTACCCCCTGATAAAATTCCGGAAAAGCGGCGCGAGATCGGACCAAGGTAAGACGTCTTTCACCTTACGCGTTCCCTGATTTCTGACAGCTTCGCTGACAACGGTTGTTACAACGTTACAACCCTGGAAAGTTTTGGCAGGTCAAACGCCACCGACGGCTACCGCGACGGCTACCAAAGCTACCAGCGCCTCTGCGCCTCCGTCGTCCAAGCCCATTGGTAGCACGGCCAGGGGTACAGGCATCGACGAGTCTCAACTACCCGCCCGCTACGCAAGAAAACCGCTATCACAGTACGAGGGTGACTACATCCAGGCGAGTTCTTTCGTCGAATTCGGAGGGCATGTGCGCACGATGAGGTTGTTGGGTCGAGCAACGCCTCTGGAAAGAGCGTAGCTCTGCGCATGCGCGGTGCCCACCAAAGCTGTGTTGTTTGTAGACGGCAACCCTGCAGCAGCAGTTGTAAAAACCATAGAGTTATTATAATGTACGCTAGAGGTTGAACATAGTTACAGTTGCACACACAGGGACAAAGATAAAGAGGAACACGTAGACGACAGACAAGCGCACGCTCACACCTCGTGTATTAACGAAAGAAGAAAAGAAAGTGGTCCTCTTTTCTGTCCTTGTCCCTGTGTGCGCAACTGTAACTATATTCAATAACTACCAACTCGCCCAACTGTCTACTCTACTACGCTAGAGGTTCAACTGGCGCTAGTGTCTATGCGACTTCTGTGACGCAAATTGAAGCAGACAGCAACCAGTCTACTTTCGCGGTGCTCCTGTGCATTCCTATGGGAAAACGCGCGTGCATTTTGTCTCTTTGCCGAAAAATAACATAGAACACTTCGGTTATTTGGGTTGTACTGAATAGTATGTACCTTGATTAGCACTGCAAAAGTAATTGCTTTAGTTGGCACATTTTTCTTCATCAGTGAATGATGTTTAACTTTGCTACATTTCTGTCCCAAACGTGTGTTATGCAGCAAGTGTGTAAAAACAAGCGACGATTCAAAGCAAAATTACAATCAATAGGAATATAGTGAGTGTTCAAGGCTCACCAGCATTCCGGTGACGCTAATATATTGATAATATGCCACTCTTGTGAAAATGACCCCGTCGTGCATGAGGGGATAAAAACATTCAAAACATAAATAATAAAGCATGTGGGCTATGAAAGGTGTCTTTTCGTATTGTTTTCTCTGCCGGGCAGCCTTTATCGGGCCCTTGTTCTCAAAGATTTCGATCGTGCTGGTAATATTTGAACATAGAAGTTCGCACAGAGCAGAAAGAATATAGCGGTACTTACTTATATAAAATATGAATATATACATGGCCTTCAATTTATTTTGATCGTACATGCATGGGTAGTTGCTGATCCAGTGTTACTGCGTAGTTCTTGCCGTCTCCCTTAATTTCCAGATGTCCTTCGTTCGTTTGGCACGTATATCCCTCGTGCTGAAAAGCGTTGACGTCGTGTTTGCGCTAACACTGTCCGACAGTGTGCATAAATACACGTACAAAGCCGTTTTAGCATCATCTTTAATGCGAAGAATTTGACAGAAAAACACCATAACTGACCGATTATTTCGTCGGCCTGACTCAGAAATATTCCAAGCTCCCTAGTATGTATGAATTATTCAGGATATTTGCTCTTATGATCGAGCGCAGGGAGAAAGTGCACTCACTTTTTTTCATAGAAATACATTACCGGAAGTCAGTTTTCGACTGGTTGCTGTCTGCTTCAATTTGCGTCAGCACACTAGCGCCACTTGAACCTCTAGCGTACATTATAATAATGCTATGGTATAAATATGGCCAAAACTTGATCACTCGAACATATCACTCCACGGTAGTAAATGCATGGCTTGCATGTGACGTCATCCATGGCATTATTATAATGTGCACTTAAGGTCCAACTGGCCCTATTGTGCAGTTTCAAATTGAAACAGATGGCAATGTGTGAAATTGATTTCCAATGATGCATTTCTATGGGAAAAAGTGAGTGCATTTTCTCCCAAATAATTTGTGTGTACTAAATACCTTGGAACATCATTTACACAAAACTATTGGTCAGTCTTGGCATTTTTCTTTCAAATCCAGGGCATTAACAAAGGTGCTAAATAGGCCTTGTACATGCATGTATTTATGTACTGTCCAGCATTAGTGCAAACACGGCATCGGCGCTTGTCTGCATGGGGTTTACGTGCCAAAGCAATGAAACGCATCTTGAAAGAGAAGTCACAAACTATGTGCTAAAACTGGATCAGTACTTTCCTATACATGTAGAAGATCAAAATAAAGTAAAGCCAAATAATGAGTGCAATTCTCAATAAATAACATTAGTTTTATTCACTCTAGTGCTCATGTATATGTGCAAAGGTAAGTTTGTTCTAGCATTCAAAACACTCATGCTCGAAAACTGAAAATTTAGGAAAAATCAGCACAATAAAAAAAAAAAGAATAGAAGTGTATAAATGTGGGCAAGTTG